>NC_086001.1:377500-697500 GCF_030014385.1 Trichomycterus rosablanca | reverse complement strand
CACAGTGCTGAACCCGTCCACCACCTGGGCGTTGTCTACACCGCGGGGGCACCGCGCCGCCGTACCTACCCCCTCATCCGTCTCCGACGTTACTATAGCAGCGGGCCGAGAGACATCCACCTCCGTGGCGGGCGTGGCCGACGCGGGCGCCTCCACCGGGCTCGTCACGATGATGGGCGTGGCCACGTCCACCCGCGCCGGTGCGGGGACTATCTTGATCTGCAGCGGGGGAGGAGGCGTGGCGACGGGAGCCGTGAGCTGGTTGGCCCCGCCCCCTCCGCGGGGTTTAGCCAGCAGCGGGGGCGGGGCCACGGAGTGCACCATCTGCTGGAGGCGCGGCGGGGGCGGCGTGTTCTGCATCTGCTGCAGGGGCGGGGGCTGGCGCGGAGCCGGTTTTGGGATGATGATCTTGGTGACGATGGGCGGGGCGGGAGAGGGCGCGGTGGGCGGGGCCGAGGGGGGCGCGGGGGGCTTGTGCGCGCCCGTGCGGGAGCGCGTGGTGACCTGGGGCAGGTCGATGATGATGTTGGACATGCAGATGTTGGTGATGGTGTTGTTGTCGGGGGCGTGCTGAGGGATGCCCCGGTTGCCGCGCATGGGCGTGGGCACGGGTGCAGGTACGGGCGCAGGTGGGGGTGCCTGAGGGGGCGGAGTCTCAGGAACGAAGGTGGTTACTATGGGAGCGGCAGGAGGAGAGGGGGGCGTGTCCAGCACCTCGATGGTGGGCTGTAGAGAACAAAGAGAGATCAAACCATTAATCAATTATTATATACAGTGTATCACAAAAGTGAGTACACCCCTCACATTTCTGCAGATATTTAAGTATATCTTTTCATGGGACAACACTGACAAAATGACACTTTGACACAATGAAAAGTAGTCTGTGTGCAGCTTATATAACAGTGTAAATTTATTCTTCCCTCAAAATAACTCAATATACAGCCATTAATGTCTAAACCACCGGCAACAAAAGTGAGTACACCCCTTAGTGAAAGTTCCTGAAGTGTCAAAATTTTGTGTGGCCACCATTATTTCCCAGAACTGCCTTAACTCTCCTGGGCATGGAGTTTACCAGAGCTTCACAGGCTGCCACTGGAATGCTTTTCCACTCCTCCATGACGACATCACGGAGCTGGCGGATATTCGAGACTTTGCGCTCCTCCACCTTCCGCTTGAGGATGCCCCAAAGATGTTCTATTGGGTTTAGGTCTGGAGACATGCTTGGCCAGTCCATCACCTTTACCCTCAGCCTCTTCAATAAAGCAGTGGTCGTCTTAGAGGTGTGTTTGGGGTCATTATCATGCTGGAACACTGCCCTGCGACCCAGTTTCCGGAGGGAGGGGATCATGCTCTGCTTCAGTATTTCACAGTACATATTGGAGTTCATGTGTCCCTCAATGAAATGTAACTCCCCAACACCTGCTGCACTCATGCAGCCCCAGACCATGGCATTCCCA
This sequence comes from Trichomycterus rosablanca, assembly GCF_030014385.1. Taxonomy (NCBI): domain Eukaryota; kingdom Metazoa; phylum Chordata; class Actinopteri; order Siluriformes; family Trichomycteridae; genus Trichomycterus; species Trichomycterus rosablanca. Next base: position 696,043 of record NC_086001.1, on the reverse strand, counting down.
CCACCATGCTTGACTGTAGGCATGACACACTTATCTTTGTACTCCTCACCTGATTGCCGCCACACATGCTTGAGACCATCTGAACCAAACAAATTAATCTTGGTCTCATCAGACCATAGGACATGGTTCCAGTAATCCATGTCCTTTGTTGACATGTCTTCAGCAAACTGTTTGCGGGCTTTCTTGTGTAGAGACTTCAGAAGAGGCTTCCTTCTGGGGTGACAGCCATGCAGACCAATTTGATGTAGTGTGCGGCGTATGGTCTGAGCACTGACAGGCTGACCCCCCACCTTTTCAATCTCTGCAGCAATGCTGACAGCACTCCTGCGCCTATCTTTCAAAGACAGCAGTTGGATGTGACGCTGAGCACGTGCACTCAGCTTCTTTGGACGACCAACGCGAGGTCTGTTCTGAGTGGACCCTGCTCTTTTAAAACGCTGGATGATCTTGGCCACTGTGCTGCAGCCCAGTTTCAGGGTGTTGGCAATCTTCTTGTAGCCTTGGCCATCTTCATGTAGCGCAATAATTCGTCTTTTAAGATCCTCAGAGAGTTCTTTGCCATGAGGTGCCATGTTGGAACTTTCAGTGACCAGTATGAGAGAGTGTGAGAGCTGTACTACTAAATTGAACACACCTGCTCCCTATGCACACCTGAGACCTAGTAACACTAACAAATCACATGACATTTTGGAGGGAAAATGACAAGCAGTGCTCAATTTGGACATTTAGGGGTGTAGTCTGTTAGGGGTGTACTCACTTTTGTTGCCGGTGGTTTAGACATTAATGGCTGTATATTGAGTTATTTTGAGGGAAGAATAAATTTACACTGTTATATAAGCTGCACACAGACTACTTTTCATTGTGTCAAAGTGTCATTTTGTCAGTGTTGTCCCATGAAAAGATATACTTAAATATCTGCAGAAATGTGAGGGGTGTACTCACTTTTGTGATACACTGTACATACGCTATATGATCAAAAGTATTGGGACACCCCAATCTAAACAGTTATTCACTATTATATAACAACTCATGTATAGTGGCTCATTTCTGCCACCTATAGGAGAAAAACAGCATAACGCACAGTAACAATATCAAAAAACATCGGTGCACAAAGGATTCTGGGAAATGTAGTCAGTGAGGTTGAGGGATCTATTAGATGTGGATCTGATGGTGCGTGTGAGGGTGAGGGATCTATTAGATGTGGATCTGATGGTGAGGGTGAGGGATCTATTAGATGTGGATCTGATGGTGCGTGTGAGGGTGAGGGATCTATTAGATGTGGATCTGATGGTGTGTGTGATGGTGAGGGATCTATTAGATGTGGATCTGATGGTGCGTGTGAGGGTGAGGGATCTATTAGATGTTGATCTGATCGTGTGTGTGAGGGTGAGGGATCTATTAGATGTGGATCTGATGGTGCGTGTGAGGGTGAGGGATCTATTAGATGTGGATCTGATGGTGCGTGTGAGGGTGAGGGATCTATTACATGTGGATCTGATGGTGCGTGTGAGGATGAGGGATCTATTGGATGTGGATCTGATGGCGAGGGATCTATTAGATGTGGATCTGATGGTGAGGGATCTATTAGATGTGGATCTGATAGTGGGTGTGAGGGTGAGGGATCTATTAGATGTGGATCTGATGGTGCGTGTGTGAGGGTGAGGGATCTATTAGATGTGGATCTGATGGTGCGTGTGAGGGTGAGGGATCTATTAGATGTGGATCTGATGGTGCGTGTGAGGGTGAGAGATATATTAGATGTGGATCTGATGGTGCGTGTGAGGGTGAGGGATCTATTAGATGTGGATCTGATGGTGCGTGTGAGGGTGAGGGATCTATTAGATGTGGATCTGATGGTGCGTGTGAGGGTGAGGGATCTATTAGATGTGGATCTGATGGTGGGCGTGAGGGTGAGGGATCTATTAGATGTGGATCTGATGGTGAGGGATCTATTAGATGTGGATCTGATAGTGGGTGTGAGGGTGAGGAATCTATTAGATGTGGATCTGATGGTGCGTGTGAGGGATCTATTGGATGTGGATCTGATGGCGAGGGTGAGGGATCTATTAGATGTGGATCTGATGGTGAGGGATCTATTAGATGTGGATCTGATAGTGGGTGTGAGGGTGAGGGATCTATTAGATGTGGATCTGATGGTGCGTGTGTGAGGGTGAGGGATCTATTAGATGTGGATCTGATGGTGTGTGTGAGGGTGAGGGATCTATTAGATGTGGATCTGATGGTGCGTGTGAGGGTGAGGGATCTATTAGATGTGGATCTGATGGTGGGCGTGAGGGTGAGGGATCTATTAGATGTGGATCTGATGGTGAGGGATCTATTAGATGTGGATCTGATAGTGGGTATGAGGGTGAGGAATCTATTAGATGTGGATCTGATGGTGCGTGTGAGGGATCTATTGGATGTGGATCTGATGGCGAGGGTGAGGGATCTATTAGATGTGGATCTGATGGTGAGGGATCTATTAGATGTGGATCTGATAGTGGGTGTGAGGGTGAGGGATCTATTAGATGTGGATCTGATGGTGCGTGTGTGAGGGTGAGGGATCTATTAGATGTGGATCTGATGGTGTGTGTGAGGGTGAGGGATCTATTAGATGTGGATCTGATGGTGCGTGTGAGGGTGAGAGATCTATTAGATGTGGATCTGATGGTGCGTGTGAGGGTGAGGGATCTATTAGATGTGGATCTGATGGTGCGTGTGAGGGATCTATTAGATGTGGATCTGATGGTGCGTGTGAGGGTGAGGGCTCTATTGGATGTGGATCTGATGGTGAGGGATCTATTAGATGTTGATCTGATGGTGGGTATGAGGGTGAGGGATCTATTGGATGTGGATCTGATGGTGCGTGTGAGAGTGAGGGATCTATTAAATGTGGATCTGATGGTGAGGGTGAGGGATCTATTAGATGTGGATCTGAGGGTGAGGGATCTATTAGATGTGGATCTGATGGTGAGGGTGAGGGATCTATTAGATGTGGATCTGATGGTGAGGGATCTATTAGATGTGGATCTGATGGTGCGTGTGAGGTTGAGGGATCTATTGGATGTGGATCTGATGGCGCGTGTGAGGGATCTATTGGATGTGGATCTGATGGCGCGTGTGAGGGATCTATTAGATGTGGATCTGATGGTGCGTGTGAGGGATCTATTAGATGTGGATCTGATGGTGCGTGTGAGGGATCTATTAGATGTGGATCTGATGGCGTGTGTGAGGGTGAGGGATCTATTAGATGTGGATCTGATGGTGCGTGTGAGGGATCTATTGGATGTGGATCTGATGGTGCGTGTGAGGGATCTATTAGATGTGGATCTGATGGTGCGTGTGAGGGATCTATTGGATGTGGATCTGATGGTGGGCGTGAGGGTGAGGGATCTATTAGATGTGAATCTGATGGTGAGGGATCTATTAGATGTGGATCTGATGGTGGGTATGAGGGTGAGGGATCTATTAGATGTGGATCTGATGGTGCGTGTGAGGGTGAGGGATCTATTGGATGTGGATCTGATGGCGAGGGTGAGGGATCTATTAGATGTGGATCTGATGGTGAGGGATCTATTAGATGTGGATCTGATGGTGGGTGTGAGGGTGAGGGATCTATTAGATGTGGATCTGATGGTGGGTGTGAGGGTGAGGGATCTATTAGATGTGGATCTGATGGTGGGTGTGAGGGATCTATTAGATGTGGATCTGATGGTGTGTGTGAGGGTGAGGGATCTATTAGATGTGGATCTGATGGTGCGTGTGAGGGTGAGGGATCTATTAGATGTGGATCTGATGGTGAGGGATCTATTAGATGTGGATCTGACGGTGCGTGTGAGGGATCTATTAGATGTGGATCTGATGGTGCGTGTGAGGGATCTATTAGATGTGGATCTGATGGTGAGGGTGAGGGATCTATTAGATGTGGATCTGATGGTGCGTGTGAGGGTGAGGGATCTATTAGATGTGGATCTGATGGTGGGTGTGAGAGTGAGGGATCTATTAGATGTGGATCTGATGGTGAGGGATCTATTAGATGTGGATCTGATGGTGCGTGTGAGGGTGAGGGATCTATTAGACGTTGCTGTGATCTGATTGGCTAACAGGAGATCACCTGAGAGAGCTGATTGGCTCTGTAAGCTGCCAGGGCTTTGAGGTATTCCTTCTTAGCCGCTTCAGTTTTCCTCTTGTACACCTGATACACACACACACACACACACACACACACACACACACACACACACACACACACACATCAGAACGGCACAACCTCCAGGTAACACCTCTAGACCTCCTATAGGAGCCCCCCTCCACCCCGTGTACCTGCTTCTGCTCTTCCCCCAGGCTGTCCCACATGGACGCCACGATTTTGGACACCTCCCCGAACGTGGCGTTGGGGTTCTGGCCCTTGATGGCCGCCTGCGTATCGCGGAAGAACAGCGCGTACGCCGACACCGGCTTCTGCGGCTCGTTGGGGTCCTTCTTCTTCTTGCCTTTCTTCGGCCCGCCCCCTCCGGCGGCCACGCCTTTGCGGGCGGCGGCGACGGGCGGGGCCGCGGTCAATGGCTGGTCGGAGAGAGAGGGCGACAGGGAGATGACTCCAGGAGAGACGGAGAGAGAGACAGGAGACTCCACCAGGACGCTCTTCTGGGACAGAGAGGACAGACAGATCAGAGACAGTCCATTACCGATATGGGTCAAAAGTTTATGGACGCCTGGACAGAAGCTGATGGGTCAAAAATATTTAAAATCAATGATATGAAATAAATGACATGCTTCCAGCTCTTCTGCAATACTTTGGGGAAGGCCCTCTCCTGTTCCAGCCTAACTGCACCCTGTGGACAAAGCAAAGTCCATAAATACGTTGTTTGGTTTGACTGGCCTATACGTTGCCTATATGTTGCTTGGTTTGACTGGCCTATACGTTGCCTATATGTTGCTTGGTTTGACTGGCCTATACGTTGCCTATACGTTGCTTGGTTTGACTGGCCTATACGTTGCCTATACGTTGCTTGGTTTGACTGGCCTATACGTTGCCTATACGTTGCTTGGTTTGACTGGCCTATACGTTGCCTATACGTTGTTTGGTTTGACTGGCCTATACGTTGCCTATATGTTGCTTGGTTTGACTGGCCTATACGGTGCCTATACGTTGTTTGGTTTGACTGGCCTATACGTTGCCTATACGTTGCTTGGTTTGACTGGCCTATACGTTGCCTATACGTTGCTTGGTTTGACTGGCCTATACGTTGCCTATACGTTGTTTGGTTTGACTGGCCTATACGTTGCCTATATGTTGCTTGGTTTGACTGGCCTATACGTTGCCTATACGTTGCTTGGTTTGACTGGCCTATACGTTGCCTATACGTTGCTTGGTTTGACTGGCCTATACGTTGCCTATACGTTGTTTGGTTTGACTGGCCTATACGTTGCCTATATGTTGCTTGGTTTGACTGGCCTATACGTTGCCTATACGTTGCTTGGTTTGACTGGCCTATACGTTGCCTATACGTTGCTTGGTTTGACTGGCCTATACGTTGCCTATACGTTGCTTGGTTTGACTGGCCTATACGTTGCCTATACGTTGTTTGGTTTGACTGGCCTATACGTTGCCTATATGTTGCTTGGTTTGACTGGCCTATACGTTGCCTATACGTTGTTTGGTTTGACTGGCCTATACGGTGCCTATACGTTGTTTGGTTTGACTGGCCTATACGTTGCCTATACGTTGTTTGGTTTGACTGGCCTATACGGTGCCTATACGTTGCTTGGTTTGACTGGCCTATACGTTGCCTATATGTTGCTTGGTTTGACTGGCCTATACGTTGCCTATACGTTGTTTGGTTTGACTGGCCTATACGTTGCCTATACGTTGTTTGGTTTGACTGGCCTATACGTTGCCTATACGTTGTTTGGTTTGACTGGCCTATACGTTGCCTATACGTTGTTTGGTTTGACTGGCCTATACGTTGCCTATACGTTGCTTGGTTTGACTGGCCTATACGTTGCTTGGTTTGACTGGCCTATACGTTGTTTGGTTTGACTGGCCTATACGTTGCCTATACGTTGCTTGGTTTGACTGGCCTATACGTTGCTTGGTTTGACTGGCCTATACGTTGCCTATACGTTGTTTGGTTTGACTGGCCTATACGTTGCCTATACGTTGCTTGGTTTGACTGGCCTATACGTTGCCTATATGTTGCTTGGTTTGACTGGCCTATACGTTGCCTATACGTTGTTTGGTTTGACTGGCCTATACGTTGCCTATACGTTGTTTGGTTTGACTGGCCTATACGTTGCCTATACGTTGCTTGGTTTGACTGGCCTATACGTTGCTTGGTTTGACTGGCCTATACGTTGCTTGGTTTGACTGGCCTATACGTTGTTTGGTTTGACTGGCCTATACGTTGCCTATACGTTGCTTGGTTTGACTGGCCTATACGTTGCTTGGTTTGACTGGCCTATACGTTGCTTGGTTTGACTGGCCTATACGTTGTTTGGTTTGACTGGCCTATACGTTGCCTATACGTTGCTTGGTTTGACTGGCCTATACGTTGTTTGGTTTGACTGGCCTATACGTTGTTTGGTTTGACTGGCCTATACGTTGCTTGGTTTGACTGGCCTATACGTTGCTTGGTTTGACTGGCCTATACGTTGTTTGGTTTGACTGGCCTATACGTTGCCTATACGTTGCTTGGTTTGACTGGCCTATACGTTGTTTGGTTTGACTGGCCTATACGTTGTTTGGTTTGACTGGCCTATACGTTGCTTGGTTTGACTGGCCTATACGTTGCCTATACGTTGCTTGGTTTGACTGGCCTATACGTTGTTTGGTTTGACTGGCCTATACGTTGCTTGGTTTGACTGGCCTATACAAAACCCTGACCTGAACCCCATTAAACACCTGTGGGATGAATTGGAAGACAATGTGAGCAAGGCCTTCTCACACACGCTCTTTTAACTGAACACACTCACAGCCAGGCGTCCACATACTTTTGACCACACATGTTTAACAGAAGCACGAGTGTGGACACTCGGACCCTCACCCTCCTGAAGTCGTCCATGTCGTCGTCCTGCAGCGATTCGGGCGGAGACCCGGCGGCCGACAGCGGCTGGTCGGGCGAGTGGGTCCGAGTCAGTATGGCCCCGCCCCCCAGGCTCAGGCCGAGCTGCGCGCTCAGCTCCGATTGGTCGATGGTGGTGAGCTGGTTGTGTCCCAGCAGGCCGAGCTTCATGTCGGACAGGGGGACGTCGATGGTCATGGGGGAGGAGCTGCTGAACTGGGAGCCAATGGGGTGGCCCAGATCCTGGAAGAGAGCAGATGATTGGTGTGGTCACATTATGCATAGCTCCTATGGTGGTTCAGTGGAGTCCTAAAGCCTACCATAACGAAGGACCTCAGAAAGGGGGCACATACTTTTTCACAACACACTTCCCGGGTCGGAGCTTACCATTCCGAGCGTGGACGTGAGCATGGGTCCTCCCCCCTGCTGCGTCATCAGACTCAGGTGATCCAGACCCTGCGACCCCGGGGTCACGAAGGTGGAGGCGAACGACGGGTCGTCGCCCTGCACCACCGCGTTGCCGGGGACGACAGGGGCGGGGCCTCCGTCTCCCAGCTCGCCGAAGTGAGACACCACGTCCGAGACGCTGAGGGCGGAGTCGGGGTCCAGAGAGATGGGCGGGATCTCGAACTCCTCATCGCCCAGACTGGGAGTGTGGAAGGTCTGCAAGGAGGGAGCACAGGGTACAGGTGAGGTAGGGTACAGGTGAGGTAGGGTACAGTACAGGAACTTGAAGGAACATGAGGAACGTGTAGGAACATGAGGAACATGAACATCGTGAAGGAACATGGAGAAACATGAAGGAACATGAACAGGGAGGAACATAAGGAACTTGAAGGAACATGAGAAACATGAAGAACATGGAGAAACATGTAGGAACATGAGGAACATGAACATCATGAGGGAACATGAGAAGCATGAACATCATGGAGGAACATGAAGAACAGGGAGGAACATGAAGAACAGGGAGGAACATGAACATAAGGAACATGAAGGAACATGAAGAACAGGGAGGAACATGAACATAAGGAACATGAAGGAACATGAAGGAACATGAAGAACATGAAGAACAGGGAGGAACATGAAGAACAGGGAGGAACATGAACATAAGGAACATGAAGGAACATGAAGAACAGGGAGGAACATGAACATAAGGAACATAAAGGAACATGAAGGAACATGAAGAACAGGGAGGAACATGAAGAACAGGGAGGAACATGAACATAAGGAACATGAAGAACAGGGAGGAACATGAAGAACCGGGAGGAACATGAAGAACAGGGAGGAACATGAAGAACAGGGAGGAACATGAACATGAAGAACAGGGAGGAACATGAAGAACAGGGAGGAACATGAACATAAGGAACATAAAGGAACATGAAGAACAGGGAGGAACATGAAGAACAGGGAGGAACATGAAGAACAGGGAGGAACATGAAGAACAGGGAGGAACATGAAGAACAGGGAGGAACATGAACATAAGGAACATAAAGGAACATGAAGAACAGGGAGGAACATGAAGAACAGGGAGGAACATGAACATAAGGAACATGAAGGAACATGAAGAACAGGGAGGAACATGAAGAACAGGGAGGAACATGAACATAAGGAACATGAAGAACAGGGAGAAACATGAACATGAACATGAAGGAACATGAAGAACAGGGAGGAACATGAACATGAAGAACAGGGAGGAACATGAAGAACAGGGAGGAACATGAACATGAAGAACAGGGAGGAACATGAACATGAAGAACAGGGAGGAACATGAAGAACAGGGAGGAACATGAACATGAAGAACAGGGAGGAACATGAACATAAGGAACATGAAGAACAGGGAGAAACATGAACATGAAGAACAGGGAGGAACATGAACATAAGGAACATAAAGGAACATGAAGAACAGGGAGGAACATGAACATAAGGAACATAAAGGAACATGAAGAACAGGGAGGAACATGAAGAACAGGGAGGAACATGAAGAACAGGGAGGAACATGAACATAAGCAACATAAAGGAACATGAAGAACAGGGAGGAACATGAACATAAGGAACATAAAGGAACATGAAGAACAGGGAGGAACATGAACATAAGGAACATAAAGGAACATGAAGAACAGGGAGGAACATGAAGAACAGGGAGGAACATGAACATGAAGAACAGGGAGGAACATGAAGAACAGGGAGGAACATGAACATGAAGAACAGGGAGGAACATGAAGAACAGGGAGGAACATGAACATAAGGAACATAAAGGAACATGAAGAACAGGGAGGAACATGAAGAACAGGGAGGAACATAAACATAAGGAACATGAAGAACAGGGAGAAACATGAACATGAAGAACAGGGAGGAACATGAAGAACAGGGAGGAACATGAACATAAGGAACATAAAGGAACATGAAGAACAGGGAGGAACATGAACATAAGGAACATAAAGGAACATGAAGAACAGGGAGGAACATGAACATAAGGAACATAAAGGAACATGAAGAACAGGGAGGAACATGAAGAACAGGGAGGAACATGAACATAAGGAACATAAAGGAACATAAAGGAACATGAAGAACAGGGAGGAACATGAAGAACAGGGAGGAACATGAAGAACAGGGAGGAACATGAACATAAGCAACATAAAGGAACATGAAGAACAGGGAGGAACATGAACATAAGGAACATGAAGGAACATGAAGAACAGGGAGGAACATGAACATAAGGAACATGAAGGAACATGAAGAACAGGGAGGAACATGAACATAAGGAACATGAAGGAACATGAAGAACAGGGAGGAACATGAACATAAGGAACATATAGGAACATGAAGAACATGGAGGAACATGAAGAACAGGGAGGAACATGAACATAAGGAACATAAAGGAACATGAAGAACAGGGAGGAACATGAAGAACAGGGAGGAACATGAAGAACAGGGAGGAACATGAAGAACAGGGAGGAACATGAACATAAGCAACATAAAGGAACATGAAGAACAGGGAGGAACATGAACATAAGGAACATAAAGGAACATGAAGAACAGGGAGGAACATGAACATAAGGAACATAAAGGAACATGAAGAACAGGGAGGAACATGAACATAAGGAACATAAAGGAACATGAAGAACAGGGAGGAACATGAACATAAGGAACATAAAGGAACATGAAGAACAGGGAGGAACATGAACATAAGGAACATAAAGGAACATGAAGAACAAGGAACATAAAGGAACATGAAGAACAGGGAGGAACATGAACATGAAGAACATAAAGGAACATGAAGAACAGGGAGGAACATGAAGAACAGGGAGGAACATGAACATAAGGAACATAAAGGAACATGAAGAACAGGGAGAAACATGAACATGAAGAACATAAAGGAACATGAAGAACAGGGAGGAACATGAAGAACAGGGAGGAACATGAACATAAGGAACATGAAGGAACATGAGGAACACAGAGAAACATGTTGGTGAATGAAGAGATGTGTATGTGGAGCACCTCTGAATCCTGGATCTGAAGCGAGTATGAGGAGTGGAGAGGTACCTCGGAGGAGGACAGGAACGGGTGGCCCTCTCCACTGATGGCCAGGTAGTTCTCACCACCTCCAGGAAACTACAACACACCCCAACATAGATCAGGTGAGTTCCAGTAAACACCAGGTTCACTTCAGCACACATGCAGCAGGATCTGGTGGCTCTGATTCATTCACTGATTCATTCATAAATGATTCCTCACTGATTCACTACAGAAGGTGTATTTATTTAGTGATTAATATTAGATCTGATCTGATGTGGTGTGGTGTGATTAATATTAGATCTGATCTGATGTGGTGTGGTGTGATTAATATTAGATCTGATCTGGTGTGGTGTGATTAATATTAGATCTGATCTGGTGTGATTAATATTAGATCTGATCTGATGTGGTGTGATTAATATTAGATCTGATCTGGTGTGGTGTGATTAATATTAGATCTGATCTGGTGTGGTGTGATTAATATTAGATCTGATCTGGTGTGGTGTGATTAATATTAGATCTGATGTGGTGTGATTAATATTAGATCTGATCTGGTGTGGTTAATATTGGATCTGATCTGGTGTGATTAATATTAGATCTGATCTGGTGTGTGGTGTGATTAATATTAGATCTGATGTGGTGTGATTAATATTAGATCTGATGTGGTGTGGTGTGACTAATATTAGATCTGATGTGGTGTGGTGTGATTAATATTAGATCTGATCTGGTGTGACTAATATTAGATCTGATGTGATGTGGTGTGGTGTGATTAATATTAGATCTGATCTTGTGTGGTGTGATTAATATTAGATCTGATCTGGTGTGGTGTGATTAATATTAGATCTGATGTGGTGTGATTAATATTAGATCTGATGTGATTAATATTAGATCTGATCTGATGTGTTGTTGAGGATCTGGACCATCACCTTCTGCACGCTGTCGAAGCCGTTAAAGGCCTGTGAGTCCAGGAACTCGGGGTCTCCCGGCTGTACGCTCCCATCCGTCAGATCCGAGTAAAAATTCAGATCCATGATCTCTCAGCGTCCAATCACAACTGCAGTGATGTGAGCATGTGCAGAAATTACATTTATTTATTTTAGTGAGAGTGTAGTGTTTATAATGTATGGTGTGTATATTGTATGTATAGTGTATATAGCATAGGGTAAGTGTGGTTGTAGTGTGAATAGAGTGAGTGGTGTGTACACAGTGTGCGTAGCATGTGTATAGAATATACAGTAAAGTGTATATATAGTGTAATGTAAGTGTATATATAGTGTGTGTATAGTGTATACAGTATAGTGTATGTAGTGTGTATGTATAGTGTGTGTATAGTGTATACAGTATAGTGTATGTATAGTGTGTATGTATAGTGTGTGTATAGTGTGTGTAGTGTGTATGTATAGTGTGTGTATAGTGTATACAGTATAGTGTGTGTATAGTGTATACAGTATAGTGTATGTATTGTGTGTATGTATAGTGTGTGTATAGTGTATACAGTATAGTGTATGTATAGTGTGTATGTAGTGTGTGTATGTATAGTGTAGAGTACACAGTATAGTGTATGTATAGTGTAGAGTACACAGTATAGTGTATGTATAGTGTAGTGTACACAGTATAGTGTATGTATAGTGTAGTGTATACAGTATAGTGTATGTATAGTGTAGTGTATACAGTATAGTGTATGTATAGTGTAGTGTATACAGTATAGTGTATGTATAGGGTAGAGTATACAGTATAGTGTATGTATAGTGTAGTGTATACAGTATAGTGTATGTATAGTGTAGTGTATACAGTATAGTGTAGTGTATACAGTATAGTGTATGTATAGTGTAGAGTATACAGTATAGTGTATGTATAGTGTAGTGTATACAGTATAGTGTATGTATAGGGTAGAGTATACAGTATAGTGTATGTATAGTGTAGTGTATACAGTATAGTGTATGTATAGTGTAGAGTATACAGTATAGTGTATGTATAGTGTAGTGTATACAGTATAGTGTATGTATAGTGTAGTGTATACAGTATAGTGTAGTGTATACAGTATAGTGTATGTATAGTGTAGAGTATACAGTATAGTGTATGTATAGTGTGTGTATAGTGTATACAGTAGTGTATGTATAGTGTAAAGTATACAGTATAGTGTATGTATTGTGTGTGTGTATAGTGTGTGTATGCATAGTGTAGAGTATACAGTAAAGTGTAGTGTATGTATAGTGTAGAGTATACAGTATAGTGTATGTATAGTGTAGAGTATACAGTATAGCGTATGTATAGTGTAGTGTATACAGTATAGTGTATGTATAGTGTAGTGTATAAGGTATAGTGTATGTATAGTGTAGAGTATACAGTATAGTGTATGTATAGTGTATACAGTATAGTGTATGTATAGTGTAGAGTATACAGTATAGTGTATGTATAGTGTAGAGTATACAGTATAGTGTATGTATAGTGTAGAGTATACAGTATAGTGTATGCATAGTGTAGTGTATACAGTATAGTGTATGTATAGTGTGTATAGTGTATACAGTATAGTGTGTGTATAGTGTGTATAGTGTATACAGTATAGTGTATGTATAGTGTGTGTATAGTGTATACATAATAGTGTATGCATAGTGTAGTGTATACAGTATAGTGTATGTAGTGTGTGTATAGTGTATACAGTAGTGTGTGTATAGTGTGTATAGTGTATACAGTGTAGTGTATGTATAGTGTGTGTATAGTGTATACAGTAGTGTATGTAGTGTGTATAGTGTATACAGTATAGTGTATGTATAGTGTGTACAGTGTATACAGTATAGTGTATGTATAGTGTGTATAGTGTATACAGTATAATGTATAGTGTAGAGTATACAGTATAGTGTATGTATAGTGTGTATGTATAGTGTGTGTATAGTGTATACAGTATAGTGTGTGTATAGTGTATACAGTATAGTGTGTGTTTAGTGTGTGTTTAGTGTGTATGTATAGTGTGTGTGTATAGTGTATACAGTATAGTGTGTGTATAGTGTATACAGTATAGTGTGTGTTTAGTGTGTATGTACAGTGTGTGTATAGTGTATACAGTATAGTGTGTGTATAGTGTATACAGTATAGTGTATGTATAGTGTATACAGTATAGTGTATGTATAGTGTGTGTATAGTGTATACAGTATAGTGTATGTATAGTGTGTATGTATAGTGTATACAGTATAGTGTGTGTATAGTGTATACAGTATAGTGTATGTATAGTGTGTGTGTATAGTGTATACAGTATAGTGTATGTATAGTGTGTGTATAGTGTATACAGTATAGTGTATGTATAGTGTGTGTATAGTATATGTATAGTGTGTATGTATAGTGTGTATGTATAGTGTGTGTATAGTGTATACAGTATAGTGTGTGTATAGTGTATACAGTATAGTGTGTGTATAGTGTGTGTGTATAGTGTATACAGAAGTGTATGTATAGTGTGTATGTATAGTGTATACAGTATAGTGTGTGTATAGTGTATACAGTATAGTGTATGTATAGTGTGTGTGTATAGTGTATACAGTATAGTGTATGTATAGTGTGTGTATAGTGTATACAGTATAGTGTATGTATAGTGTGTGTATAGTATATGTATAGTGTGTATGTATAGTGTGTATGTATAGTGTGTGTATAGTGTATACAGTATAGTGTGTGTATAGTGTATACAGAATAGTGTGTGTATAGTGTATACAGTATAGTGTATGTATAGTGTGTATGTATTGTGTGTATAGTGTGTGTGTGTATAGTGTAGAGTACACAGTATAGTGTATGTATAGTGTAGTGTAATGTATATATAGTGAGTGTATAGTGTATACAGTATAGTGTATGTATAGTGTAGTGTAATATATATATATATATATATATATAGTGAGTGTATACAGTATAGTTTATGTTGCACTGCACACTAATAGAAGTGTGACAGTACCTGAGTAGTTAGTGAATGCAGTATTTTAATCTAATGTAATAAACAAGCACTGTGTGACTGTATATAGATATAAACAGTGTGTATAATAGTATATAAATACATTATTGATATAAATAATAAATAGTTTAGGTTTATTGATAATATTAAATCTTACACCGCTGCTGCTGCTGAAGGTGTGCTAGCTCAGTTAGCCGATTAGCTTCATGCTAACAGACGGATCAGACTGACGGTCAGATTAAAACACGGTTTATCGGATCACTCGCAGAAACCCGTTACATTCCACACAGAGTCCGATAACACGATCCGGTAATAAAGCGATACCGATAATAAACCGAGCGATATAAAGTGCAGAATTCTAATCAATGACGGTGATTCGGGTTGGTTCTGTCTGCCTCAGTATCGCTCCCTGTCACGGTCCGGTCCACCATCACAGGGGTGAGCCGACCCGCCACCGACTGCACCCCTCTTCAGTTACAGTACATTCGATCTTATTACATCGGTTTAATACAATATTTCCCTCCAATATAGACATTACATTAAACAGAACCATATACACACATATATAAATATGATCATCATGATTTTATAAACGTGCGCACCCCCCTTCTCAAGAGGTTTTGGTACAGTCCGAACGGGTCCTCAGAGGAAAGCATTAATATGGGGATGGAAGAGCTGAACCAAAGGTGAATCGATTCATGAATCAAATGTATTTTGCATATTAAAGTTCCTTTAAATATAAGCGTAATCTGTCTATAAGACATGTTTATATGTATATATGTTTATATACAGGACACACTGCGACTCGGACCAGGCTAGAGATGTGGAAAATGAAATAGAATAGGTGTTAATATAACTTTGTTTCTGATCTATTTATGTTCGATAATCAGAAGTCAGTTAATGTGTCAGATATGCATTAAGGGGTGAATACTTTTTCACAGCACTGTAGCTAAAGAATTATATATAATAAATATAATAAGAAATATAAGCAGTATTTGGGGTTTGTTTGGATGTAAATGAATCAGTGTCAACATTCTAATCGACAGAATAAGTTATAAATAAAAGACATTAAAACTCTAAACAAGATTCATCATCTAATTATTCATAATAGAATAATATAATAATAATAATAATAATTCATAATAGAATAATCTTATAATGATAAAAATATAATCTATTAGGGATGATAAATGAGTATAAGTAAGTATTTGAACTCCGAAATGAATGAATCAGTGAATCAAACATACGAATGAATCCGTAAACAAATCAGTGAATCACCCAGATGAACAAATCTGTCAAAGAATCAGTGAATCATGTAGATAAATGAATCAGTGAATCATGTAGATAAATGAATCAGTGAATCAATAAATAAACGCGTCAAAGAATCAGTGAATCATACCGATGAATGAATCAGTGAATCGCACAAATGAATGAATAACTCCGTGTAGTTTATCATAATTATTATAATTATTAATTCTTACCTCCATATTATCCGGAATTTAAACTCTTAACTCCAAGAACCCAAACTCACCCACTTACTCTCACTCTCAACAACCATACACACTTCCGCCTCACACACAAACACACCGGACATGACGTCACAAACACCGCCCTTCTGATGTTAAAGCGAAGATTTTAAAATTATTTAATGTTTGATGTATTTTTTATTTATTTATTATGCTAAGGTTGTAGCAATATATTAAAGCATTCACTGTTTTGTATTTTCTTCATGTGTATTTATTGTATAACTACTTATTTATGTATTTAAATGTGTTTAATGTGTTTCATTCAGCCCTAAATCTCCCCCGTCCCAACTTTTTTTGGAATGTGTTGCAGGCCTGAAATGCAGGAATGAATGTGGATGTTTATTAATAAATGAAACGAAGCTGAGCAGATAAAAGACGAAATATCTCAGGTTCTTGGGTGAAGGTTTGGAACGCTGCATTTTTATTTATTGTGCATTTTCCATACTGTCCCAACTTTTCCTGATTTGGGGTTGTATTTTTATATCTTATTTTTGCATTACATTACTTATATCATGTAAAAATACTTATTTTTCGGCGCTCAGGCGGCACAGCGGTAAAGTACGTCGTGTGGAATCTCGGCTCTGCCTTTCCGACTGCGTGGACGACGATCGGCTGTCGTTCAGGGTTAGAGGGTGAGAAGGTCGGATCGTAGGTCCTCATAACTGGTGCGACTGACTGATGGCGCCTGCACGGGGCTGAGGAATGACGCTGATGGGGGTGCGGCCCTCCGTACACGGTGCCCGTCCGTGTATGAACTCGATTCGTCTGTACTGACTGTACGTGCATGTCAGTTCAGTCAGCGGTGAAGGGTCGAATCAGTATAGAGGAGCAATCAGGGGAACTGGACACGACTAGATTAGGGGACAAGAATCGGCGAAAAAAAGTGGAAAAAATAGAAAAAATATATATAATAATTATTATTTTTTCTCCCCCTTTAGCGCATCCAGTTGTTCACTTTGCATCGTGCTTCCTCTCTGTCCATGCCGAACCCCGCCCTGACCGAGGAGATCGAAGCTAACCCGTACCCCCTCCGAAACACGGGCAGCAGCCGGATGCATCTTTGCCACACGCGCATTGACGAGTGTGGCGCCACCCAGCGCTGCATGCGGAGAGACACACCCCGAGGGCGGTCTTTTCACCGCTGCGCCACCTGAGCGGCTAAAACGATACTCATTTTTCCTTGATTACACCGACGTGTCGTCGTGTGATGCCGCAATTTCCCTTCAGGAATCAATAATCAATCGATCGAAGCGTGCACGCGAACGCCCCCTTGTGGAGGCTCTATGTTCGGCGCGAGAGTAAGACGCATCGTTCGTGTACGAGGTTTAAATCCTCCAAATTTCAGCTCCTTTAATCTGGTTCCACTTGTGTGGAAAAGGAATTAAAACAAAAAAAAACCCTGAGACTAAAAGAACAAAATCAGGAACCGAAAACATCTGCGCACACACACACACACACACACACACACACACACACACACACACACACTTAGAAAGCATGAGCAGTCGCAGGTTGAGTAAGAATCGACTTTAATGCCTGAACATGCAGAGCTTCTGTCGTCATGAAGCACAATAAAACCATAAAACATCATGCTGCAAAAAGGAGAACATGTGCAAGAACGCCTTCGCCTTCATATTGCTGAATTAACCCTCCTCATCATCATCATCATCATCATCATTCCACATCCTCACACTCAACAGCAGGTTCTGCAGGGTTAAAGGAACACTCCAGGTTACACACACACACACACTCCAGTCTGTAGTGGAGGTGTGAGGAATCACGGTCCACCTTAACACACCTCAGAAGCAAGGCTGCTGGACGACAGGACGGAGGCTTCTGTACTGTGACTGCCGGGAGTCGCTACATGATCCTCACACCTCCAGTACAGACGGCGGGCGTGTCGGGGTGTTCCTTTAACCATAGATCAACAGGCTAAAACACACACACACACACACACACACACACACAGAAGGTCCACCAACCAGAAGAACCCTGAGTCGACCACGGAACCTCTCGCTGTCCCACTGTGGAATAAACACGCCCGTGTGTGGAACACCACAGACTGGTCTGTCTCGCAGGGAGGCCGGAGCTGCTCGTTTCAACACTGATCCCTAATGAAATAAGACGAATTTGTGCAGATGAGGGTTTTTTTTTTTTGGCAACCAGAGGAGCTGGACGATGGTGAATACGGCGTAGTGGGCGGAGCCTGCTCTCTGCGTCCCGCGACGTAGTTCCATCGCCGCAGGACGGACGGGGCTCGGTCAGGAGTAGATGGTGATGACCTCACTTCCTCCTCCCCGGACCAATAGGACGCGCTCCAGGCCTTCGGTCAGAACCTCCAAAAACTCCATGTCTGCGCCAAGGTCAAGGATCAAAGGATCATCCTCCAAAATAAATAAACAAATAAATGAACCACCCTGAGGGTGATTATTTACAATAGCCGAGGTGTTTTATAGATGAATGTATGGATAAATGTATAGTTAAATGTATGGATGAACGTGTAGATGAATGTATGGATGAACGTGTAGATGAATGTATGGATTAATGTGTAGATAAATGTATAGATAAATGTATAGTTCAATGTATGGATGAACGTGTAGATGAATGTATGGATGAATGTGTAGATGAATGTATGGATTAATGTGTAGATAAATGTATAGATAAATGTATAGTTCAATGTATGGATGAACGTGTAGATGAATGTATGGATGAATGTGTAGATGAATGTATAGATGAATGTATAGATAAATGTATAGTTGAATGTATGGATGAATGTATAGATGAATGTATGGATTAATGTATAGATGAATGTATGGATTAATGTATAGATGAATGTATAGATAAATGTATGGATGAATGTATAGATGAATGTATGGATGAATGTATGGATGAACGTGTAGATGAATGTATGGATTAATGTATGGATAAATGTATAGTTAAATGTATGGATGAACGTGTAGATGAATGTATGGATTAATGTATAGATGAAGGTATAGATAAATGTATGGATGGGTGAATGTATGGATGAATGTGTAGTTGAATGTATGGATGAATGTATGGATAAATGTATAGATAAAGGTATAGATAAATGTATAGATAAATGTATGGATGAATGTATGGATGAATGTATAGATGAATGTATAGATAAATGTATGGATGAATGTATGGATGAATGTATAGATGAATGTATAGATAAATGTATGGATGAATGTATGGATGAATGTATAGATGAATGTATAGATGAATGTATAGATAAATGTATGGATGAATGTATAGATGAATGTATAGATAAATGTATGGATGGGTGAATGTATGGATGAATGTGTAGTTGAATGTATGGATGAATGTATGGATGAATGTATGGATAAAGGTATAGATGAATGTATGGATGAATGTATGGATGAATGCATGGATGAATGTATGGATGAATGTATGGATGGGTGAATGTATGGATGAATGTGTAGATGAATGAATGGATGAATGTATGGATGAATGTATGGATGGGTGAATGTATGGATGAATGTATGGATGAATGCATGGATGAATGCATGGATGAATGTATGGATGAATGTATGGATAAAGGTATAGATGAATGTATGGATGAATGTATGGATGAATGTATAGATGAATGTATAGATAAATGTATGGATGGGTGAATGTATGGATGAATGTGTAGTTGAATGTATGGATTAATGTATGGATACATGTATGGATAAAGGTATAGATAAATGTATAGATGAATGTATAGATGAATGTATAGATAAATGGATGGATGGATGAATGTATGGATGGGTGAATGTATGGATGGGTGAATGTATGGGTGAATGTGTAGATGAATGTATGGATGAATGTATAGATAAATGTATTGTATGGGTGATTGTATGGATGAATGTATGGGTGATTGTATGGATGAATGTATGGATGAATGTATAGATAAATGTATGGATGGGTGAATGTATGGATGAATGCATGGATGAATGTATGGATGGGTGAATGTATGGATGAATGTGTAGATGAATGAATGGATGAATGTATGGATGGGTGTATGGATGGGTGAATGTATGGATGAATGTATGGATGGGTGAATGTATGGATGAATGTATGGATGAATGCATGGATGAATGTATGGATGGATGAATGTATGGATGAATGTATGGATGGGTGAATGAATGGATGAATGTATGGATGAATGTATGGATGGGTGAATGTATGGATGAATGTGTAGATGGATGAATGTATGGATGAATGTATGGATGAATGAATGTATGGATGGGTGAATGAATGGATGAATGTATGGATGAATGTATGGATGGGTGAATGTATGGATGAATGTGTAGATGGATGAATGTATGGATGAATGTATGGATGGGTGAATGTATGGATGAATGTATGGATGGGTGAATGTATGGATGAATGTGTAGATGAATGAATGGATGAATGTATGGATGAATGTATGGATGGGTGAATGTATGGGTGAATGTATGGATGAATGTATGGATGGGTGAATGTATGGATGAATGTGTAGATGAATGAATGGATGAATGTATGGATGAATGTATGGATGGGTGAATGTATGGATGAATGTATGGATGGGTGAATGTATGGATGGGTGAATGTATGGATGAATGTGTAGATGAATGAATGGATGAATGTATGGATGAATGTATGGATGAATGTATGGATGGGTGAATGTATGGATGAATGTGTAGATGAATGAATGGATGAATGTATGGATGAATGCATGGATGAATGCATGGATGAATGCATGGATGGGTGAATGTATGGATGAATGTATGGATAAATGTATAGATAAATGTATGGATGTGTGAATGTATGAATGAATAAATGTACATGTAAATGGATGGACTGTGTGCATGTATGAATGAATGAATAAATGTATGTATGTATGTATGTATGAATGAATGGATGAATGAATGGAGGCCGGATGCTGAGCATGTCCCTGAAGCCCTCGGGAGTGTGTGTATGTATGGATGGTGACTGCAGTGTACGTGTGCATGTATGAATGAATGGATGAATGTATGGATGAATGTATGGATGAATGTATGGATGGGTGAATGTATGGATGAATGGATGAATGAATGAAGGCCGGATGCTGAGCATGTCCCTGAAGCCCTCGGGAGTGTGTGTATGTATGGATGGTGACTGCAGTGTACGTGTGCATGTATGAATGAATGGATGAATGTATGGATGAATGTATGGATGAATGTATGGATGGGTGAATGTATGGATGAATGGATGAATGAATGAAGGCCGGATGCTGAGCATGTCCCTGAAGCCCTCGGGAGTGTGTGTATGTATGGATGGTGACTGCAGTGTACGTGTGCATGTATGAATGAATGAATAAATGAACCCCCCTGAGGGTGAGTATTTCCAATAACCGAGGTGTTTTATTCTGCTGGTATCGAACCATCAGCATAGTTTTACTGTTACTGTATGAAAGGATACAGTTCTCGTCTCCGTCGGGGTTCCTCGGCGGCCCCGGCATGTTGAGCAGAACCAGCCGAGCATCATGGGACTTGTTGACGATGACCTCGTTGAGTTTGATGGCGGTGTGCATGCGTCTGACGTTGGAATGATCCCTGTGAAAACACATACGTGGGTTATGAACTCACACACTCACTGGAGCAGATCTGTACACACAGCCTGGAGATGATACAGCTGGTGGTGTGGGACGCTCTATAGCGCCACTGTGTGGTTAGTGATCATGATCTACTACAGCCAAGTGTACAGGACAGCTTCACACATATTATAGGAAAAGGGTCTGGACTGCAGCCAGGTCAGTCTAGCACTGTGTGATTACACAGAAGATAGATAAATGTATAAATGAATGTGTAGATGAATGTATGTATAAATGTGTAGATGAATGTATAGATGAGTGTATGGATAAATGTCGGAATGAATGTATGGATGAATGTATAGATGAATATGTGGATGAATGTATAGATGAGTGTATGGATAAATGTCGGAATGAATGTATGGATAAATGTATAGATGAATATGTGGATGAATGTATAGATGAATGTATGGATTAATGTATGGATGAATGTATAGATTAATGTATGGATGAATGTATAGATTAATGTATGGATGAATGTATGGATGAATGTGTAGATGAATGTATGAATTAATGTATAGATGAATGTATGGATGAATGTATAGATTAATGTATGGATGAATGTATAGATGAATGTATGGATGAATGTATAGATTAATGTATGGATGAATGTATAGATGAATGTATGAATTAATGTATAGATGAATGTATGGATGAATGTATAGATTAATGTATGGATGAATGTATAGATGAATGTATGGATTAATGTATGGATTAATGTATAGATTAATGTATGGATGAATGTATAGATGAATGTATGGATGAATGTATAGATTAATGTATGGATAAACGTATAGATGAATGTATGGATGAATGTATAGATGAATGTATGGATGAATGTATAGATTAATGTATGAATGAATGTATAGATGAATGTATGGATGAATGTATAGATTAATGTATGGATAAACGTATAGATGAATGTATGGATGAATGTATAGACCGTTTCAAATGAATATTCATGAGTCCAGGAAGTGACGTTGATGTTCCTAAGACGCTTCCGCTTGGTGGTAAACAGCGCTCAGAACAACAGCGATTGACCACAACTGCTTCAATTCTTTTGCGCTAGTTCAGTTGTGATTTACTGACAGTATGTCTAAATTAAAGTTAGGACCATGTTGTTGGGTTGTCGGATGTTCCCTCAGGCCAGGTACAAACTTGCTTTCAGAAATTAAGGTGAACAGATTTCCAAAAGAACGCACAGCGAAACGCTTGGATTGCTGCTGTAAATAGAGCCGGCTGGATACCCACCATCAACTCTTATAATAAATGTAATATATATTATTTCATAATAAAATATTGTGAACAAATGTACTCACTTAAACGCTGTTCTCTTGGTGTCTTGTCCCTGACGTTTAGCTTAAGTGTATTAAAATATGCAGGCGCTTAATATTTGTATTAATAGAACAGAATAAACATAAACCTAACATAAGCCTTAAAAAGTTTACATTTTCCTGAGAATACGATGTAAAAGCCATAAATTTATAGGACTATATTTTGGGGAAATGTCACTATGGAATTATATTAACGGCTTAATTAGCTGTAATAATTAGCTTAGCTTAATTATTAAATGACACACAGACCTGTAAAGAAACATGGTTCTACTTTTGTAATACAAAAAGTAAACATTCTATTTATGAGTACATTGTGCTTACTGTAAAATATTTCATGTATTTCCAGTTAGGCTATAAAAAATCGTTTTAGCATTAGCTAATATGTTCTAATTCAGATGAGAAGTAATTCACTGTGGTTTGTCATATTTTTATCATATTATAATGGCTCTTAACTCAACAGACACAAAAGGGGAGATGACACAATAATGATTTTAATAATTAATTGTATGCGTCCAAACTGCGGTGTACTTTCACTGCCTCTCTGGTGTAAACACACTCCGTTTCAACAGGGTAGTGATACACGTCTGGGTATGTTACCTCAGGCAAACGTTTTAGGTCAGCGGAAAAACACTTCTTAAATTCTCCTCAAAAGGGTCTGGTAAAGATACTTGATGACCTATCATTCATTTCTGCTAATATCGCGTTTGTTCCGCGTTCGGGAGACTCGAAAAGTACGAGCTCGTCATGTTGACAGCTGGATGGATGTTTAAAAGTGGCGCTACCGGAAAGGCGAAAGGAACAGACATGCGCAGTAGCGTTGTTATTGTTTACCCTCATTGAAACGGTCTATAGATGAATGTATAGATTAATGTATGGATAAACGTATAGATGAATGTATGGATGAATGTATAGATGAATGTATAGATGAATGTATGGATGAATGTATAGATGAATGTATGGATAAACGTATGGATGAATGTATAGATGAATGTATGGATGAATGTATAGATTAATGTATGGATAAACGTATAGATGAATGTATGGATGAATGTATAGATGAATGTATAGATGAATGTATGGATGAATGTATAGATGAATGTATGGATAAACGTATGGATGAATGTATAGATGAATGTATGGATGAATGTATAGATGAATATATGGATGAATGTATAGATGAATATATGGATGAATGTATTGTATGTGTGATTGCATGAATTGTCAAATGTATGTATGAATGAATAATTGTACATGTAAATGGATGGATTGTATGTATTAAAATGTATGAATGAATGAATGTACGTGTGCATGTATGAATGAATGGATGAATGGAGTGTATCATATATATTACTCTTGGGCGGATGCTGAGCATGTCCCTGAAGCCCTCGGGAGTGTGTGTATGTATGAATGGTGACTGTAGTGTACGTGTGCATGTATGAATGTATGAATGGATGAATGGATGAATGTAGTGTAGGTGTGTATAGTACTCACGGCCGGATGCTGAGCATGTCCCTGAAGCCCTCGGGCGTGTGTGTATGTATGAATGGTGACTGTAGTGTACGTGTGCATGTATGAATGGATGAATGGATGAATGTAGTGTAGGTGTGTATAGTACTCACGGCCGGATGCTGAGCATGTCCCTGAAGCCCTCGGGCGTGCTGCAGTCGGAGTAAACGTGTGTGTTCGATTGTTTGTGTCCTCGCAGTTCCAGAGCTTTGTCTTTGGTCCAGGTCATGTGGACACGCCTATGCTCGGCGGCTCCGCCCGCTTTATCTGCCCCACCCCCTCCGTCGGTGTCGTCATCATCGTCAGAGCCGATACTCGTTAACCTCAGCATGGAGTTCCTGTCCTTCACCAACTGGGCCTGCACACACACACACACACACACACACACACACACAAAACCTGTTGGGTCTAAAGTATATAGACAGAACATGAATACTGACTTCCATGTCGTAATGCATGCCGCCACACTATCCCTATTTATAGGGAATACAGAATAAAGGCGTGGCTAGCACGTGCTTCCCAGGCGTGTGGACCCGGCCCCACGTACTGACCTCTTTGTCTCGGTCGGATTTGGAGAGGCGCATCTGTCGGAGCATCTGAGAGCGCTGCTCCATCATCAGGGTTCTTTCGTACGTGTACGCACTGATATCACTGTCATGCTGTCACACACACACACACACAATATAATTTATCATATTAAACCGTAGATAACCAGGGGTGTGTAAACTTTTGCAGTAAGTAATGCATGCGTACCATCTCCACCACCTCCACCTCAGCTTCTATACGCAGGTGGTAGAGGAACGTGGCCAGGTCCTTCTTCATCTGGATGGAGTTATCTTCCATCTGAGCTACAGTGAAGATCCTCATCCCACACTTACGCCACACCTGAGATACACATCGTTACCCCCCCCCCCCCCCCCCACACACGGTCACAATGAGCGTACATAAAGCATACAGTTTAATCCAGTGTGTGTTCTCATCCTAATCCACTGTATTACTCAAATTAAGACTGAAATATACTGTATATATATATATATATATACAGGGGTTGGACAAAATAACTGAAACACCTGTCATTTTAGTGTGGGAGGTTTCATGGCTAAATTGGACCAGTCTGGTGGCCAATCTTCATTAATTGCACATTGCACCAGTAAGAGCAGAGTGTGAAGGTTCAATTAGCAGGGTAAGAGCACAGTTTTGCTCAAAATATTGCAATGCACACAACATTATGGGTGACATACCAGAGTTCAAAAGAGGACAAATTGTTGGTGCACGTCTTGCTGGCGCATCTGTGACCAAGACAGCAAGTCTTTGTGATGTATCAAGAGCCACGGTATCCAGGGTAATGTCAGCATACCACCAAGAAGGACAGACCACATCCAACAGGATTAACTGTGGACGCAAGAGGAAGCTGTCTGAAAGGGATGTTCGGGTGCTAACCCGGATTGTATCCAAAAAACATAAAACCACGGCTGCCCAAATCACGGCAGAATTAAATGTGCACCTCGACTCTCCTGTTTCCACCAGAACTGTCCGTCGGGAGCTCCACAGGGTCAATATACACGGCCGGGCTGCTATAGCCAAACCTTTGGTCACTCGTGCCGATGCCAAACGTCGGTTTCAATGGTGCAAGGAGCGCAAATCTTGGGCTGTGGACAATGTGAAACATGTATTGTTCTCTGATGAGTCCACCTTTACTGTTTTCCCCACATCCGGGAGAGTTACGGTGTGGAGAAGCCCCAAAGAAGCGTACCACCCAGACTGTTGCATGCCCAGAGTGAAGCATGGGGGTGGATCAGTGATGGTTTGGGCTGCCATATCATGGCATTCCCTCGGCCCGATACTCGTGCTAGATGGGCGCGTCACTGCCAAGGACTACCGAACCATTCTGGAGGACCATGTGCATCCAATGGCGGTGCCGTGTATCAGGATGACAATGCACCAATACACACAGCAAGACTGGTGAAAGATTGGTTTGATGAACATGAAAGTGAAGTTGAACATCTCCCATGGCCTGCACAGTCACCAGATCTAAATATTATTGAGCCACTTTGGGGTGTTTTGGAGAAGCGAGTCAGGAAACGTTTTCCTCCACCAGCATCACGTAGTGACCTGGCCACTATCCTGCAAGAAGAATGGCTTAAAATCCCTCTGACCACTGTGCAGGACTTGTATATGTCATTTCCAAGACGAATTGACGCTGTATTGGCCGCAAAAGGAGGCCCTACACCATACTAATAAATTATTGTGGTCTAAAACCAGGTGTTTCAGTTATTTTGTCCAACCCCTGTATATATGTGTGTATGTATATGTATGTGTGTGCGAGAGAGTGTGAGTATGTATATACATGCCCCCCCGCCCCCCCAAAGTGATTGTGTGTGTGTGTGTGTGTGTGTGTGTGTGTGACCTTGTGTTGGCGCAGTAGGAAGGGCAGCAGCATGAGCATTCCTCCATCATGTACGATCCACCACACGTCGATGTAACCCTCTGTATACGGCTCACTGTTGGTGGGGTACAGAGAGATGTTTTTGGGTACCAGCAGAGCCAGATGTGATGCTGTGGTCAAGCGCACGGTGTCTGTAAAGCGCACACACACACACACACACACACACACACACATTATAAATGAGAGCTGTTCTGATCCACTGATATTTTCCACCAACAGAGTTCTGGTGCCGGAACTGGTCCCAGTATACCAGTGGCCCAGTATACCCCACTCACTGATGAAGGTCTTCCAGCTCTGAGGATCTTCACTCTGCCTCCAGGCATGGGGCCACCCCATCACCACCGTGTTGGGCCTCATGCCACCCAAACCGCTGGACTGGATCATGTGACTGATGCCCTCGCGCGGTTTCTGGGCCACGATGCACTGCACGAATCCCTTCACCCGCTCCTTCTCCATCAGATGCTTCAAGGTCTGAGGGAAAGAGAGAGAGAGAGAGAGGTGTCCACAGTCAAGCAAGCGTTAAGCTTAAAAGCTCAACTGATAGGGTCTGATGATCTAGCATTGTGTATTCGCCGGAGGAACCAGAGGAACATATCTCAACGAGCTTTGGAGGTCATTTTGGGTGGAACCTTCTGGAAGCCCACAATAAGAACATCATAGCAACAGTAAACCATGGTGGTGATGTTGTGGGGAGGCTTTGCTGCTTCAGGGTTTGGCTGATTCCTCTACCAGGACATCCTGAAGGACAACGTGAGGTCATGTGGGGGGGGGGGGGGGGGCAAATACTTTTTCACAGCACAGATGAATGGATGGTGGGTGTGAGGCGGGTGGAGGAACCTGCTCAGCGGCCAGCGACTCTCCGTAGCTGAAGAGGAAGTTGCCGGGGAGGACCGTCCCCACGATGGTCAGTCCTTTACCCGCCTTGAGCTGAGAGGCGAAGGTCAGCAGACGTGGAGATTTGACGTGGGCATCTTCATCCAGCTTCAGCAAGACCAGCAGCTGAGGTCTACCCCCCCCCACACACACACACACACTAGATTCAGCTTATTTATATACACTATACAAGCAAAAGTATTGGGACACATGTTCTAATGTGTGTGTACCTCCAGTTTTTGGTGTGTGGTGGTCCCTCCTCCAGCCTGAGCAGGGCGTAACGGGCGGCGCTCAGAGACAGACCTCGGATGCCGTCGCCCCACTCCTTCTCCGCCCTGTAACACAGACGCAGCCGTCATCGCCGTCGCCTCGTCCACGTGCGTGAACACGGACGCGTGAAACGGCGAGGTTCTCACCCGTGATACTCGATGTACTTGTAGATCATGCCGGCGATCACTATGGCAACGATGGCGTAGTACCAGGAGGAAATGAACATCAAGGCCAGGCAAATGACCATCCCCAAGAACGACAGGGCCCTGAGACAGAGGGAGGGAGAGTGAGGAACAGTTAGAGCTACATCATAATCCTGCACTGTGTGCTGAGCCACTGTGCCTTACAAAAAATATGCAAATGTTTGTACACCCTGGTCATATAAATCATAAAACATTATACATATAACATATACATTATACATATTATACATATAACCTATATATGCATTACAATGTGCCGTACAAAGTTGGGATGTGCAGTACAAACATGTGATGTAATAAGGGTGTGTAAACTTCTGCACAAGACGATGTGTGTTATTGTGTGTGTACCAGTGATAATAGGAGAATCGGGGTCTCCAGTTGGGGGTCCTCAAAAGGGTCTGGAGTGCACATGCCAGATTCACAAAGAGATAACACATCAGGAAAAACCTACAGACAAAAAAAACAAAGAAATAATCACATTACACATCTGTAACAGCTGTGATACTGTAAAATCTATAGCATCTGTAACACCCTAATTATTTGTAACATTTTTAACACCTGTACTACAGTAACATCTGTAACATTTGTAACACTTTTACCATCTGTAACATTTGTAACACTTTTACCATCTGTAACATTTGTAACACCTGTACTACAGTAACATCTGTAACACTTTCACCATCTGTAACATCTGTAACACCTGTACTACAGTAACATCTGTAACACTTTCACCATCTGTAACATCTGTAACACCTGTACTACAGTAACATCTGTAACACTTTCACCATCTGTAACATCTGTAACACCTGTACTACAGTAACATCTGTAACACTTTCACCATCTGTAACATTTTTAACACCTGTACTACAGTAACATCTGTAACACTTTCACCATCTGTAACACCTGTACTACAGTAACATCTGTAACACTTTCACCATCTGTAACATCTGTAACACCTGTACTACAGTAACATCTGTAACACTTTCACCATCTGTAACATCTGTAACACCTGTACTACAGTAACATCTGTAACACTTTCACCATCTGTAACATCTGTAACACCTGTACTACAGTAACATCTGTAACACTTTCACCATCTGTAACATTTTTAACACCTGTACTACAGTAACATCTGTAACACTTTCACCATCTGTAACATCTGTAACACCTGTACTACAGTAACATCTGTAACACTCACCATCTGTAACATTTGTAACACCTGTACTACAGTAACATCTGTAACACTTTCACCATCTGTAACATCTGTAACACCTGTACTACAGTAACATCTGTAACACTTTCACCATCTGTAACATCTGTAACACCTGTACTACAGTAACATCTGTAACACTTTCACCATCTGTAACATCTGTAACACCTGTACTACAGTAACATCTGTAACACTTTCACCATCTGTAACATTTGTAACACCTGTACTACAGTAACATCTGTAACACTTTCACCATCTGTAACATCTGTAACACCTGTACTACAGTAACATCTGTAACACTTTCACCATCTGTAACATTTGTAACACCTGTACTACAGTAACATCTGTAACACTTTCACCATCTGTAACATTTGTAACACCTGTACTACAGTAACATCTGTAACACTTTCACCATCTGTAACATCTGTAACACCTGTACTACAGTAACATCTGTAACACTTTCACCATCTGTAACATTTGTAACACCTGTACTACAGTAACATCTGTAACACTTTCACCATCTGTAACATCTGTAACACCTGTACTACAGTAACATCTGTAACACTTTCACCATCTGTAACACCTGTACTACAGTAACATCTGTAACACTTTCACCACTTTCATCTGTACCTGTACTACAGTAACATCTGTAACACTTTCACCATCTGTAACATCTGTAACACCTGTACTACAGTAACATCTGTAACACTTTCACCATCTGTAACATTTGTAACACCTGTACTACAGTAACATCTGTAACACTTTCACCATCTGTAACATTTGTAACACCTGTACTACAGTAACATCTGTAACACTTTCACCATCTGTAACATTTGTAACACCTGTACTACAGTAACATCTGTAACACTTTCACCATCTGTAACATTTGTAACACCTGTACTACAGTAACATCTGT
Organism: Trichomycterus rosablanca; assembly: GCF_030014385.1. Lineage (NCBI taxonomy): Eukaryota > Metazoa > Chordata > Actinopteri > Siluriformes > Trichomycteridae > Trichomycterus > Trichomycterus rosablanca. The sequence goes on along the minus strand of NC_086001.1, from coordinate 665,616 downwards.
AACACTTTCACCATCTGTAACATCTGTAACACCTGTACTACAGTAACATCTGTAACACTTTCACCATCTGTAACATCTGTAACACCTGTACTACAGTAACATCTGTAACACTTTCACCATCTGTAACATCTGTAACACCTGTACTACAGTAACATCTGTAACACTTTCACCATCTGTAACATCTGTAACACCTGTACTACAGTAACATCTGTAACACTTTCACCATCTGTAACATCTGTAACACCTGTACTACAGTAACATCTGTAACACTTTCACCATCTGTAACATTTGTAACACCTGTACTACAGTAACATCTGTAACACTTTCACCATCTGTAACATTTGTAACACCTGTACTACAGTAACATCTGTAACACTTTCACCATCTGTAACATCTGTAACACCTGTACTACAGTAACATCTGTAACACTTTCACCATCTGTAACATCTGTAACACCTGTACTACAGTAACATCTGTAACACTTTCACCATCTGTAACATCTGTAACACCTGTACTACAGTAACATCTGTAACACTTTCACCATCTGTAACATCTGTAACACCTGTACTACAGTAACATCTGTAACACTTTCACCATCTGTAACATCTGTAACACCTGTACTACAGTAACATCTGTAACACTTTCACCATCTGTAACATCTGTAACACCTGTACTACAGTAACATCTGTAACACTTTCACCATCTGTAACATCTGTAACACCTGTAACACCTGTACTACAGTAACATCTGTAACACTTTCACCATCTGTAACATTTGTAACACCTGTACTACAGTAACATCTGTAACACTTTCACCATCTGTAACATTTGTAACACCTGTACTACAGTAACATCTGTAACACTTTCACCATCTGTAACATTTGTAACACCTGTACTACAGTAACATCTGTAACACTTTCACCATCTGTAACATCTGTAACACCTGTACTACAGTAACATCTGTAACACTTTCACCATCTGTAACATCTGTAACACCTGTACTACAGTAACATCTGTAACACTTTCACCATCTGTAACATCTGTAACACCTGTACTACAGTAACATCTGTAACACTTTCACCATCTGTAACATTTGTAACACCTGTAATACAGTAACATCTGTAACACTTTCACCATCTGTAACATTTGTAACACCTGTACTACAGTAACATCTGTAACACTTTCACCATCTGTAACATTTGTAACACTTTTACTGTCTAACATCTGTGACATTTGTAACACTTCTAACATCTGTAACATTTGTAACACTTCTAACATCTGTAACATTTGTAACACTTCTAACATCTGTAACATTTGTAACACTTATAACATCTGTGACATTTGTAACACTTATAACATCTGTAACATTTGTAACACTTATAACATCTGTGACATTTGTAACACTTATAACATCTGTAACATTTGTAACACTTATAACATCTGTGACATTTGTAACACTTCTAACATCTGTAACATTTGTAACACTTATAACATCTGTGACATTTGTAACACCTGTACTACAGTAACATCTGTAACACTTTCACCATCTGTAACATCTGTAACACCTGTAATACAGTAACATCTGAAACATCTGTAACATTTGTAACACTTTTACTGTCTCTAACATTTGTGTTACATTTGTAACACCTGCAACATTTTAACAACTGTAACACCATCTGTAACACTTGTAACACATATAATACCTGTAACATTTGTAACACCTGTAATACCTGCAGCACTCATAACATCTGTATCACCTTTAACATTTGTTACAATTCTAACACCTGCAACATTTGTAACACCTTTACCGTCTAACACCTGTAACATTTGTAACAACTGTACCACCTGTAACATTTCAAAGAGAAAACACATTTTTGCGCCCTGACCCACAAGCTTTTTTACATTAATAGCATTTATCAGTAGCTTTTATCTTATCATCTTGTTTATTCTAATTGTGACTAAAGCAGTGCCACAAGTAAGAGTTAAGGGCTTCACCCAGGGGTCCAACATTGGGAACAAGGCAGAGGTGGGGCCTGAACCTGCCATCTTTCGATCACTAGTCCAATACCTTAACCTCTAAGCCACCACCATCCACAAGAACATTCTGATATGATTAAAACCATTATATATATATATATATACAATGTATCACAAAAGTGAGTACACCCCTCACATTTCTGCAAATATTTCATTATATCTTTTCATGGGACAACACTATAGACATGAAACTTGGATATAACTTAGAGTAGTCAGTGTACAGCTTGTATAGCAGTGTAGATTTACTGTCTTCTGAAAATAACTCAACACACAGCCATTAATGTCTAAATAGCTGGCAACATAAGTGAGTACACCCCACAGTGAACATGTCCAAATTGTGCCCAAATGTGTCGTTGTCCCTCCCTGGTGTCATGTGTCAAGGTCCCAGGTGTAAATGGGGAGCAGGGCTGTTAAATTTGGTGTTTTGGGTACAATTCTCTCATACTGGCCACTGGATATTCAACATGGCACCTCATGGCAAAGAACTCTCTGAGGATGTGAGAAATAGAATTGTTGCTCTCCACAAAGATGGCCTGGGCTATAAGAAGATTGCTAACACCCTGAAACTGAGCTACAGCATGGTGGCCAAGGTCATACAGCGGTTTTCCAGGACAGGTTCCACTCGGAACAGGCTTCGCCAGGGTTGACCAAAGAAGTCGAGTCCACGTGTTCGGCGTCATATCCAGAGTTTGGCTTTAAAAAATAGACACATGAGTGCTGCCAGCATTGCTGCAGAGGTTGAAGACGTGGGAGGTCAGCCTGTCAGTGCTCAGACCATACGCCGCACACTGCATCAACTCAGTCTGCATGGTCGTCATCCCAGAAGGAAGCTGACGCACAAGAAAGCCCGCAAACAGTTTGCTGAAGACAAGCAGTCCAAGAACATGGATTACTGGAATGCTCTGTGGTCTGACGAGACCAAGATAAACTTGTTTGGCTCAGATGGTGTCCAGCATGTGTGGCGGCGCCCTGGTGAGAAGTACCAAGACAACTGTATCTTGCCTACAGTCAAGCATGGTGGTGGTAGCATCATGGTCTTGGGCTGCATGAGTGCTGCTGGCACTGGGGAGCTGCAGTTCATTGAGGGAAACATGAATTCCAACATGTGCTGTGACATTCTGAAACAGAGCATGATCCCCTCCCTTCGAAAACTGGGCCTCATGGCAGTTTTCCAACAGGATAACGACCCCAAACACAACCTCCAAGATGACAACTGCCTTGCTGAGGAAGCTGAAGGTAAAGGTGATGGACTAAACCCAATTGAGCACCTGTGGCGCATCCGCAAGTGGAAGGTGGAGGAGTTCAAGGTGTCTAACATCCACCAGCTCCGTGATGTCATCATGGAGGAGTGGAAGAGGATTCCAGTAGCAACTGGTGCAGCTCTGGTGAATTCCATGCCCAGGAGGGTTAAGGCAGTGCTGGATAATAATGGTGGTCACACAAAATATTGACACTTTGGGCACAATTTGGACATGTTCACTGTGGGGTGTACTCACTTATGTTGCAGCTATTTAGACATTAATGGCTGTGTGTTGAGTTATTTTCAGAAGACAGTAAATCTACACTGCTATACAAGCTGTACACTGACTACTCTAAGTTATATCCAAGTTTCATGTCTATAGTGTTGTCCCATGAAAAGATATAATGAAATATTTGCAGAAATGTGAGGGGTGTACTCACTTTTGTGATACACTGTATATATATATACATAATTTGGTTACTCTGTGTTTATACAGTGAATAAAAATAAACTATAACAGGAACAATTGTTTTGATTCCTGTTTGTTCTTGAATTTCAGTCCCAATACCTACATAGAGAGAATGGGAGCCACCAGATCCAGTGAGGCGATGAGAATTCCCAGTTCAGCGATGAACGCAGTGAGCAGCAGAGCCCAGGTGGGTTCTCCGTTAGCTTTACCATGACCGAACACCTGCACAGAAACAACACACCATAAATAAATGAGAATCAATCCAACAGATCAGCTCACGGTGAGACGTCCATTTAACCCGGACAGACGGACGGTGAGCTAGATATTCGTTTATGTATTTGATCCTATTGGTGAAGATATTTTTATAAGAATAAGAATAAGAATGCGTGCGCTGCTCTTACTCTGAGGAAGGGAATGATGTTGTCCTTGGCGATGGCCTGCAGCAGACGGGGGGCGCCGGTAAGCGACTGCAGACCTGCACCACACGTAGAGAAGAAGGAACCAATCACAATCACCCAGGGTGAAGGCCACGAGAGGGTACCGACCACCAGTTTACCATTCACCGAGTCTCCAAACCTGCAACAGGAATAAAGAATGTAAAGAATTAAAGACAGTTAATGAAAAGATAACAGTGAAGAGTGGATGGACAGAGAGATGGAGAGGATGGATGGATGGACAGAAGAAGAAAGCTCTGACTTGTCTCGGAGCAGCACTCCCTTCACACAGGAACCGAAGAGCAGAACACTGCTGAGATCTGTTCCTCACACTCAGGAAAACCTTCCACTAACACCCACACAACACTAACACAACCTTCATCACCACAGCACACCAGCGGAAGGATACACACGACGGAGGTGGTGAGGATGGCCAGAATAGTGCCGATGGGTATGGAGCGCTGGGCGTCCTTCAGATCACCCGAACGGTTCGAACCCGCCATGATACCTGTCCAGCACACACAGCGACACTTCAGTTACGCTCAGGGAATTCTGGGCCGGTAGAGTGGAGGTGAGAGAGAGGCGTTACCTGTTACAGAGGGGAAGAAGATTCCCACCAGGACGGTGAAGGACGTGGTGATGTCGGCAAACACGTACGGAAAGTGGTGGGTGTAGGGGGCGGGGCTGGGGGCGGGGCTGGACCCCTGCTCCAGAAGATCTCCTTTACTCTGGTACGAGCTCCAGATGTTCTCTGAAAGGAAAACACACACACACACACACACACACACACACGTTAAAAGCAGCACAGTGCACCCTTTGCAGGACTGTGGGAATTTGGGTCAGACACCGATCCACATCCTAATTCATTCTGCAGGTGACTGACACGGTTAAGGTAAGGACTGTATAGGAGCTTCTTCAGACCGAATCACATCTGTATAGACACTGGTTTCGTATTTCCGTTCCCAAACTGTTGCCACACAAGTTAAACGCTAATTTCTTGTTCATGGTTGGATCCCATACACCTGCTAAAAGTAGGTGTGGTGTGGTTGATGGATGGATGTTGGATGGATGGAGGAGAGATAATTTCATTCTTAGATTTGATACACGAATGACTGAATAAATAACTAATGGATGAATGGATGAATTGATGGATGGATGGCTGAATGAATAACTAATGGATAGATAGATAAATAATATGTGGATGGACAATATGTGGATGGATGGATGAATAACTAATGAATGGATGAATAATGAATGGATATATGGATGGGTGAATGGATGAATAACTAATGGATGGATGGATAAATGACTAGATGGATGAATGAATAATATGTGGGTGGATGAATGAATAGATAATATGTGGATGGATGGATGAATGAATAGATGGATAAATAGATGGATGGATGAATAATATGTGGATGAATAGATGGATGGATGAATAATATGTGGATGGATGGATGAATAAATAGATGGATGAATAGATGGATGGATGAATAATATGTGGATGGATGGATGAATAAATAGATGGATGAATAAATAGATGGATGAATAGATGGATGGATGAATAACTAATGAATGAATAGATGGATGGGTGAATGGATGGATGAATAAATAATATGTGAATGGACGGATGAATAATATATAGAATAATAATATGTGGATGGATAGATGATGAATGGATGAATAATATGTGGATGAATGGATGATGAATGGATAAATAATATGTGGATGGATGAATGGATGATGAATGGATGAATAATATGTGGATGGATGGAAGAATGAATAGATGGATGAATAGATGGATGGATGAATAATATGTGGATGGATGGATGAATGAATACATGAATGAATAGATGGATGAATGAATAATATGTGGATGGATGAATGAATAGATGGATGGATGAATAATATATGGATGGATGAATGAATAGATGGAAATAATATATGGATGGATAAATGGATGATGAATGGATGAATAATATGTGGTTGGATTGATGAATGAATGAATGGATGGATGATGAATGGATGAATACTATGTGGATGGATGGATGAATAGATGGATGAATAACTAATGAATGGGTGATGAATGGATGAATAATATGTGGATGGATGAATGGATGATGAATGGATGAATAATATATGGTTGGATGGATGAATAAATGAATAGATGGATGATGAATGGATGAATACTATGTGGATGGATGGATGAATAGATGGATGAATAACTAATGAATGGGTGATGAATGGATGAATAATATGTGGATGGATGAATGGATGATGAATGGATGAATAATATATGGTTGGATGGATGAATAAATGAATGGATGGATGATGAATGGATGAATACTATGTGGATGGATGGATGAATAGATGGATGAATAACTAATGGATGGATGAATAACTAATGAATGGATGATGAATGGATGAATAATATGTGGTTGGATGGATGAATAATTGGATGATGAATCGATGAATACTAAGTGGATGGATGGATGAATGAATGGATGATGAATGGATGAATAATATGTGGTTGGATGGATGAATAGATGGATGATGAATGGATGAATACTATGTGGATGGATGGATGAATAGATGGATGAATAATGGATGGATGAATAACTAATGAATGGATGATGAATGGATGAATAATATGTGGATGGATGAATGCATGATGAATGGATGAATACTATGTGGTTGGATGGATGAATGAATGGATGATGAATGGATGAATTCTATGTGGTTGGATGGATGAATGAATGGATGATGAATGGATGAATACTATGTGGATGGATGAATGAATGGGTGAATGGATGATGACTGGATGAATACTATGTGGATGAATGGATGATGACTATATGAATACTATGTGGATGGATGGATGACTGGATGAATGGGTGAATGGATGATGACTGGATGAATACTATGTGGATGAATGGATGATGACTATATGAATACTGTGTGGATGGATGGATGGGTGAATACTATGTGGATGGATGGATGAATACTATGTGGATGGATGGATGAATACTATGTGGATGGATGACTGGATGAATACTATGTGGATGGATGACTGGATGAATACTATGTGGATGGATGATGACTGGATGAATACTATGTGGATGGATGACTGGATGAATACTATGTGGATGGATGATGACTGGATGAATACTATGTGGATGGATGGATGAATACTATGTGGATGGATGACTGGATGAATACTATGTGGATGGATGGATGAATACTATGTGGATGGATGACTGGATGAATACTATGTGGATGGATGGATGGATGAATACTGTGTGGATGGATGGGTGAATACTATGTGGATGGATGACTGGATGAATACTATGTGGATGACTGGATGAATACTATGTGGATGGATGGATGAATACTATGTGGATGGATGACTGGATGAATACTATGTGGATGGATGGATGAATACTATGTGGATGGATGACTGGATGAATACTATGTGGATGGATGGATGAATACTATGTGGATGGATGGATGAATACTATGTGGATGGATGACTGGATGAATACTATGTGGATGGATGGATGAATACTATGTGGATGGATGATGACTGGATGAATACTATGTGGATGGATGGATGACTGGATGAATACTATGTGGATGGATGGATGAATACTATGTGGATGGATGGATGAATACTATGTGGATGGATGACTGGATGAATACTATGTGGATGGATGGATGAATACTATGTGGATGGATGGATGAATACTATGTGGATGGATGACTGGATGAATACTATGTGGATGGATGGATGAATACTATGTGGATGGATGGATGAATACTATGTGGATGGATGACTGGATGAATACTATGTGGATGGATGGATGATGACTGGATGAATACTATGTGGATGGATGGATGAATACTATGTGGATGGATGGATGAATACTATGTGGATGGATGGATGAATACTATGTGGATGGATGACTGGATGAATACTATGTGGATGGATGGATGATGACTGGATGAATACTATGTGGATGGATGGATGAATACTGTGTGGATGGATGATGACTGGATGAATACTATGTGGATGGATGATGACTGGATGAATACTATGTGGATGGATGGATGAATACTATGTGGATGGATGGATGAATACTGTGTGGATGGATGATGACTGGATGAATACTATGTGGATGGATGGATGAATACTATGTGGATGGATGGATGAATACTATGTGGATGGATGGATGAATACTGTGTGGATGGATGGATGGATGAATGAATGGATGGATGGATGGATGAATACTATGTGGATGGATGATGACTGGATGAATACTATGTGGATGGATGGATGAATACTATGTGGATGGATGGATGAATACTATGTGGATGACTGGATGAATACTATGTGGATGGATGGATGATGACTGGATGAATACTATGTGGATGGATGATGACTGGATGAATACTATGTGGATGGATGGATGAATACTATGTGGATGACTGGATGAATACTATGTGGATGGATGGATGATGACTGGATGAATACTATGTGGATGGATGATGACTGGATGAATACTATGTGGATGGATGATGACTGGATGAATACTATGTGGATGGATGGATGAATACTATGTGGATGGATGATGACTGGATGAATACTATGTGGATGGATGGATGAATACTATGTGGATGGATGGATGAATACTATGTGGATGGATGGATGAATACTATGTGGATGATGAATGGATGAATACTATGTGGATGGATGGATGAATACTATGTGGATGGATGGATGAATACTATGTGGATGATGAATGGATGAATACTATGTGGATGATGAATGGATGAATACTATGTGGATGGATGGATGAATACTATGTGGATGGATGGATGAACACTATGTGGATGGATGGATGAATACTATGTGGATGGATGACTGGATGAATACTATGTGGATGGATGGATGGATGAATACTATGTGGATGGATGGATGAATACTATGTGGATGGATGACTGGATGAATACTATGTGGATGGATGGATGAACACTATGTGGATGGATGGATGAATACTATGTGGATGATGAATGGATGAATACTATGTGGATGGATGGATGGATGGATGAATACTATGTGGATGGATGGATGAATACTATGTGGATGATGAATGGATGAATACTATGTGGATGGATGGATGAATACTATGTGGATGGATGGATGAACACTATGTGGATGGATGGATGAATACTATGTGGATGGATGACTGGATGAATACTATGTGGATGGATGGATGGATGGATGAATACTATGTGGATGGATGACTGGATGAATACTATGTGGATGGATGGATGAATACTATGTGGATGGATGACTGGATGAACACTATGTGGATGGATGGATGAACACTATGTGGATGGATGGATGAATACTATGTGGATGGATGGATGGATGAACACTATGTGGATGGATGGATGAACACTATGTGGATGGATGGATGAATACTATGTGGATGGATGACTGGATGAACACTATGTGGATGGATGGATGAACACTATGTGGATGGATGGATGAATACTATGTGGATGGATGGGTGAATACTATGTGGATGGATGGATGAACACTATGTGGATGGATGGATGAATGGATGAATACTATGTGGATGGATGGATGAATACTATGTGGATGGATGACTGGATGAATACTATGTGGATGGATGGATGAACACTATGTGGATGGATGGATGAATACTATGTGGATGATGAATGGATGAATACTATGTGGATGGATGGATGGATGGATGAATACTATGTGGATGGATGGATGAATACTATGTGGATGATGAATGGATGAATACTATGTGGATGGATGGATGAATACTATGTGGATGGATGGATGAACACTATGTGGATGGATGGATGAATACTATGTGGATGGATGACTGGATGAATACTATGTGGATGGATGGATGGATGGATGAATACTATGTGGATGGATGACTGGATGAATACTATGTGGATGGATGGATGAATACTATGTGGATGGATGACTGGATGAACACTATGTGGATGGATGGATGAACACTATGTGGATGGATGGATGAATACTATGTGGATGGATGGATGGATGAACACTATGTGGATGGATGGATGAACACTATGTGGATGGATGGATGAATACTATGTGGATGGATGACTGGATGAACACTATGTGGATGGATGGATGAACACTATGTGGATGGATGGATGAATACTATGTGGATGGATGGGTGAATACTATGTGGATGGATGGATGAACACTATGTGGATGGATGGATGAATGGATGAATACTATGTGGATGGATGGATGAATACTATGTGGATGGATGACTGGATGAATACTATGTGGATGGATGGATGAACACTATGTGGATGGATGGATGAATACTATGTGGATGATGAATGGATGAATACTATGTGGATGGATGGATGGATGGATGAATACTATGTGGATGGATGGATGAATACTATGTGGATGATGAATGGATGAATACTATGTGGATGGATGGATGAATACTATGTGGATGGATGGATGAACACTATGTGGATGGATGGATGAATACTATGTGGATGGATGACTGGATGAATACTATGTGGATGGATGGATGGATGGATGAATACTATGTGGATGGATGACTGGATGAATACTATGTGGATGGATGGATGAATACTATGTGGATGGATGACTGGATGAACACTATGTGGATGGATGGATGAACACTATGTGGATGGATGGATGAATACTATGTGGATGGATGGATGAATACTATGTGGATGGATGACTGGATGAACACTATGTGGATGGATGGATGAACACTATGTGGATGGATGGATGAATACTATGTGGATGGATGGATGGATGAACACTATGTGGATGGATGGATGAACACTATGTGGATGGATGACTGGATGAATACTATGTGGATGGATGGATGGATGGATGAATACTATGTGGATGGATGACTGGATGAATACTATGTGGATGGATGGATGAACACTATGTGGATGGATGGATGAATACTATGTGGATGGATGACTGGATGAACACTATGTGGATGGATGGATGGATGGATGAATACTATGTGGATGGATGACTGGATGAATACTATGTGGATGGATGGATGAACACTATGTGGATGGATGGATGAACACTATGTGGATGGATGGATGAATACTATGTGGATGGATGACTGGATGAACACTATGTGGATGGATGGATGAACACTATGTGGATGGATGGATGAATACTATGTGGATGGATGACTGGATGAACACTATGTGGATGGATGGATGAATACTATGTGGATGGATGGATGAATACTATGTGGATGGATGACTGGATGAATACTATGTGGATGGATGGATGAATACTATGTGGATGGATGGATGAATACTGTGTGGATGGATGGATGGATGAATGAATGGATGGATGACTGGATGAATACTATGTGGATGGATGGATGATGACTGGATGAATACTATGTGGATGGATGGATGAATACTATGTGGATGGATGGATGAATACTGTGTGGATGGATGGATGGATGAATGAATGGATGGATGACTGGATGAATACTATGTGGATGGATGGATGATGACTGGATGAATACTATGTGGATGGATGGATGAATACTATGTGGATGGATGGATGAATACTATGTGGATGGATGACTGGATGAACACTATGTGGATGGATGGATGAATACTATGTGGATGGATGGATGAATACTATGTGGATGGATGACTGGATGAATACTATGTGGATGGATGGATGAATACTATGTGGATGGATGGATGAATACTGTGTGGATGGATGGATGGATGAATGAATGGATGGATGACTGGATGAATACTATGTGGATGGATGGATGATGACTGGATGAATACTATGTGGATGGATGGATGAATACTATGTGGATGGATGGATGAATACTGTGTGGATGGATGGATGGATGAATGAATGGATGGATGACTGGATGAATACTATGTGGATGGATGGATGATGACTGGATGAATACTATGTGGATGGATGGATGAATACTATGTGGATGGATGGATGAATACTGTGTGGATGGATGGATGGATGAATGAATGGATGGATGACTGGATGAATACTATGTGGATGGATGGATGATGACTGGATGAATACTATGTGGATGGATGGATGAATGGACCCTACCTGTAATGACGGCGCTGGCGAGGCCGGGGATGCCCTGCACCTGGGTGACGTTGTTGTGAGCGAAGTACTCGTCACACACGGCGTTCAGCTCGGACGAGTTACAGAAGCGCCGCCACAGCGCCGTGGTCCTCTCCACCATCACCGGCGGCGCGGGCGTGGCCTCCGTCTCGTTCTCGCCCGCGCTGGCGTTGGCGTAGACCACGAGGTCCGGTTGCGGCTCCAGGACCGTCTTGGCGCACCTGTCGCCGTGAAGCTCGTGCCGGGAGAGGCTCCGGTTCCCCAACACACACACACTGTAGGGACACACACACACACACACACACACACACACACACACGTCAGGATTAACACACACGACCAGCCAGGCGTCCACACAGACACCGTGTCTGAGGGAGAGACGGTCCATCGAGGTCCCTGTTCCTGACGCCACCGCGCCCTCTGCTGGCCGATTACAGCGACCGCCAGAGAGACCACAGATTCACAGATAGTGCGAGACTCGAGGAGGCGACCGGAATTCGGGAATGGGATACGACTAAATTGGTAGTAAATGAATAATTTATGCTATATGGTCAAAAGTATTGGGACGCCACTTTTAATGACTGAAGTCAAGTGTTTCAGGCACAGCAGTTGCTAACAGGTGTGATAAATCAACCACGCTTTGAACTTGGCATCAGTTTAGGGAAGGTCCTTTCCTGTTCCAGCATGAGCGAGCTCTATAAAGAACCTCCAGCGTCCTGCACTGAGCCCTGACCTCAGCACCACTCTGGGACGAACCGGAACGCCGACCGATCGATCAGCGCCCGGCCGTACAAGCAAGAACGGTCATCTTTGGATCGAACGGGCACAAATCCCCACAGAGACACTACAAAGTCCGGTCAGAAGCTTCTCAGAAGAGCGGCGTTTCATCTAGGTGGTTTTAATAACGCTTGTTTTTGGTGTCCAAATACTTTTGACCATATATAGTATGACATAAAGAGCGTTGGTCATGTGACTAATTGACCAAAATATGTGGACTTCGAATGATCGAGTGTCCTGCACAGAGCCCTGACCTCAGCGCCACTCAACAGCTCTGGGATGAACCGGAACATCGACCGATCGATCAGCGCCCAGCCGTACTGAATTGAATTTGAATAGGCACAAATTCCCACACATTTACATTTTCGGCATTTAGTGGACGCTTTTATCCAAAATGACTTGCGTATTGTGACAGTAAACTGTCTGAGCAATTGAGGGATTGAACCAGCGACCTTCTGATGACTAGTCCAGTACCTTAACGTCTAGATTACACATTCCCACACACACACACACGCTTTAAATAAAAGTCTGGCTGTCGCTCTAGCCGAACGCTCACGTCGGGGCGTCCGTATACTTTCGGCCACGCGGCCCCGAGGACTCACGGGAAGGAGGGCGGGCTGAAGGCGGACACCAGCGCCCCGGTGTAGATGGAGAGGATGGAGACGATGACGCAGGCCAGGAACAGAGACGCCAGCTGGTTGACGTATTTCACGCCCACGAACACCAGGAGCGACATGAGCAGCAGGAACACCGAGCCGTACACGCGCATGTTGTTCAGCATGGCCGCCGCCTCGCCCTCGGGCTCGTGGGAGTAGAAGACGGCGGCCGACGGCGCGATGTACATCTGAGAGAGAGAGAGAGAGAGAAGCGGGAACAGTCAGGGGTGCGGGATTATTTAGAGAACCCCCGTCCCCCCCCCAGTCACACCCCAGAAACGCGAGTGTGCTATTACCACCAGCAGTGTACTCGCAGAGATAAATAATGATAATGAAATACACGTGTACCCGAGCGCCCCCTCGTGGAGGCTTTATGGTACATCTTGTAAGCCGCAGTGGGACCAGATTGTACAGAGAGAGAGAGAGTAAACCCTGGTCTACGTGTTCATACAGTGTAAGCCCGGTGAACTTGTGACCCTGTGGATCGGCGCTCGCTCACACGAAGCGTTAAGATCAAGATTTTGTCCCCATTTAAACACCAGAATCTTTAGAAATTATTAAATTAATCAATTTTAGTATTTATTCTTTTAAAAAGAAGCTAAATCTCATGCCGTAGAGTTCAAATCCCAGCTGGGACGGTGCTATCGACCCGACCAGGCGTCCTAACGTACTGAAAGAGGTAGGTTAACCTCCTGTCGTTCTGCCTCTCACATACGACCACTCAGGATTGCTGATGATCCCAAGAGAGCCATTTTAATGATGCTGTTTAAACCACTATAGGTTTGACTGTAGGTCTAACTGAGAGTTTGTAAGTCTGACTGTAGGTATGACTATAGGTTTGACTATAGATCTGTAAGTCTGACTGTAGGTCTGTAGGTATGACTATAGGTTTGACTATAGATCTGTAGGTCTGACTGTAGGTTTGACTGAAGGTTTGTAAGTCTGACTGTAGGTCTGACTAGGTATGACTGAGAGTTTGTAAGTCTGACTGTAGGTCTGTAGGTATGACTATAGGTTTGACTATAGGTTTGTAAGTCTGACTGTAGGTCTGTAGGTGTGACTATAGATCTGTAGGTCTGACTGTAGGTCTAACTGAGAGTTTGTAAGTCTGACTGTAGGTATGACTATAGGTTTGACTATAGATCTGTAAGTCTGACTGTAGGTCTGTAGGTATGACTATAGGTTTGACTATAGATCTGTAGGTCTGACTGTAGGTTTGACTGAAGGTTTGTAAGTCTGACTGTAGGTCTGACTAGGTATGACTGAGAGTTTGTAAGTCTGACTGTAGGTCTGTAGGTATGACTATAGGTTTGACTATAGATCTGTAAGTCTGACTGTAGGTATGACTGAAGGTTTGTAAGTCTGACTGTAGGTCTGACTGTAGGTATGACTGAAGGTTTTTAAGTCTGACTGTAGGTCTGACTAGGTATGACTGAGAGTTTGTAAGTCTGACTGTAGGTCTGTAGGTGTGACTATAGGTTTGACTATAGATCTGTAAGTCTGACTGTAGGTATGACTGAAGGTTTGTAAGTCTGACTGTAGGTCTGACTGTAGGTATGACTGAAGGTCTGACTAGGTATGACAGAGTTTGTAAGTCTGACTGTAGGTCTGACTGTAGGTCTGACTGTAGGTCTGACTGTAGGTCTGACTGTAGGTATGACTGAAGGTTTGTAAGTCTGACTGTAGGTATGACTGAGAGTTTGTAAGTCTGACTGTAGGTCTGTAGGTGTGACTATAGGTTTGACTATAGATCTATAGGTCTGACTGTAGGTATGACTGAAGGTTTGTAAGTCTGACTGTAGGTCTGACTTTAGGTCTGACTGAGAGTTTGTAAGTCTGACTGTAGGTCTGACTGTAGGTATGACTGAAGGTATGACTGAAGGTTTGTAAGTTTGACTGTAGGTCTGACAGTAGGTATGACTGAAGGTATGACTGAAGGTTTGTAAGTCTGACTGTAGGTCTGTAGGTGTGACTATAGGTTTGACTATAGATCTGTAGGTCTGACTGTAGGTATGACTGAAGGTTTGTAAGTCTGACTGTAGGTCTGTAGGTATGACTATAGGTTTGACTATAGATCTGTAGGTCTGACTGTAGGTATGACTGAAGGTTTGTAAGTCTGACTGTAGGTCTGACTATAGGTTTGACTAGATCTGTAGGTATGACTATAGGTCTGACTGAAGGTTTGTAAGTCTGACTGTAGGTCTGACTATAGGTTTGTAAGTCTGACTGTAGGTCTGTAGGTGTGACTATAGATCTGTAGGTCTGACTGTAGGTCTGTCTGAAGGTTTGTAAGTCTGACTGTAGGTCTGACTATAGGTTTGACTATAGATCTGTAGGTCTGACTGTAGGTCTGACTGAAGGTTTGTAAGTCTGACTGTAGGTCTGACTATAGGTTTGTAAGTCTGACTGTAGGTCTGTAGGTGTGACTATAGATCTGTAGGTCTGACTGTAGGTCTGTCTGAAGGTTTGTAAGTCTGACTGTAGGTCTGACTATAGATCTGTAGGTCTGACTGTAAGTATGACTGAAGGTTTGTAAGTCTGACTGTAGGTCTGACTATAGGTTTGACTATAGATCTGTAGGTCTGACTGTAGGTCTGTCTGAAGGTTTGTAAGTCTGACTGTAGGTCTGACTATAGGTTTGTAAGTCTGACTGTAGGTCTGTAGGTGTGACTATGGATCTGTAGGTCTGACTGTAGGTCTGTCTGAAGGTTTGTAAGTCTGACTGTAGGTCTGACTATAGGTTTGACTATACAGTAGATCTGTAGGCTGCCATGCCAACCATGCTGTTCCCGCTGGATGCGACGGGAATCTGCATCGACTGCACTCACATATTTATTCTTTTATTTAGACCGAATTAAGGAGTAACAAATTGGAACGACTCAAATTATGCTTATTATTTTATTTTACGGATTTATACACAGGGTCTGTGTGAAGACCTATCGACCAGCCCTGCTCCCCACTACCTACCTGATCAGTGCCTCAGTAGAGAGGGTTCTAATCAGACCTGGAGCTCAGCTCTCTGCTGGGATTGCCCTCAGCGCTGAGGAGGCGTCGGGCGCTCCCTCGTTACTCAGTCAGATCATCACTCAGAATTAAGGCGCTTCAGTAGGAGCGTTTTAAGGGAGCTAAGGATTTAGACACGCCCTCTTCTCTTCTCGGGAGTGTAGGCTGATGGGAAGTGCGTCTTTGTAAAGAGAAAAAAAGCGCTCCCTGCTGGTGGTGATCACACACTACAGCGATGTTTATATGGTCAGAGAGAGAAGCTCTGATTGGTGTATTAATCAGTTATGAAAGATCTACAGAAGCTTCTGTGAAGGTGAGAGAAGGTTCCCGCACCAGGAGGATCTCGATGGCTCCCAGGATGTACATGGACCCAGCGAAGGTGGTGCCCAGATAAAAACATAACCCCACTGCACCCCCAAACTCAGGGCCCAATGATCTGGAGATCATAAAATAGGAGCCCCCGGCTACAGGAACACAGAGAGAAACAGAGAGAGGGATTAGTGTCTCCAGCTCAGATCATCTAGGGTTATTCTACACAGGCGCTGCTCCACAGATATCATGTTAGGACAGAGAACATGGTTAGATCTACCACACACACTAGCATTCCACACATAACAACAACATGAGTGACCAAAAGTATGTGGACGCCTTACCGTGTGTTTGCCAAACCTCTTTTACTGATCAATTCTGGTTGGTATTAAATGTTTTTCACCAAATCGTTTTTTCACCCCCTCCGACATGGTAGGTCTGTATCTCTGACTGTAGGTCTGATGGTCTGACTATAGGTCTAACTGAGTCTGTAGGTATGACTGTAGATCTGACTGTAGGTCTGTATCTCTGACTGTAGGTCTGACGGTCTGACTATAGGTCTAACTTTGAGTCTGTAGGTATGACTGTAGATCTGACTGTAGTACTGTAGGTCTGACTGTAGGTCTGTATCTATGACTGTAGGTCTGACGGTCTGACTATAGATGTAACTGAGTCTGTAGGTATGACTGTAGATCTGACTGTAGTACTGTATCTCTGACTGTAGGTCTGACGGTCTGACTATAGGTCTAACTGAGTCTGTAGGTATGACTGTAGATCTGACTGTAGGTCTGTATCTCTGACTGTAGGTCTGACGGTCTGACCAGAGCCGTAGATAGAGAGAGTTGCGACACTCCTTGATCTCGCCGCTACGCGGTCACGTGGTTCATGTAACCTCCAATAGTTCCAAACAAACCCGGCGCTGTCATGTTCTCATATGAGACAGACAGCAGTGAATGAAATATTAAACGCTAAATAATAAACATTTGTACAATTTCTGGGTATTTTCAACTGCGTTTACATTTACTGCATCTGCTTTAATGTCAGTTTGGTATATAAAGTGGAAGATTGATGTTTATAATGACTTGTTAATAGGTCGTTCTTGTTAACACACAGTACATTATATTAGCATACATTACATAATGCGATATCATTAAGTAGTAGAGACGATATACAGTACAGAGATTAAAGTTTTTTTATGTTTTGTTTTTTACATAAACTAATCTCCTTTCACTTTCCTGAGGATTCATAATAATAATCATTTTGGTTAAACACTAAGCCATGTGGCTGGATTCATAAGGTTTACCTGCACTGAATGAACAGATTGATAAACACACTACCGTACCTTTAACATTATAGTGCAGGTACATGAAAAAGCATTCATTCATCTCTTATTTCATGAGTGATTAATAATTGATTCCTACATGTAATACATTAATGAATTCATTATGAATATGCACTAGTTCATTTTGTCTAATTTAAGTGGTGGACAAGGTAGACAAACCATGTAGGTGAGTTAAAGTAGAGATATCCAAGGTAAAATGTTACTCCAGTAAATGTAGTAGTAAAAGTAAAAATACTCTTTACCTCCACTAAAGTACTAAACTAAATTTACCTTTAAATGTACTTAAGTATGAAAGTAAAAGTAGCATGATTTATTATGGCTCTAATGTTTTATGATCATTTCTGTAACAAGACTCTTGATTAATCACCTCATTTTAGGTGAAAAGACTCGTGTGTCATTAATTTAGCTAAACTGACTAAGCTAAATTCAGTTATACCTATTAATTAAGATAAACATGTAACATTTAGTGCTGAGCAAATGCTAAACAATAACAGTATTAAGTATATTAATGACATTAAATTCATTATTTTTTTAAAACAAAGCAACATATAGCTAAAAATGTTTGATAAGTAGTGGAAATGAATGGGGCTCTATGGGATGTTTGGAACTATACAGAGCTCCACAACCCGGAAGCTGCGCAGAAAATATGTCCCGCCCCCTTTCCAACGGTTCCCTATGGGAGTGTCGCCACTCTGTTCTCTCTACCGCTCTGGGTCTGACTATAGGTCTAACTTTGAGTCTGTAGGTATGACTGTAGATCTGACTGTAGTACTGTAGGTCTGACTGTAGGTCTGTATCTCTAACTGTAGGTCCGACGGTCTGACTATAGATCTAACTTTAAGTCTGTAGGTATGACTGTAGATCTGACTGTAGTACTGTAGGTCTGACGGTCTGACTGTAGGTCTGTATCTGACTGTAGGTCTGTATCTATGACTGTAGATCTGTATCTCTGACTGTAGGTCTGACGGTCTGACTATAGGTCTAACTGAGTCTGTAGGTATGACTGTAGATCTGACTGTAGTACTGTAGGTCTGACTGTAGGTCTGTATCTCTGACTGTAGGTCTGACGGTCTGACTATAGGTCTAACTTTGAGTCTGTAGGTATGACTGTAGATCTGACTGTAGTACTGTAGGTCTGACTGTAGGTCTGTATCTCTGACTGTAGGTCCGACGGTCTGACTATAGGTCTAACTTTAAGTCTGTAGGTATGACTGTAGATCTGACTGTAGTACTGTAGGTCTGACGGTCTGAATGTAGGTCTGTATCTGACTGTAGGTCTGACTGTAGGTCTGACTGTAGGTCTGTAGGCCTGACTGTAGGTCTGTATCTCTGACTGTGGGTCTGACGGTCTGACTATAGGTCTGACTGAGTCTGTATCTCTGACTGTAGGTCTGTATCTCTGACTGTGGGTCTGACGGTCTGACTATAGGTCTGACTTTGAGTCTGACTGTAGGTCTGACTTTAGATCTGTGGCCTGACTGTAGGTCTGTATCTCTGACTGTAGGTCTGACTATAGGTCTAACTTTAAGTCTGTAGGTATGACTGTAGGTCTGACTATAGATCTGTAGGTCTGACTGTAGGTCTGACTTTAGATCTGTAGGTCTGACTGTAGGTCTGACTGTAAATCTGTAGGTCTGACTGTAGGTCTGACTGTAGATCTGACTATAAATCTGTAGGTCTGACTGTAGGTCTGAACTTATGACTGTAGGTCTGACTGTAGCTCTGACTGACTAATGCAGTAATGAATAAAAGAACCAAATATCTGGGGGTGTACCTGGTACCACTCCATTGGTAGCGATGGCGCTCATAGATATGGCCGTCAGCATGGTCTGTTGGAGGTACAGATAAGAGAAGGTGGGTTAATAAATAACGTTCCTTCTGATTCCTGAAGGTGGCGCTAAGTTCTACAGATCTGAATCAGAGGACTCACGCAGCAGCAGCAGATGAAGACGATGCAGAGCGCCTGCAGCACCCCCGCAGTACCCACCACCCAGGTGAGCCTGAGGAACAGGATGACCCCGAATATGTTCTGCAGGCACGGCAGGTACACGCCCATGAACGTACCCATCTGAGGAGACTGGGGGGGAACACAGAGAGGCACAGGTAGCAAGAGGACGACCAGGACATACAGTACAACAAAAATATATGGACACCTGACCATGAGCTTCTAAAACTTTAAGTTATTTTGAAGTGTGTCTGTGGGAATTTGGTGGTTGTGCATGTAATGGGAATCTTTTTCTGATACTGTTACCGAAACTGGCTCATGGACAGTCTGACTGTAGGTCTGACTGTAGATCTGACGTTCTGACTGTGGGTCTGTAGATCTGACTGTAGGTCTGTAAATATCACTGTAGGTCTGACTGTAGCTGTGTAGGTATGACTGTAGGTCTAACTGTAGTTTTGTAGGTCTGACTGTGGGTCTGTAGATGTGACTGTAGGTCTGTAGGTCTGACTGTAGCTGTGTAGGTCTGACTGTAGGTGTGTAGGTTTTACTGTAGGTGTGTAAGTCTGACTGTAGGTCTGACTGTAGGTGTGTAGGTCTGACTGTAGGTGGGTAGGTCTGACTGTGGATCTGACTGTAGGTGGGTAGGTCTGACTGTAGGTGGGTAGGTCTGACTGTGGGTCTGACTGTAGGTGGGTAGGTCTGACTGTGGGTCTGACTGTAGGTGTGACTGTCGGCCTGTAGATGTGACTGTGGGTCTGACTGTAGCTGTGTGACTGTAGGTCTGTTGATGTGACCTTAGGTCTGTAGGTGTTACTGTAGGTCTGTAGGTGTGACTGTAGGTGTGACTTTATGCCTGTACATATTACTGCAGGTGTGCCTGTAAGTCTGTACAGTAGATCCGACTGTAGGTCCAACTGTAGATCTATAGTCTGACTGTAAGTCTGGGTTTGACTATAGGTCTGTAGCTGTGTAAATATGACTGTAGGTCTGACTGTATGGCTGTAGTTCTGACTGTAGGTCTGTAGGTATGACTGTAGGACTGTAGGTATGACTGTAGGACTGTAGGTATGACTGTAGGTCTGACTGTAGATCTGTAGGTCTATCTGTAGGTCTGACTGTAGATCTGTAGGTCTATCTGTAGGTCTGACTGTAGGACTGTGGGTATGACTGTAGGACTGTAGGTATGACTGTAGGTCTGACTGTAGATCTGTAGGTCTATCTGTAGGTCTGACTGTAGATCTGTAGGTCTATCTGTAGGTCTGACTGTAGATCTGTAGGTCTATCTGTAGGTCTGACTGTAGATCTGTAGGTCTATCTGTAGGTATGACTGTAGGACTGTAGGCATGACTGTAGGACTGTAGGTATGACTGTAGGTCTGACTGTAGATCTGTAGGTCTATCTGTAGGTCTGACTGTAGGACTGTGGGTATGACAGTAAACGTGTTCTACCTTGTGGGGTTTGCGTTTCTCTCCGATGCTCTCGGCCTCCTCGTGCTCTCGCGCTCCCTGTGTGAGGTTTGTGTAGTTAGCCAGATGCGAGAGGAGAGAGGAAACCTTTGGACGAGTGTCCATCTCTTCCTACAGAGAGAGAGAGAGAGAACCAGTGAGGACCATCAACCATCTACTATCAGAAATGAATTTTAGCCGCTCAGGTGGCGCAGCGGTAAAAAGAAACGCGCTGCAACCAGGGCTGGATTCTGAGAAGCGTCGTATCGAATCCAGCCTTGCTTTACCGGTTCGAAGCTGAGTGGCTATATGAGCAACGATTGGCCGGTTGCTCATGTCGGGGGTGGGACAAAGAACCGGATGTGGGTCTCTCTCTGTCAGAATGCGGTTGCGTTCTCTGCCGGCTGATTGGAGGCGCTTACACAGAGATGGGAGGGGGTGCACTTAGGGTGTGTCTCTCCGCATGCAAAGCTAGGTGGCGCCAAACTCGTCAATGTGTGGGTGGCAAAGATGCATCTGGCTGCTGCTCGTGTTTCGGAGGGGATACGGGTTAGCTTCAATCACCTCCGTCAGGGCAGGGTTCGGCGTAGACAGAGAGGGAGCACGATGCTAATTGAACAATTGGATGCGCTAAAAAGGGGAGAAAAAGGGGTAAAAAAAAAAAAAAAAAAAAAAGAATTTTAACAGCTCTAGGAACCATGACCACCACTGCACTGAACTAATGTAGAGGAACGTCACGGCCATAAAGCCCTGATCAATAATAATAATAATAATAACATGCCAGAACTACGCTGATGTATATGAGGGTGGGCGGAGCTAAAGGTTCGGCTTGCTGGTGGATGGAGCAGCTGGCGGTTTGCTGTTTGCACGTTTTACATCCTGTATTGTTTACTAGCATGACCTCGTTCAGGAGGGAAGAGGAAGTCCAGGGTTTCTTCAGAAATGCTGAAATGAAAGCGGTTCTCGGACGTGGACTCAGACCTTGGGGCGTGACCGCAGTGCACGGTGGTTTTGGGTTCGTACCTCAAACAGAGCCAGGTTTCGGTCGTAGAAATCATCATCGTCAGTGTTGTGACTGTTGTTGATGTAGACGCTGGAGATCTTGGGGTTCCCTTCTCCTGAAATGAAGAGGTAATTAATAAAGCTTTTAGTGGCACAGGGGGAGAAAACCAGCGCTCCTGATTAAAACAAGGGTAAATAAAGGAGGAGCTGGTAATGCTTTTATAAAATGAACAGCATGAGTCAGCAGTTTATAATGAAGCCACGAGTCAGCATTTTAGCTTCCGGCTAACGTGCACCATATTATAAACATAATCCGTTTTCTGTTTTAATCAACTTCAGAAAAAAAAATGCACGTTCTGTAATGAGTTTATAATGATGAAATAAACAATACACACCAGAGACCCCACTGGAACATGAGTGCCATGACTTCAGGTTCACTACATAGTAACTAACTAGTGATTACCTAGCGACCACCTAGTGACTACATAGTAAACACCTAGTGATTACGTAGCAACTACCTAGTGACCACCTAATGATTACATAGTGACTAGTAACTACCTAGTGACTACCTACCTAATAATTACTTAGTAACTATCTAGTAACTACCTAGTGAATACCTAGTGACCACCTAATGGTTACATAGTGACTAGTAACTACCTAGTGACTACCTACCTAATAATTACTTAGTAACTATCTAGTAACTACCTTGTGAATACATAGTGACCACCTAGAGAATACCTGGTGACTACCTAGTGACTACATAGTAAACACCTAGTGATTACATAGCAACTACCTAGTGACCACCTAATGATTACATAGTGACTAGTAACTACCTAGTGACTACCTACCTAATAATTACTTAGTAACTATCAAGTAACTACCTAGTGAATACCTAGTGACCACCTAATGGTTACATAGTGACTAGTAACTACCTAGTGACTACCTACCTAATAATTACTTAGTAACTATCTAGTAACTACCTTGCGAATACATAGTGACCACCTAGAGAATACCTGGTGACTACCTAGTGACTACATAGTAAACACCTAGTGATTACATAGCGACTACCTAGTGAATACCTAGTGACCACCTAATGATTACATAGTGACTAGTAACTACCTAGTGACTACCTACCTAATAATTACTTAGTAACTATCTAGTAACTACCTAGTGAATACCTAGTGACCACCTAATGGTTACATAGTGACTAGTAACTACCTAGTGACTACCTACCTAATAATTACTTAGTAACTATCTAGTAACTACCTTGCGAATACATAGTGACCACCTAGAGAATACCTGGTGACTACCTAGTGACTACATAGTAAACACCTAGTGATTACATAGCGACTACCTAGTGAATACCTAGTGACCACCTAATGATTACATAGTGACTAGTAACTACCTAGTGACTACCTACCTAATAATTACTTAGTAACTATCTAGTAACTACCTTGTGAATACATAGTGACCACCTAGAGAATACCTGGTGACTACATAGTAAACACCTAGTGATTACATAGCGACTACCTAGTGAATACCTAGTGACCACCTAATGGTTACATAGTGACTAGTAACTACCTAGTGACTACCTACCTAATAATTACTTAGTAACTATCTAGTAACTACCTTGTGAATACATAGTGACCAACTAGCGACTACTTAGTAACTACATAGTGCCTCGCTAGTACCTACCTAATGACTACCAGCAACTACCTAGTAACCACCTAGTGACTACCTTGTGAATACATAGTGATTACCTGGCAACTGCCTAGTAACCACCTAATAACTACCTAGTGAATATATAGCGATTAATTAGTTAACTACCTAGTGACTTACATTTACATTTTGAGCATTTAGCAGACACTTTTATCCAAAGCGACGTACAGTACCGTGACATCATGTTGTCTAAGCAATTGAGGGTTAAGGGCCTTGCTTAAGGGCCCAACAGTGGCGGGGTTTGAACCAGCAACCTTTTGATTGCTAATCCAGTACCTTAACCACTAGGCTACAATTGGCTGCCTTGAGATTACATAGTAACTACCTAGTGACTGCCTAATAACTACATAGTGACTACCTGGCAACTACCTGGTGATTACATGGTGACTACCTAGTGTAGTAGTGATCAACCCTATTGTTTTGGAAAGGGGGTGTATGTGCGTTTAGGCGCATGCGTGTAAGTGTCTTTGATCATGTGTGTATGGGTGTGTGTGTGTGTGTGTGTGTGTGTGTGAAACCACAACATCTGAAGCAACATATTGGGGTTTTACAGACATCAGCAACCGTCAGCACTGACGCACTCGCTTCCTCTAACACACACACACACAGTTATATAATGACAGTAAATGTATTTTATATAAGGGTAATTATTTATCATTACATTACAGTAAATAGTTTACATAATGACTATAGAGTACACTCACTGGCCACTTTATTAGGAACACCTGTACACTATGTAATCCTCCAATCACAGTCATGTGACTGCAGCTGTACACCTTAGTCACAAATCAAGATCTTCAGCTCATCTTCACATCGGTACTGATGATGGAGCTGATCCTGGAACAGTTGTTTGGGTCCTCTGGACATTTTATAAATAAATGAACCCCTATTCCTTCCGCTCTTCTGAGGTGTGCTACTTTAAGAGCTTTAGCATCATAGCGACCCGCTCTACTCACCCTGGTCGTGGTGGCTGCGGTCGGGCGTGTCCTCGCTGTTACTGACGCTCTCCCGCGAGCCGAAGTGCACCCTGGCGCCGCGCGAGCTGATGTCCGGCGAAGCGTCCGACAGTCCCGGGACGTCCTCGGCCTTGGTGGGGGTGACGGTGAAGCGCACGGAGGACGCCATGGCCTCACGGAGCTGCTGGTGTTCCGCCAGGGTGCCGGTCGGACGCGGAGACCTTACGACGGCGAGCTGGGTTATTCTCAGCTAACGGCGAGGAAGGGAACGGCGGCTGGCCGACGCGCCTCCATGGATACCGATGGACGTGTTTTACAGACGTTCTAACGAGGGACGTGAGGGTCTCAGGACGAGCGACAGAGGAGCGTTAATGAAGGAACGCCGTGTGCTGTGTGTTAGAATGGAATAAATCCGAGGCGAGACGGGGGTAGAACTGCCTTTAGTAAAGTCCTAAAGTGGAAAAACGGGTTTCCAACTGATGAAGGTCCACCACGTGGCTGGTTTTAGGGTTTTTAGGTTCCTTGTTCTGGTACCGATCTGACAGATTGATTCATTTATTGGGAACGGAGGATGTCTGGCACTGATTATGTGTTCGAGGTAAGTGTCATGGGCTCAGAAGCGGATGCTGATGGACGGGAGGTTCAAGTCTGTATAGAGAAAAGAAACAGGACACACAGAAAGAGGAACATACATTACTAAACATACATCGCTAACAGTGTAAACAAAACGTTAAGGCATAGTATAATAAAGCGAGTGTGGGCGGTGTGATGCATTCATACTGAACACTTTAAAAAGACCGGTGCGTGACTCTCCGCGCGCGACACGGATCTCCATACGAACCCGTCCGTCTGGTGCGGGTGAAAAGAATCGGTCGGTCCTGCACACGTGTCGGAGCGGCCACAGCGTCCGACAGACGCAACCAGACGCATTTAAGGGTTGGATTACGGAGCAGGACTGAACGGTAGATCCAAGTGGAACGACGTGGAGATTTGGCGTCAGTAGCGTTCCCGACGTTCCTCACCCATAGGTGGTGCTATGCACTTTTTTTTTTTGGAGTGGTTCTAATGTTTTGGCCCCTCGGTCTCCAAATCAAACGAGACGTGAGAAACTACGATTATATTCAGCCAGTCTGAGACCGGAAGCGTCAGCAGAATTTAATCTGAACTTCAGAGGTCTGAAGGGCCGGTCTGCTCTGTACGATGGGTGTGGTGCACACTCACTTCATATCAGATTAAACCGGCTCAGATTAAAGGTGCATTCAGCAATATTAAACAACTACATTTACTAATCACATTTAGAAAAGCAAATGTGTTTATTTACGCCACTTTATACACAGGATTGTGTTATTTATGGCATCTTTTTTTTTGGTTCCTGCCAGCAAGTTTAGGATTGCTCTTTAACAGCTCCAGGTATGTGTAGCTGTCGTCTCTCTTTGGTGTATTTCTTTGTAGAACTTCTCGTCTTCCTCGGTGTATTCTTGGCTTACTGCTTATATCTGGATGTATCTTGTGTACTTTGTTTGTCTGAAGCACTTTGTAGTTCTACAATTACTGACTGTAGTCCATCTGTTTCTCTGCATGCTTTGTTACCCCCCTTTCACCCTGTTCTTCAATGGTCAGGACCCCCACAGAGCAGGTATTATTTAGGTGGTGGATCATTCTCAGCACTGCAGTGACACTGACATGGTGCTGGTACGAGTGGATCAGACACAGCAGCGCTGCTGGAGTTTTTAAACACCTCACTGTCCCTGCTGGACTGAGAATCGTCCACCGACCAAAAACATCCAGCCAACAGCGCCCCGTGGGCAGCGTCCTGTGACCACCGATGAAGGTCTAGAAGATGAGCGACTAGATGACTTTACATCTACAAGGTGGACCGACTAGGTAGGAGTGTCTAATAGAGTGAACAGTGAGTGGACACGGTGTTTAAAAACTCCAGCAGCGCTGCTGTGTCTGATCCACTCATACCAGCACAACACACACTAACACACCACCACCATGTCAGTGTCACTGCAGTGCTGAGAATCATCCACCGCCTAAATAATACCTGCTCTGTGGTGGTCCTGACTAAAAAAAAAAGCATGTAGAGAAACAGATGGACTACAGTCAGTAATTGTAGAACTACAAAGTGCTTCTTTATGGTGAGTGGAGCTGATAAAATACACAGTCACATTTAGAAAAACACTCACCTATTGCAATTTAAAAATCTAATAATGAGATGAGGCATTTATAAATGTTATAAATGTAATTAATAATGATTTATTAAGTGTAGTGAGAATGGCTGTAATGTTGTGTATATAAATACAGTACAGTTAATAATTAATAATCCTGCAGGTTAGCTCCTACATCACTACATTTCACCTCACCACACCACACACGCACATAATTCCAGTTCCGAGTACAAAAATCACCACTTTAAATCTGTAAAAATGAATATTAGGTGAAATTATTTACATTGTTGAAATCAGCTGTAATCGCTGTGAGACTGAAGTTGCTCAGGGCGGCTCGCGCACAGATTGATCCGGTTAGTTAGCAACATGCTAATCACACCGTCACACATCCTCTCACAATTTATAAACATTTAACTCCGCATAAAATGACTTTTACAGGCATAGTTACCTCAGGAATTTTGTACACGCTGCACGTTAATCCGTCTGTGATGTTTAAAAGGTAGAAATTTTAAAAATCCTATTTTAGTTCCCAGACTGGTTTTATTGACGGTGTCAAACTCAAACCTGTACAGTCCGGTAGCGCCAATCCGCATTCTGTACTCGCCTCTCGCTTGCCGTACTGTACTGCAAAGCAATCATGGGAAATGTAGTCCTATTAAAACTACAAGTGCGTTTTCTGTGTTAAACAACGCACAGACAGACACACGTGTTTACAAATATTGTATTCTACATGAGACAGATCCTAGGATGGCCAGGGTATCGGTGTGTTAAGCGTATTTTCTAATATTTACCTCATTATTGAGCATCTTCATGCTGGTACCTCATACACGGTGCCCTTTCGATACCTGAAATACAGGCAGTCCAGAGGTCCATACATAAAACCACATATAGAATCAATTCTTTTGGTTCTTTTATACTCGATCAATATTACTGAACCACAGGTCCAAACAATTCTGGTTCCAAAACAAAAGTGCAAACAGAAAACACCCGAAAATCTGGTGGGTGAAATTCCAGAGACCTCACTTACTGTGGCGAGGATGGTACAGCGGCCCAGGATCCATCGGACCTGGGTATTTATTAATATTTATTAGGATTTTAACGTCATGTTTTACACACTTTGGTTCCATTCTTCACAGGACAGGTAGTTAGTTACTGGTTCAAGTTTTTTAACATCAAACACAGTCATGGACATCTGTTGATGCATGCTCAATAATCCAGGTACACAAATCCACAAAGTTGAATCAGAACTTTGTGGACGGTCATGGACAATTTTGTATCTCCGGTTCACCTCATTTGCACATCTTTGAACTGTGGGAGGAAACCCACACAGACCCAGGGAGAACATGCAAACTCCACACATTTACATTTACGGCATTTAGCAGACGCTTTTTATCCAAAGCGACTTGCATTACAGTTACAAGTATACAGTCTGAGCAATTGAGGGTTAAGGGCCTTGCTCAAGGGCCCAACAGCAGCAACCTGGCAGTGGTGAGGCTTGAACCAGCGACCTTCTGATTACTGGTCCAGTATCTTAACCGCTAGGCTACAGCTTGCCCTCAGAATGTACCTTTATAAATATAGTGCACGATCATCAACCTGGCAAATCTGACCTCACCGTTGTGACATTAAATTGATATTTATTTTGTTCACAGCCAATCAATCAACTCCCTTCCAAAATAAATAAAGTCAAACAAAAGTGTGTTAAAAAAAACATCAAGAAACTTTGTGTTTTGACATTTTAATGCCTTCTACAGCATTATTCTTTTCTACAGAGTAAAATGAAACTTAAAAAGTACAAAAAAAAGGTTTATCATCCTGAAACATGGCGCTTTTTACAAAGTAATCACTAAACAAAAATTTCCAACAATAGCTGTGATATTCTCAAACAGACATGACCGCATTATTACAGAATCTACATCAACATCAGGATCCATCATCGTTTCATTATCACGAACTGTCGACCACAGTTTGGTTGTTTTCTCGACGGTGTCGACGCCGGATGGTTCAGAGCACGGGCCGAGGCTGCTGGGTGATCAACAATCCAAAACGTTTCTTCATCGTTACTCGATGTCTGGAGAATTTATCGTCGGGAGAGAATCGAGCCGGGTGAGCCGAGGTGGTGGGACGACCCTCCGAATCCAGCTTCTGAAACACACAAAAAAGTGGCTTTTAGATAAATGATCAATTATAGCTGTCGACTTCTCACATACATCAGAACTGGTTTGGAAATTAATACATCTGGAGAGAATGAACCTAAATATGTCAAAAATATGTGGACTATACTTAGAAATAATATCCATGTCAGGAAACTACTACTGGTTGCAATACTAAATAAATATAAGATATGATTCCTTTATCAAATCAAAATTAAACCACTTTATTGTCACGTCACATTAACACAGGTGTAAAGGTGAGTGAAAATCTTAGGTGCTCAGTCCCTCACACATTCATTACAAAAAATATACACATTAACTTACATAAAACTAGCACCATTTGTTCAATATATATACAGGTATTGATTAAAGACTCTTTATGTACAGATGTACAAACATTATAAAATGTGAATGAATATAAATATATATAAGTCTGAGATGTGCAGTTATTGTACATGATATGAATTTAATTTACATGGTATGTGTGCAGGTGTGGTGAATATTATTGATCCCCATGGGGGGAAATTCGAGTGTTACAGCAGCTCCAGCACAGAGTAAATAAAAAAAATATATATTAGCATAAAATAAAACAGGAATACTGACTATGTAGTGGCAATTACTATTATACAGTAGTATGCCAAATTACAACTATACTGTATGAGAAGACACTCTATATAGCCTATATATTTATATTTGTGTATTATGCCAACGAGAGAGTTTAAAGATCCAACCAGAGCTGTTCCACAAGATTGTGGATGATCATCCAAAGCGATTAATCGAGGTAATAAAAGCAAAATGACATAAAAACAAATAAAAGTGGTTGCTGTACGTTTGATGAACTATTTTCTGTTGAAGTTACACAGCTTTACCAACAGGTGTCGCCATTGTGCCATGATCCAACTGTATCGAATGCGTGAATCACTTCAACGATTGACTCAATTGATTCAAAGTACATGAAACCTCGTTTTTAGTCTTTAAAATGAAGTTTTTTTAACAGCATATGAAGACAGATCCTCCTAGTGTTTAGTAAAAACGCTTCATATTGTTGTGGTGTAAATAAAACCTATAAAACCAAATCACTAATGTAAATGATTCTTACCTTGAGAGTATAAACTCTCTCTCCGTTCTCGTTGAAGTAAAACTGCAGGAACATGGCGGCGGCTTGTGGTTCTTGTTCTTCTTTATGTTATTACAGCTTCTTCTGGTGATTATTTCTTCTCCTCTGTGGGTTTAGAGAATTAAATCTTGGTGTTTTTGTTAGATAATGCTGAACCACCACTCGCTGTGTGTATGAACACGTGTTTGTTCTCTGAGTCTACTACAGGACATCCGGGGATGTGCAGCGGGTCGTAGAGCATGATGGGAAATGTAGTTCTAATACTGCTAATAAGACTACAACAACAACAACAACAACAACCGATGACCGATGGACTATGAGAGAATTCGTTTACAGCATCAATTGTTTAATATTTAACTCACTGTTATTACCACATGGCAGCTGTAGCTCAGTAGTTATAGTACAGGACAACCACCACCATCAGGTTACTAGTTGTTGTTGTTGTTGTTGTTGTAAACCCTCAGTTGCTTGAATTGCATTCGTTCACATTTGTAGGTCACTGTTGGAAACCAGAGTCCTCATAGGAAACCTATATGGACACAAAGAACATGCCAAACTACCTACAGACAGAGTCTGGAAGCAAAGCTCGAACCATGGAAATTAGGACCCATGTTGCTCTGCAGCACCAGTGCCACTGTGCCAGTGTATTAATAAACTTAGATTTTATAGTAAATAAACAATTATAATGAAATTTAGATTATTTACAGAGACTGGCTGAATCAAAAAAAGTAATCAAGGAATCACATGTGTGAACTGACTCGTTCTTAATTAATCGACTCATTAAGAATCATTTGACGAGTTACTTAGTATTTCACATTTTAAAACGATATTAAATCCATAAACAATAAAAACTGCTCCAGTTTATTCTTGTAGTTTCTTTTAATCGTTTATTTTTGTTTTCCACACCGGAGGATCAGAATGTTTATATTTGTTTATGTTTAAAGTGAATTGATTTATGAATCTACAGAGTGACGACAGAGTTTAAACATTAAAAGCCTCAATATTGCACAGGTATGTAGATTTTATTCTTTATTCTTTATTAATATTGTATTAATATGAAATCGATTATTTACAGAGACTGGCTGAATCAAAAACGTCAAGGAATCACATTTGTGAACGGACTCGTTCTTATAGAATCGATACATTATAGAATCATTTTGACGAGTTACAAAAATTAACACTTTTAAAACGATATTAAATCTATAAACAGTAAAAACTGCTCCAGTTTAATCTTGCAGTTTCCTTTAATCGTTTATCTTGGTTTAATTTTTTATTGTGTTAGTATAGTTTATGGATTATTTTGGTTTTTAATGTTTAATTTTGTTTTGTTTATATTTGTTTATTTTTAAAGTGAATTGATTTATGAATCTACAGACTGACGACAGAGTTTAAACGTTTACAGTCTCAATACTGCACAGGTATGTACAGTTTATTCTTTATTCTTTATTAATATTATGTTAATATGAAATAAAAAAAAATGACATGGTACACGTGGAATTGTATTAATATGATTTTAATATGAAATAAACGTTATACTGTAAAGATAGCCAAAACAATAATAACAACACGATTATTATGATAATAGCTCATTATAATTATTATTATTAAGCTTGAAAAAAGACCAGTTTGGGTTTTCATTCCTGATTTTAGTAAATAAATCCCTGTTTTATGTCATATGTAATGTGTGTTAATCGAGTGGAACCAACATGATAAACATCACCTCTTAAACTGGCAACGTAATATCTGCCTTATTAAGCTGATAAAATGTAATAATAAACAACCTTCTAACCAATTCTTCAGAGTTCTCAACAACAAGTTTTACTTCATCAAATGTAAACCAGAAGACAAACTACACCTGCTATACTGACACCGTCACCCTTTATTACATAGTTTTACACAGTATTACTAGGTAAGATCTTTATGAAATAACTTCAATAGCATTTAAAATATTCATCATATTGCTCGAGAACAAGTTGTATTGTATCCAGTGTAACCCACATTGCATACTACAACTCTTATACTGACACTTTTACCCTTTATTACATAATAAAAACAGATTTTTATTAAAATACAACTTGTTCTGGAGCAATATGACGAGCACTTTAAAATGTATTGAAGTTATTTCATAAAGATCTTACCTAGTAATACTGTGTAAAACTATGTAATAAAGGGTGACAGTGTCAGTATAGCTTCTGGCTTACATTTGATGAAGTAAAACTTGTTGCTGAGCACTCTGAAGAATTGGTTAGAAGGTTTTTCTTTATTACATTTTATCAGCTTAATAAGGCAGATATTAAGTTGCCAGTATAATGTTATGACTGTTAGATAACCGCTGATTTTATGATGCATGTCTCATAATGCTATGTTTATATTTGTTTTTATATTTCTTTTTTTTTCTGTAGCACTTTGAGATTTGTTTTCAAATGTAAAGTGCGTTACAAATAAAATGTATTATTATTATTATTATTATAAGAGGTGATGTTTGTCATGTTGGTTCCACTCGATTAACAACTTATTTTTTAGAACATTTGTTCAAAAGCCACTGAAACGATTTCATTTCACAAAACCTCACAACAATAAAGTAATAACATGTAGTCTGAGAGGTGTAAATATTGTGTAAAGCCTGTTTATTTATTCTATCATAATTCTAAGCGATGAGCTGTTATAAAGCTATTTAAAGTATTTCCTAAAACAAAATAAATGGTGTTAGTGCTCAGACCCCTAGGGTTAGGGTTAGGGTTGTGATCTCTATCTGCTGCTGTTTCTGTGTTATGTGAGTGTTTAGACTCCCTGAGCTCTAAGCGGTTACAGCACAGTGAAAGTAATAATGTACAGTATTGTTTACAGTTTGTAAAGCATCTATTACTGTAGTAAACTGAGATGTAGTTGATTGTCTTGATTGCCAACAATGAGCAGTTACACAGATTAGCCTTTTTGGACGCATCTTTTAAAAGCTATTGAAGAAAGAAATCCGAATATGCGAATATAAAACCAACTTTACCACAGTCCCTTTTTCTATATGGGCACAGAGAAATTAGCAGCTCAAGTCAAACGTATTTAGTAATGAGGAATCAGAAGGTCGGGCCACAAATCTAAACCTAAATAACATTATAGAACTCCATACACCACCATCTTTATCATCTGAGTTACTGTCTGTATATTCCTGACTCCCAATAAACCCACATCATTCAGTCACAGATAAAGAACCGACATCTCAACACGACCACAAACTTTTGAGATTTATCTACATGTTTCTTTTCCCTTGTAGATCCAACACATCTTAGTATTAAAAATGAATCCAGTTCCTGATTCAGCCATCTCCAGTCCAGCACTGGAAGAGAAAGAACAGAGTACTTTGGAGAACATCTCAGCAATGGAGCAAATTCTAACACCAAACCATGCCGGGAATAAACCGACCAGAGAGCTTTCTGGTGAAGGTCCAGATGTAGGATTATCCGATCTGAGATCTTCTCCTGGGATTACAGGAAAAAGTGTCCTAGATTTAGTAGAACCCGAATTGACCACAGCAGATCCCACGACCAGTGTGGAACCCAAAGATCCAGGTGCTACTTCATTAGATATAGATGAAGATCCAGCAATTTCACTGGAGCATCCAGAGGAACCTGCGTCAACACCATCAAGACCTTGTGAACCTACTCATCCGTCCACCTTTTCCGGTATGGAAGGACCAGAGGACCAGCATCTGAACCCACCACAAACTGATAAGTTTCCGAAGATACAGCTATGTGAAGATTCCTTCAAAAGCTTGAAAACATCTCAAAAGACTTCTGAAAATCCAGTCCAACCTAATGTGCAGTCCAAGCTCTCCAAGTGGCTGCAGAGAAACGATCTAGAACCTGTCAGTGAAGAAAAACTCCACGAACGCCAAGAGAAATATGATCCAGAACCTTCTAGTACAGACATCTTTCTTGACTGGCTGAAGAAAAACGATCTAAAACCCGAGGAGCTGATTTCATTCCATGAACCGCTCCATGAAGCATCTCTACAAGTTCCTGAACATCCTGCCCAACCTCAGTTACCGTCTGTGCTCTCCGAATGGCTGGAAGAAAATAATCTAGTACTTATTTGTGAAGATGTTCCCCCTGTTTCAGAGTCTTCTGGTGAAGATGGTGCACTTTTTAAATGGTTGGAGAAAACTGATCTCAAACCTGCTAGTGAAGATGTTCCTTCTGTTCCAGAACCTGGTGGAAGATACGCAGATAATCTAGAACCTTCTGGTGAAGATGCACTTTTTGAATGGCTGGAGAAAATTGATTTAGATCCTGCTAGTGAACATAGTCTAGCTGAATGGTTGAAGAGACATGATCTAGAACTTGCTGGTGAAGGCATTGTATCTAGCAGGCTGGAAAAGAGTCATCTAGAACCTTCTAGAGAAGATGATGGATCTAAATGGTTAAAGAGAAATGATCCCAAACCTAATTGTAAAGAAGATGGAGTTCAATGTTCTCCACTTTATAGTTTTGAAACCACAATGCTATCAGGACAGAATCCACAGTTTGGAGCTGTGGTGGTTCCTCAGCTGGTATCTACATCAACTCAAACTCCATTGGTGGGAAGCAATCAGGGATCTCAGATGGCCAAGAACCAGAACCTGAATCCTCAACCAGCCTGCCAGTTTTCGCCTGGTCCACTGAGGTATCTGCATCTCAATGCCCATCATGAGCCAAGTTTCCTCATGTCAAACCATTTGAAGAACTTTCCACCAGCTCTAGATCCAAACCTCCAACCAATCCTCCACCCCAAACCTCTCCTGCCACCTCCACCTCCTTTTATTCCCCACGCCAGATTCTACCCAGCATTCCAGCATCACACATCTCCTCAGGGGCCCCAGATACACCTTCACTCCATCCCGACTCCGTCGATGTTCAGTAGCTCCTGCCCGTCTCCACTCCACCTCGACCTGCACACTCAGCAGGCAAACAGAAACTACAGGCTGTGGCAGATGTACTGCAGGCTGGCGAGGTTCTTCTGCTCCAGCAGTCCAGATCTGGAGGCCTTGGCTTGCTTCTTAATGTAAGTACCAACCTGCAATACCACAGCTGGTGGCTTCTCTGTGCCCAAATACGTAGATGGATCAGTGTTTCTACAGTCACCTTATACTGAGATCAAGTTTGTCAGGATGGTCAGGTAGAAGCTGCTGGACAGGTCACACTGTCCATAGTCAATCGAGCTTCACATCCCAATTGTGCTCTTTAAGCTTGCTTGACTGTGGACAGCAATGCCTTCATCCCAGCAGCTTCTGATTTACCTTTTGTGTTGGTTCTTGGATCTGACCATCCAGAAAAATTCTCATCAACAGATTGGTTTGGGTCGCCCTGACCTTGACAAAATGACCAGTTCCATGCACTTATTAAACAGGTTTATATGGGCACATAGAAGACGCCAACTGTAGTGAAATCTCACTGATGAGAAGGTTTTTTGGACAATGAAGAACACCGCCATGAAATATGTGGCCCCTTGTCTTTCAGACCGGTGGTCCAGTCCCTCACGTCACAATCGCTGAACCTCCCGTTCTGCACGGCGGTGAGAGTCGCCGTGTCGGAGTGGAAGACGTGTTCCAACTCGGATCGTATGGATTATTACCACATGGCTCAGACGTCAGTAGCACCTTTCATTTATGTCTAGTCTAGAAAGTAAAGTGCAGATGTAGAAAGATCTAGAACAGATAACCTGTGTTCCTCCAGGTTCTTAGACTTTGAAAAGATGGAATTGAGACTCATGGGGGTGGACGAAGAGTCTGATGGTGTCCAGCAGCTCGTATCCGAAAGACAAACAAAACAAAAGGCAGGCGATTCAGGCAAGTTCAAACCACAGAGAACATCAATTCAATACTGTAGCTTCAATAAACACAAGAACTGAAGACCTAAACTCTAAACGTTCTCCCTGAAGGTGCAGATACCAGAGCACAGAAGCCTGATGAAGCAGAACTACTGAAGTACAGAGAGATCCTGAAAGAATTTGAAGCAGAAGTTAAAGAATGGTCTGAAAAAGCTCAAGGAGCAGACGTGTTGGTTAACGAGGTGAATCTGGAGACGGATGGAGGAACATTTGCACAGTATCTTAACGAGCTTTGCAGCCAGGAGTTCATAACCAAGGTCTAAAAAACCAAACACTTATTTTCTATCTTATACTTTTCAAGTACCACTGTGGTGGGACCTGCAAAGGTTCTGTACTATTATAGCTCATTCACAATTCATTGGTTGGTCAATCCCTGAAGGTGTCCGACCTGCAGGGCATCAAGTTTGTCCTACTACCAACTCACCTTGGGTAGTGCTCCTCCAAGATTGATGCTGACCTAGAGAAAGTTAATCCTTATTTAGGGTACATCTCCGTGACACGAATGATCTGAGTTCCGAGGGTTTGAATCTGGGATCTTGAGACTCACAAATACAGAAGGCTCATCGCATTACGAGAACCTGGGCAATGTGTTGACACACAAAAGTGCACCCTTAGTGCAGGTCCCAAGCCCAGATAAATAGGGAGGGTTCGGGATCAGGAAGGGCATTCTGGCATAAAAACGGGACCAAAAGAAATGATCCGCTGTGGCGACGCTCAACGGGAGCAGTGGAAGGGAATCATTCACCAGGACCTTAAGTAACTGTTGTACTTTTGAGGGTTACAAAGACGTATCTCCCAACTTACATAATCTTAAAACCACAAATTCCTACCCCATGGCTAATTGGCAGCTCCTTAATCCATCCCACCCAGAAAGGACAATTTCTGCCTACACCTAAGCAACCTTGGTCACCCTTTTACCACACTATAGTTTTAAAAATGCCAATGCCAGGCGCTTGGGTGACTTAGTGGTCCAACATGCCAGCTCCTCACCACGGAGAGTTCACAACAGTTGGCCGTGTCTTAAGGACAGAAGGTCCGAATGGGATTTTTCCCCATTGCAGCAGCAACAAGGAACCTTGGCAACCTCCCTTCCTCTGGCACAGCCAAGATGACGGCCAGATCGATAGCACACCACTATCGTACCTTTTCTTGGGTGTACTACTGCCCCCAAAAGACAATTCTTGTTTGTTTTCAGGGTGGAAGGTGCGTTAGGTAACATGAATGAATCTCAGGGCAGAAATCTTGAAAGTCTTGAATGAAGCAGAAGCTTCTAATCACTCTGATTCTTTTCTCTAGCAGGTCGAGGATGAAATAGACATGGCATTTCTATGCTCCCTACTATCAGATCCCAGTACCACTGACCTTCTGATGCAGCCACCGGCTCCTGTTAGTACTTTTACATCTTCATAAATCTTTACATATTCATAGTACCAGAGTATTCCTGTACCCAACCTGTAAACCTTGATCATGTTCTCCAGGACAGTACATGGGATGTACCTGCTGCTGTGGCTGCCGTCACTTCAAATCCACTAGCACCTGATCCACCACCACAAACCTGCGACGGACTCCAGGCCAGACCTAGTCAGCCTGCTCGTCCACTTGTTTCCAACTTTAATGTTCCCGACTTCGGAAGACCATCAACAAGCGTCTCAAAGGATGAACCACGTGAGCTACGAAAGCCCACGTACGGAGGAACTCTACTGTCAAGTCCACAGAGTCTCCTGCCTTATCACTTATCGCCCCGGATTCCTACACTGTCGCCTGGCCTTCAGGTGGTTCCACTCTACCTCAGTGATCCTCAAGGGTTCTGGATGGGTTCTTTCATTAATCCTGTCCTACTTCAACATATCCCCCATGGTGCCTTTCAAGCCAGCCTGACTCCTCAGGATGCTCACCTTGCTGGAGAAAGCAGTCAACAAACACAAACTCCCGAATCACAAGCTACGGGAGCAAAACCTGACAACCTTAATTCCGAGCGTGTGATGCCTTATCAATCCTGCCAGTCCAGGTTGACTGAGCCACAGTCGACCCCCAATAACTCTAAAAACACTGACAGGGTGGCTCAGACAAGAAGAAGAAAGATGAAGCCCAAAAAATTATTTGTTTCTCCAACAGATGGCTCCGAGACCACGGTAGTCGACGCCAAAGCAAAGCCTGGTAAAAAGAAAAAGCAAAGCAAGAGGGCGGTTGGCGTACGAGAAACCCTTGGGCCGACAGAGGAAGAAGCGGCCATTTGTCAAATTCTGAAACTGCTCTCCGACCCCTCGTACTTTGCTCAAGACTCCCCTACATCTAAAGAGCCTCAAGGAATCCTCAGTCCTCTTTACAACAACGAGACGTCAACTGAGAACGTAGAGACTAGTTCCATTGAAGCCAACGTCGAGGAAGGTGCAGACCACCTAACGAACTCCTCCGTCAGTCCAACTAGTTTGGCCGTACGGTCAATTCAGGCGCTAATGATCTCCACGTCACCAAAGAAATCACCAAAGAGTCATAGTCCTGGTGAACTCCCTTACTCCCTTTGGAAGTCTCGATCAGGTCAGCCTTGTGAGGACGCTAAAGTGGCCGACAGAGCCCAGATCACGACCCGCTGCTCCGGCACAGAATCCGGTGACTTCAAAGTGTCGTCTACTTACTTTCAGTCAGCAAATCCAAGTAAGGACAGAACCAGATCACTTCACAAAGTGATTCTCAAAGCAACTCGGTCCCAGGCTGTCCATGTTGAGGAGCCAAGTGACGTCACGAAGGCAATACATAAAAATAAGCCAAATCTAGCTGAGGAAACATCCCAACTAGTGGTGACTCCAAAGACTTGTGTTTTTAACAAGGTGCCTCAAGGCCAGTCCATCCTCGGACGAGAGTCAGGTCAGAGTCATGCAGTTACTGGTTCCAGTCCACAAGTCGACGATCCAGAGCGCATCTCTGTTCCAATGAGAGAATCCTGTCCAGATTTGGTTGCAGCCTTCGTAACCACGGTGGTAGATCCTTCAAAGGTTTCCTTCCATGGAGCACGTCAACGTCGGACCGTCCTCTGCACAGAGACACAGGAGCTATCCAACAGTCCAGCCCAGAAAGCTCCAACTGTCGATATTCCACAAGTTGAATCCAGTACACACGAGGTTCTGGTTCCAACAGAAGAAACCAAAAACCCAAGTGTGTTTACTAAAGATGCAGATGACAAGTCAAGTGATCAGTCAACTGTCCCCTTAGCAAAAGCATCTTATAGGCAAGAAAAGTCATGGGCCCAGAAGTTACGGAATGTTCCTAAAGACTCTAGAGAAGGTCTGATGTCTCAATCAGTGAAAGTAGAAAGCTCTGGAGCTAAGAAACATCAGGATGGATCCCAGAGATCAGATGGAGCGAGCAAACAAGAACCAAATAATGATTGTAAAGTCTTAATGATGGACACAAGAAGGACCAGAAGAAGCCTACAATCAGGTCCACCTAAACATGCAAACCTTGTTTCAGCAAAACCCAAGAAAAACAGGACAAACCAGGAGAACCTAAAGATTCTGGTTACCTCCTCAAACAGCAGCTCCAATATAAATGTGTGCAGAAGAATAACAAGAAGCTTTAAAACATTAGTGGGAAACCAAGATGTTGGAGGAGAAACCACAACGTCCAGCAGTGAGGGAACCAAAAAAGTGCATTTTAAGAGTGAAGGGTCAGAAAAAACCCTCAGCATTAATACACGCCCAAGCAGGAAGGTAAAAGGAAGCTGTGGTCCATCAGTGGCTAACGTACCAGGTGAAAACGTCACTCCAGTAAAGAAGGAATTAAGCTCAGATCAGCCAGGAGGAAACGATGGAGGAAGAACTTTGAGAAGCAGCAGCGTGAGGACGGGATCCGTCTCACTGCAGTTACGTGAAATTACTCACGAGACCAGAAATAAAGAACAGAGACGCCAAACGAGAAGCTCCACGCTAGCACAGCAGCTCCGGGTGGATCAGGAGAAGGAAGAAACAGAGCCGGGCAGGCTGAGCAGATACGAGAACCACCCCAAAAACACTCCAGAGGAACCCAACGTGGTGGATGAGAAGGTCAGAGATGCTGGAGGTGGAGTCATGACCAGAAGCAGAAGAATGAAACAGGAGCAGCTGGAGAGGAAGCAGAAACGAGCAGCGCAGGTCTGAAGCTTCATCAGCACGGCGAGTAATGAACGATACGCTGAAGGATCTCGCTCGCTTCAGCACATCGAGAAATAAAACATGCACTGGAACCCAGACAGTGTCACAGATACACGGACGCGAAACACACAGAAAACATCCGACAGAAAAATAAATACAACAAAGTCACGCCAGGAAGGTCAAAGATGCACCAACCAGACGAGAGCAAGAAGAGATCCATCGTTCAGTAAATCCACCGTCTGGTCCTTTAAACCAGAAGAATAAATACAATTAATTAATTAATGATGTCAGTAATAAATAATAATCATCATTATAATATAAACAAAAAATAATATTAATAAACATATTAATTAAGTAATAAATAATCATAATCATAATATACAACCAAAATAATTAAAATAATATTAATTAAAAAAACAATAACAAAAAGATAAATAAAAATAAGTAATAATGAGAAATAATAATAATACTAATAGTAACTATAATATTATAAAAATATAAATTATTAAATGATTATTAAATAATAATTAAAAAATAATATCAATAAAATAAGACATTAAAAATCATAATAGAAAACAAAATCAATAAAATAATATTAATAAGAATAAAACAATATTATTATTAAAATAATTAAAATAATGTTAATTAAAAAACAAAACAATAAAAATAATAACAAAAAATAAACGTAATAATACGTAAGAATAATACTAACAGTAACAATAATATAAACAAATATGATTAAATAATAAAATATTAATAAACATTATTTAACAAATGTATACAATTAATAATAAAAATAATATTAATAAAATAATAAATAACAATATATTATAAAAAGTAATAATAATGCTAATAGTAATAATAATAAAATAATTTAAACAAATTGATAAATAATAATAAAAATAGTAATAAAAGTAATAGAA
Organism: Trichomycterus rosablanca; assembly: GCF_030014385.1. Taxonomy (NCBI): domain Eukaryota; kingdom Metazoa; phylum Chordata; class Actinopteri; order Siluriformes; family Trichomycteridae; genus Trichomycterus; species Trichomycterus rosablanca. Next base: position 623,719 of record NC_086001.1, on the reverse strand, counting down.
ATAAAATAAATTATAAAAATAATATTATTAATAATAATAGTAAATTATAATATAAATGAAAACAATAATAAAATAATATTAGTATGCAATAATATAAATTAATAACAATATAAAAATAATATTAAAATATTTATAGAAATTATAATAATAATGATTTTTATTTTTAATAATTAATAAATAAATAAAACCCCAAGCAAAAAGGGCCGGTGGTGAGAAAATGAAGCAACATTAAACTGCAGAGAATAAAAGTTAAATTTAAGTGAGAATTTAAAGAAAAAAAAACTCAACAGCACCTCTGTGAGAATATAAAGATTTTATTTACATGCGTCATATATTAAAATGTAAAGATTGGGAGAGTGTTTTGTTTACATTATTGCTTCATATATAAATGTATAAAAACAAACAGAAAATAAATCCTTCCATTGTTTTAAGAGTTTAAATACAGACTCACACACACACTCACACACACACACACACACACACACACACACACACACACACACTCACACAGTCTTCATTAAAACACACTGGTGTGCTCACAATCTTCTGCTGTCCACACGTCGCTACCGTCATCATTCCTCCTCAATCCAACTTCTCACTGACACTGACCCCCCCCCCACCCCCCGGCCGGCCGTTCAGAACTCCGCTCCTCCGACACGCCCCGGATTTACCGTCGGGAATCCCGTTGTGGTTCCGGTCGTCCGTGGCGTGCCGCGCCCGGTCCCGGTGGAGGTACTCGCCGAAGAGCTTCTGATAGGTGGGATGAGTGGTGAGCAGATCGTACAGCGCACCTGTACAGGAGAGCGAGGAGATAGATAAGTGAACGCGGAGCCACGTTGACCTTAATACTGAAGATCTGTACACTGTAATGCCTGTGGCTCTGTCGAACGGGCCCTATTTATATGGGCACTGAGAGCTGGGATGGTGATGTGGTGCCGTACTCACCCTCAGTAGGTTCTCCGGTTCTGATCAGCTCGGTGTACATCTCTGTGATGTGGTACTGGGGCACACCCACCAGCGCCCCCATCAGGCCGGAGAGGTCGTCTGCACTCAGCAGGCCGTCACCATCGCTGTCGTACAGCTACACACACACACACACACACACACACACACACACACACACACACACACCATCGTGGTGTTAAGCTGGGGCAGTTGTAGTTGTAGCCTAGTGGTTAAGGTACTGGACTAGTAATCGAAAGGTCGCTGGTTCAAGGTTGGCACTGTTGGGCCCTTGAGCAAGGCCCTTAATCATTTGCTTAGACAATATACTGTCACAGTAGTGCTGACAGGTAAGTGTTCAGCACACAATGTTTCAGCGACAATGGGAGACATCTCAGCTCTGCTATCGACCGGCCGGGCGTCCACACAGACACAATTGGCTGTGCCTGAAGGGGGCCGGGTCGATCGGGTTCCTCAGTGCTGCTGTGATTGTGACCTCTGCTGGCTGAACCAGGCGACTGCACGAGAGGCCGGCAGTGACGATCGTTACAGTTGGGGAATTGAGGCTCAGTCGTTGCTGCAATAGCGCCTCCTACTGTCTGTCTGAAGCTCCAGCATGACCGGTAGAAGAATACGTAGAGAGTAGCGTGTTCCTCTTCCGGCAGACAGAGGTCACCAGAGTGCGACAGTTTACCCACAATCCCACTGCGGTGTTGCAGTAACCCTGTCGGAAGGTGGATTTGTGTCTGTGTACTCACCGAGAAGGCAGCGTGCAGCAGAGACTGAGGCGGGCGGAGTCCTGCAGCCGTACACACACTCAAACACAGCTGCCTGGCATCCATCCTGTCGCTCTACACACACACACACACACACACACACACGTGTTAAAATCAGATCCGTTACAGAGCAGCTGAAGTTACACGTGTAGTGCAGAAGGTGTGTTGGTGGCTTAGTGGTGAAGGTACTCAACTATTCATCAGAAGGTTGATGGTTCAAGCCCCACCACCACCACTCAAAATCACACACACACCAAACACACACGCTTCACACACACATGCTTTAAACACACACACACACACACACACGCTTCACACCAAACACACATGCTTCACACACACATGCTTCAAACACACACACCAAACACACATGCTTTAAACACACACACACCAAACACACACGCTTCACACCAAACACACATGCTTTAAACACACACACACCAAACACACACGCTTCACACCAAACACACATGCTTCACACACACATGCTTCACACACACACACGCTTTAAACACACACACCAAACACACATGCTTCACACACACACATGCTTTAAACACACACACCAAACACACACAAGCTGCAAAGATACACACACACCAAACACACTTTTTTAAACACACACACTTTACACACACCCCACAAACACACACTTTACACACGCTGCACACACACATGCTGCAGACACACACACACACACGCTTCAAACACACCCCACATACACATTCCACAAAGACACACAATTCAAACAAACACACACTTTACACACGCTGCAAACACACACACACACACACACACACGCTTTACACACCCCACAAACACATACACACACATGCCACACATACACACGATTCAAACACACACACCTCGCAAACACATGCTTTACATTTTTTGCACACATGCCACACATACACACAAACAGCCCCCCCCCCCCTTCCTCCCCCCGGTGTGTGTTACCTTGGAGTATAGGGAGCAGATCTTCAGTGCAGTGTGATGATCTGAGAGCTTCAGCAGGGACATTAACTGTTCTGTGGTGATGGAGCTCAGACCTGAGGAACAGCTCTCCATCATCCTGTTCATCATCTCCTCCAGCTCATCCACGCTCACGCTGCACACACACACACACACACTGCAAACCTTCATTCACTGTGCAAAAGTTTCAGCACCCCACAGCAGTGTGACACGTGTTACAGTGCATCATGGGTGCAGTCACATTTCAACATGCAAACACACACACACACACACACACACAGCTTACCCGATGTGTCTGAGCAGTGCGAGTGTTTCTTTAGCTGGAGATTCTAGAGGAAGTGACAAACCTCCTAACTTAGTAACAGGAAACAAACTTTCCATCACGTAGTCTGTAGCAGGAACACCTAACGATCTGTAACACACACACACGCGCGCACACACACACACACACACACACACACACACACACACACACACACCGTTAAACACACCATCACACCCTATCACACTCACTTCACATACTGTATTCATCTGTCTTCAACCGTTTATTTACAACAATTACTATTATTATTATTAGTAGTATTACATTCTATTAACATTATTATTATTGTTTTATTATTACATTTTTAGTATTATCATTATTGTTAACATTACATATATATTTTTTTATTATTATTAATTTTATTATTGTTATTACTTTTATACTCATTATTGTTTACTCTGAATTTTATACTTATTACATTTTATAATTGTTATAAATATTTTCACTAATATCATTATTATTTATATTATTATTATTATTATTATTATTATTATTATTTATGCTATATTATTATTATTGCATTTTATTATTAAATGTTTTATTATTACTATTTACTAATAGTTGTTTATTATTATTATTTTATTATTATTATTTTAAAAAATCATTAATATGAAATTATTATTATTTTATATTATTTAATTTATTCTTATTATATTTAATAATTATCATAAACATTTTTTATAATATCATTATTATATTGTTATTACTATTATTGTTTTTATTTGCTTTATTATTATTATGTTTTATTATTATTATTGTTTTTATTTGCTTTATTATTATTATTTTATTGCTACATATTATTATATTTTATTATTGTTATTATTTGTAATTATTATTATTGTGTTTTATTAATACTTATTGTTATTTTTCATAATTATTAATATTATTTTTTTTAAATCATTACTATGAAATTATTATTAGTATTATTTTTCTTTTATATTATTATTATAATTATTAATAATTATCATAAATATTTTTACCAATACCATTATTATTATTATTATATTTTATTAGTTATTATTTTTTATTTTTTTTATTACTACATTATTATTATTATTGCGTTTTATTATTAATTTTATTATTACTTTTATAATTATTAACATTTTTAACAAATCATTAACACGAAATTATTACTGTTTTTTCATTATATAATTTACTATTATTATATTTAATAATTATCATAAATATTGTTATTAATATTATAGTTATAGTGAATATAATAAATGTGTAGAACAGGACATTAGATAATGAGTACTGGTTCATCCACCCCCTCACATTCTCACCCCCACAGTTGAACCTCACGTGTTTATTATGAGTTTATTAGCTGTTGACGCACTTGGCCATAAGTTTCTGGACGTTATCTGCGTACAGTTCAGGGTTCTGCTTCTCCTCCTCAGACGGCGTGTAAACAGGAAGGAACTGCAGGAACAGAAAGAGAAACGCTGGATACTCAGCTATCAACACACTTACACTTACACACACACACACACACACACACACACACACACCATGGAACCATCCAGAACTGTTCCGATGCTACCATCAGCACGTTTTATACATGGTGCTGTGATCACATGACTGAGTGGATAATTACAGGTGTGTACAGGTGATTTACCTCCACAGTGACGTTACTGTAGAGCTGAGAGGACGTGTACCACAGACAGTCCAACCTGCAACACACACACACACCTCACATTAATGCTCTCCTACACCCCACACATCAGAACATAAACACACACACACACTCGCCGTTTACCATGATGCTCCCCTCCAGGTCCAGCGCACAGTGTCCTGCAACATCACAACAAAACTAAATCAGTTCAGAAACGTCCAGCCAGCAGAGAGAAGAAATCATTTATGTTTATATATGTACGCTACATGGTCAAAAGTATTGGGACGCCCCTTCTAATGCCTGAATTCATGCAGGTGTAATAAATCAATCATATAAAGGGAACGATATGCCTCCGACTGTGCAGAAACAGTTTAGGGAAGGTCCTCTCCTGTTCCAGCATGACCGAGCTCTATAAAGACATGGAGAAAAGCTCCAGTGTCCTGCACACACCCAGCCATACTGACTGAATGGGCACAAATTCCCATACACGGACACAGTTCAAATCCAAGTCTTCACACGTTTGACGAGCTCAGGGTCAGGCGTCCGAATACTTTTGGCCATACAGTGTACATCAGTATTAAGTGTGACTACTGATACTTTTAATGAGGCTGCATACAAAACAAGGATGTAACATGTAAACATGTAAACAAACAAGCTGCTCCAGAAGGGTTTCACATTATTTGAAGTGACCCATACTGTACAAATCAGCAGGAACTATAGATTTTAATGAGGAAGGGGTGAGTAAAATAAATAACCAACTCCAGAATGTAAAAACCGACCCCGAGTAGCTCAGGTACCTAAAGTCAAACACTCTCTATGTTTAATTCTCAAATAAAATTAATAAAAGCAGCTACATTTTGTGCTTTAATAGATTTAAATAGAACATTTACATTATTTTTAAGCTCTAAATGTGTCCCCTACCACTCTAATATAATCATTTTCACTTTATTACCCGAGTCGGAACCTAACATGAGGGGCTGAAGAGCCTCCCTGCAGTACCAGCATGAACAGCTAGGGGGAGCTAATAAAACAGACTGATGGTGGCTGTACTTGAGTGGTCTCCTCGGTCAGTCCACGCCCATATAAGATATAAATAGTGTTAAGTGAGGGGCGATCACAGCGTTATTTATATCCCCGTGCAGCAGTGTTGGGTTTCAGACTCACCGTTCTGTTGGGGTAGTGCAGCAGCACGGGCTGTACTGGAACACCTGCCAGGAACGCACCTGAGATACACACACACACACACACACACACACACACACACACACACACACACACACACACACGCAACCATGAAGGAACCCGACAATCTGGTTCTACACATGCTTCACTATATTGCCAAAAGTATTCGCTCGTCTGCCCTCACACGCGTATGAACCTGAGTGACTCCCATTCTTAATCCACAGGGTTTAATATGGTGTCGCCGCCCTTTGCAGCTATAACAGCTTCGACTCTTCTAGGGAAGGCTTTCCACAAGGTTTAGGAGTGTGTTTATGGGAATTTTTGACCGTTCTTCCAGAAGCGCATTTGTGAGGTTTAGACCCTGATGTTGGACGAGAAGGCCTGGCTCACAGTCTCCGCTCCAATTCATCCCAAAGGTGTTCTATCTATCGGGTTGAGGTGCAGGCCGGTCAGGTTCTTCCACACCGAACACTATGTTCCTCAGCATCCGCCGACCCGCCCGGTCATTTTACGTGGTAACACTCGGTGCTGAGTCGCTGTCGTTCCCAATCGCTTCCACTTTGTTATAACAGCACTGACAGTCGAGTGTGGAATATTTAGTAGCGACTTGTTGCACAGGTGGCATCACGGTACCACGCTGGAACTCACCGAGCTCCTGAGAGCGACCCGTTCTTTCTCTAATGTGTGTAGAAGCAGTCTGCATGCCCAGGTGCTCGGTTTTATACACCTGTGGCCATGGAAGTGATCGGAACACCTGAATTCAATCATTTGGATGGGGGAGTGAATACTTTTGGCAACGTAGTGTATGTTACAAGACCTCGGTGCTAGAAAAGCTGGGACAGGGCGGTTTAGGACTCCTCGTTCCTCAACAGGTTCTTCAACGAAATGAATTCAGCTATTTGACCACTACTGTGCATAATATCATCAAAAGATTCACAAAGACCTGAGAACTATCTGAAGAACATGCGAAATAAAAGAACGTCTTCGTGACCGAGTGGCGTCTTTAGTCCACAAACTACAGTATTATAAAGTGCTGTTAAAGGAAACAAGCCCAGTGGAGAATGTAATCCCGTCCCAACATTTCTGGAATCGAAGTTCATATATTCTATACTGTCATCAGCCTCACTTACCGGGTTTGAACTTGATGAGGGCCCGGCCGTTGGTGGTGGTTCCTTCAGGGAACATGAGCATCTGCAAAAACGCACAGTGAGCCGGAAGAGTTGGAGGACACGAACATCAGGCAGCACGATGATTAATATGATTAATATCTTAATGATTATTATTTGGGCTACTAAAGATCGCCGAGATCTCCAGCTTGTGGGTTTGAATCTCAGCTCTGATGATCTGCTGGGTGGGAGGATCAAAACGATTCCTGTAGCATCAGTGGCCTCTGCTGGCCGTTCGAGGCGCTGCACTGAGGCGGTGAGTAATGGACAGCAGTGCCTGATACACCCTGGACGAGGCAGCGCACACGCTTCAGGTGGATGAGGACTGGATTTTCATATCTGCTATTTCCATAGACAAACACTGGTATTCAAAATGGGAATGATGACGGGTGCTGTAACCCATGTAGCATTCCAGCCTTCCAAATATCATTCCAGTAGATGTGTTTCTCAGGCTCACATGCTCTCAGAACTACCCAGCATTCAATTCCATTTGTTTGGTAAGAACATAAATGTGCTGCATGGAGCCCTGACATCAAACCCCACACCTTTAGGATGAATAGGAACCCTAACTGTGAGCTACTAGACACAGGTTAGGAGAGTGTAGATGGGCGCTGCAGTGGAGTGTGTTATAATAGTGGGTGTAATCATAATTAAAGAGCATCGTGTGGTCCTGATGGTACCTGAGGCCAGTACCCGTCTGCGGTGAGTCTGTCCTTGATCCGTGAGACGCATTTCCTCCTGGACTCGGGGTCCTTCCTGCTCACCAGAACCGCCTGATTAAACTCCAGCAGAGCTGAGAGACACAGAATCGGAATCAGAACGTTAATAAGATCCAGACGTTCCACCCGTCCTCGCCGTCTCTCTCGTCCACTCTCACCTCCGATCACCGGCAGTTTGGAGTTCTCCACACGCGACACCACCATGGGCAGACCGGACACGGGCAGCACCAGCATGTCCAAGAACCCACTGTGCGGGGCTACGGCCAGCACCGGCGCCTCCTTCTGGCCGGCCTGTCGACCCTTCACCTTTATCCACAGGAAGCCCATGGAGAAGAAGACGGACCGACTGAGGAAGCACATGACGGGATGGTAGAGCCAGCGTCTCCAGCCCCGGACCGGTATAGCTCTCTCCTCCGCAGAGAGGCCGGCCAGCCGGAGCCGAGCCACCGGCCACATGAGCAGGAAAAACAGCGTGGACAGGGTGATCCTCACTGGGAACAGGAGACACCCCAGTATGATACCCTGTACAGAGAAACGGGAACGTGTTATCCACCCCAGTGTTCAACATCACAGAGATACAGTGCTCCTCAAATACATACATACATACATACATAAATTAGATAGCTGGATGGACAGACGGACAGACAGACAGACAGATAGGTAGATAGATAGATAGAAAGCTGGATAGATAGACAGATAGATAGACAGACAGATAGATAGACAGATAGATAGACAGACAGATAGATAGACAGATAGATAGACAGATAGATAGACAGACAGCTGGATAGATAGACAGATAGACAGATAGATAGATAGACAGACAGACAGACAGACAGATAGAAAGCTGGATAGATAGACAGACAGACAGACAGATAGATAGACAGACAGACAGACAGAAAGCTGGATAGATAGATAGATAGATAGATAGATAGATAGATAGATAGATAGATAGATAGATAGATAGATAGATAGATAGATAGACAGCTGGACAGACAGACAGATAGACAGACAGCTGGATAGACAAACAGACAGCTGGACAGACAGACAGATAGACAGACAGCTGGATAGATAGATAGATAGATAGATAGATAGATAGATAGATAGATAGATAGATAGATAGATAGATAGATAGATAGATAGACAGCTGGACAGACAGACAGATAGACAGACAGCTGGATAGACAAACAGACAGCTGGACAGACAGACAGATAGACAGACAGCTGGATAGACAGACAGACAGCTGGATAGACAGACAGACAGACAGATAGCTGGATCGACAGACAGACAGCTGGATAGACAGACAGACAGCTGGATAGATAGATAGATAGATAGATAGATAGATAGATAGATAGATAGATAGATAGAAAGCTGGATCGACAGACAGACAGCTGGATAGATAGACAGACAGCTGGATAGATAGATAGACAGATAGATAGACAGACAGATAGACAGACATACAGCTGGATAGACAGACAGACAGCTAGACAGACAGACAGATAGATAGACAGACAGCTGGATAGACAGACAGACAGCTGGACAGACAGACAGACAGACAGATAGATAGCTGGACAGACAGACAGATAGACAGACAGCTGGATAGACAGACAGACAGCTGGACAGACAGACAGACAGATAGATAGCTGGATCGACAGACAGACAGCTGGATAGACAGACAGACAGCTGGATAGATAGACAGACAGACAGACAGCTGGACAGACAGACAGACAGCTGGATAGACAGACAGACAGCTGGATCGACAGACAGACAGCTGGATACAGACAGACAGCTGGATAGATAGACAGACAGATAGATAGACAGACAGCTGGATAGACAGACAGACAGCTGGATAGACAGACAGACAGACAGACAGACAGACAGACAATATAATATAACATTTTTGGGAGATTTTGGAGCCAGGTTGGGATGTTGGTGTCCTCCATCACCCAGTATGATAGAAAACCACCAACTGTTCATGTGGTTCAGCTTATTGTTGCTCTTTTGTTTATAGAAAATGCACAAGTTCCACACTGATGGTGTTAAATTAAAGATTTATAGTCGCTTCTTGAAAATTTGTACTTAAAACCTTCAGAGAGACTCCAACCACCACAAACACAGACGCAGCCAGACAGACACTCAAGCTAGGTATAAAATAAATACAGTTATTTAAATAATTATAGACATTATAAATAGTGATTAATACAGGTTCGATTCTGTGAGGGAATAAAAGTTGTAAGAATGTAAACAAACGGACGTTCTTGGGCATTCTGCGTAAACCGAGCGCAGCACTAACACACAAACGCACCCGAATCACTAACCACTACTAAAGATCCAGTTCTGAAGATCCAGTTCGGGTTTATAAAGACTGTAATGGCGGATTAACGCAGTAAAACCTTCATATTTACCCGGATCTTCAGCAGAGAGCTCAGGCTGACCTCGTGGATGAACGGATGAGTGTGTGTGGGGGTCGGGAAGGAGTTTCCACATCTCGCCATGGTCCAAACCAACGAGTTCAAATTCACCTCAGAAAGTTTTTACCTCAGAAAGAGTTCAGGTGTCAAAGCGCGGGAAACAGAACCTCCTCAGATCCTCCTCAGATCCTCCTCACACTGGTTCTTCTCAGAGTAATCACCCCACAGCTCTGTCACAATGTCTGTTCAGTGTTCGTTTCACCTTCAAGTACCCACAGATACCCTGTTATTCCTCCCCGTGTGTGTAGAACGTGATCCAGTATGAGGTCCAGCCTGGAGTAGATCAGCACAATCAGGAGATGTTGGAGGAGTTTATGAGAGTTGAAGCTCATCCACCTTCTGATGATCTGTCCACATGGTGGTGAGGGTGAGAGCAGGAATGGAGGAGGATCATTTAAACTAAACCCGCCTGGTTTTACCTGATTCCTCCCCCTGTTCACGACCACCAGGATTAATCTAATTTATCTCCACACATCAGACCAGTTTAACCAGTTTGATCATTTACATTTCACCCAGTTCCACCCAGTTCCACCCAGCACAACTCAGCACTTATTTACACCGGTCCAGTTTTACTAAACAGTTAAAAATAGAACATAAAACTGTGGTCACTTTGTGGTTCCAATCATTTCTGCAACTTCTCTGTGATCATCAAAACATCTTAATACATGTAATAAATCATCAATAATTCCACTCAGGATAAATAAAGTATATCTGTCTGTCTGTCTGTTTATTTATCTGTCTGTCTTTCTATTCAATAATTCCACTCAGGATAAATAAAGTATCTATCTGTCTGTCTGTCTGTCAGTCAATAATTTCCCTCTGGATAAATAAAGTGTCTGTCTATCTATCTATCTGTCTGTCTGTCTGTCTGTCAATCTATTTATATGTTTGTCTGTCTTTCTTTTTGTCTATTCAATACATTTCCTCAGGATAAATAGTGTCTGCCTGTCTGTCTATCTATTTATCTGTCTGTCTTTCTATTCAATAATTTCCCTCAGGATAAATAAAGTACCTGTCTGTCTATCTATCTGTCTGTCTGTCGAATAATTAAAGTGTCTGTCTGCCTATTTGTCTATCTATCTGTCTGTCTGTCTGTCTGTCTGTCTGTCTGTGTGTCTGTCTATCTGTCTGTCTGTCTATCTGTCTGTCTGTCTGTCTGTCAATCTATTTATCTGTTTGTCTGTCTTTCTTTTTATCTATTCAATAATTTCCCTCAGGATAAATAAAGTGTCTGTCTGTCTGTCTGCCTGTCTATCTATCTGTCTGTCTGTTCAATAATTTCTCTCAGGATAAATAAAGTATATATCTGTTTGTCTGTCTGTCTATCTATTTATCTGTCTGTCTATTTATCTAATCAATAATTTTCTTTAGGATAAATAAAGCATTTATCTGTCTGTCTGTCTGTCTATCTGGTAGTGTGGACAGTTCTAAACTCTCATTTAAACTGAGACATGACTCAAATAATGGAGTGACTTCAGCTGGTGACTTCTCTGTGCCCATTCAAATGGGGGTCTACATAGAACAGATGTCTGGGTTTTTTTTTAAGTTTGGGAAGAGAAGCCAATTTAATTGTCACCTTATGTTGGGCAAAAAATGTCTGTCGTGCATTGGAAGCTGCTACAGTGTGATACTGTCCACTGTCAAGTGAGCTTTTCCTGCTCCAAAATCAATACCTAAAAACTTGACTGATGTTTGTTGCTAATAAATGGATGAAAAAGAGAAGGAGCGCTAATGTCTAATGACATGATAGCCACTAAACCCATGATGATGTAAAGCTTGCTTGACTGTGGACAGTGTTGTACGTGTTTTGGCAGCTTTTAATTCATGTGAACTAGATAAAGTACATAGAGAATCTGTAAGTGTTTATCGCCCAGCAGTGATGGAACTGATTCTAAAAGTAAATGATTGTTTAGTTTCACTTCATCTCTTTATAAACTCTGGTGTATAAGGTATTAGGAAGCGTCTCAGTATCAAGAGGCTTCGTACTTCAGTTCATTCCTCTCACATCATGACTGTTTAAGAGGGACGTTTCCCTTCTGGTCACTGGCTTCTGTAGAAAAATCAGTATTCTTATCACATTCAGAAGTGGATCTGCTGTTGTAAGTCATTAGTACTCTCCTGATAGCCAATCAGCAACCAGGATAGTCTACGGCCATGAGGCTTTAACTTGTTTATTTTAATCACTTGTTGGGAAGCGATCAGTGTAGGTCTTTATTTGAAGGCTGTTTTCTATCTTTGTTTGTCCTTCGCAGCGTCGGCCTGGAAAACAATCCTGTTTCTGTTATAGGATTTGTAACCAGGCCACCCTGAACCTGAACACACTGTATTACTGACGCTATACTGTCGTCGCTACGTACTACATACACAATCTATATCAATTCATCTTAGTATTCTAGATCAGAACTCTGGACACTTTAACAAAGCAAGACAGAGAGCGAAAAATCTTCAAGACTTTGTTTCTGAAGGTGCTTGTATGGTCCTGACAAACTTTGGAACGTTATTCAAGGTAAAAATCTATAAAGAATTGTAAAAGCATCTGAAGACCCCTCATAACGATGAAGTTTTGAAGATGGTTCAATGAGAGACATGAATCGAATCTGAACCACGGTACTGCGCAACACTAATTATTCATTAAACCTGTGATTGCAGCAACAGCTGGGTAATAAAGCCCTGATGTAACTCCTGGTTTATAGTTTCGGTACTGGACGTGTCGGGTCGTTCTGATTAAAATAGCAGGATTAGACACAGATGTACAGATGAACTCTTCTACCCTCGGCATGGTGTGAATGCAGGTTCCTGAGCTGTTGTTCGGTACTGGAGGCATGTACGCTGCTGAGCTGGTTGTACTGGTTCTTGCATTTACATTCGTAAGTCACTTTGGATAAAAGTCTCTGCTAAATTCTACTGAAGTAAATGTACATTTAAATGGATGACATATTGCAGACAATATCCAATATGACTAAATACAATTTGAGCAGTTGAGAGGTGAAGTAACAACTCGCCAGAACTGATCCTTTTTACTCCACTGCCCTGCCCTTTTTGAAGTCTAGGAGGGGTGTGTGTGTGTGTGTGTGTGTGTGGGGGGGGGGGGGGGGGGGGGGGGGGTAGTATCTGTTTATTGATGGGTGTGTAATTCAGGACTGACAGGAATGTGGTGAAACCACGATTCCTCACGTTGTTTTTCTTCATGGCTGACTGTAAACGTTCCTTCACTCCAAGTCTTTCGTAACTGAGACGTGACTTATTCTAACAAATAATCACCTAATTAGTGGATCAATAACCGTCCTCAGCTAACTGTACAGTACAGTAGATGACCAAGTCCTGGACTTTATTCAAGAACAACTTTAAATCCATCAGATAAACTCTCGTAATCTTAGGGATGCTGAAGAAAATGCATCAAAATTGAACCCCAATGCTGCAAAATGCTCTTCATGTCTTTGAAACTAATACAGCTGTGCTAGGGTTAGGGTTAGGGTCTTGTGGACGAAAACCTTTGTTCCAATAAATACACCACAAAAAAGCAAGAGAAAGCAGAAATTGCTGAAATATTATAATCTCATAATCTCACTATAATCAGTCCTACCAGGATCATGTGACCTTGTTGTGACTGCAGAAAACCTGCTTTATATACCGCAAGTATCCGGACGCCTCACTATGAGCTTGTTGGACGCCCCATTCCAAAAGCACAGGCATTAATATGGTGGCACCACCTCACACGGTTTTATTCTTGTGGCCTTGTTCAATGCGGTCAGCATTTTAATTCATTCCACCAGGGTTAAAGGTCAGGGCTGTGTACAGTTTCTCCACACCGGCCTATGTTGAAATGCCTTGTGCACAGGGGGACGGTCGTACTGGAGGAAAGACAGACAGGCTTTTCCAAACTGTTGCCACATATTTAAAGGCATATTATTTACTTTACAATGGACAGGGTCGCTGGTTTTAACCCCACGACTGTGTTGGGCCCTTGTGCAAGGCCCTTAACCCTCAATTGCTTAGAAAATAGAATACGGTCACAGTACAGTGAGGATAAAAGCGTCTGCTGAAATGCCGAAAACGTAAAATGATTTTATACATCTGATGAGAATCGGTGTGTTGGCAATGTCATGAATAATTAGGACGGGTGTCCCAATCCTATAGACCGTTTCAAATGAATATTCATGAGTCCAGGAAGTGACGTAGATGTTCCTAAGACGCTTCCGCTTGGTGGTAAACAGCGCTCAGAACAACAGCGATTGACCACGACTGCTTCAATTCTTTTGCGCTAGTTCAGGTGTGATTTATTGACAGTATGTCTAAATTAAAGTTAGGACCATGTTGTTGGGTTGGCGGATGTTCCCTCAGGCCGGGTACAAACTTGCTTTCAGAAATTAAGGTGAACAGATTTCCAAAAGAAACGCTTGGATTGCTGCTGTAAATAGAGACGACTGGATCCCCACCATCAACTCTTATAATAATTTTTGTGAACAAATGTACTCAGCTGAACGCTGTTCTCATGGTGTCTTGTCCCTGACGTTTAGCTTAAGTGTATTAAATACGCAGGCGCTTAATATTTGTATTAATAGAACAGAATAAACATAAACCAAACATAAGCCTTAAAAAGTTTACATTCCCCTTATAATACTGTGTAAAAGCCAGAACTTTATAGGACTATATTTTGGGGAAATGTCACTATATGGAATTATATTAACAGCTTAATTATTAAATAACACGCAGACCTGTAAAGAAACATGGTTCTACTTTTGTAATACAAAAAGTAAACATTCTATTTATGAATACGTTGTGCTTACTGTAAAATATTTCATGTATTTCCAGTTAGGCTATAAAAAAATCGTTTTAGCATTAGCTAATATGTTCTAATTCAGATGAGAAGTAATTCACTGTGGTTTGTCATATTTTTATCATATTATAACGGCTCTTAGCTCAACAGACACAAAAGGGGAGATGACACAATAATGATTTTAATAATTAATTGTATGCGTCCAAACTGCGGTGTACTTTCACTGCCTCTCTGGTGTAAACACACTCCGTTTCAACATGGTAGTGATACACGGCTGGGTCTGTTACCTCAGACAAACGTTTTATATCAGAGGAAAAACACTGACTTCTTAAATTCTCCTCAAAAGCGGCTGGTGAAGATACTTGATGATCTATCATTCATTTCTGCTTATATCGCGTTTGTTCCGCGTTCGGGAGACTCGCAAAGTACGAGCTCGTCATGGTGACAGCGAAAGGAACAGACCTGCGCAGTAGCGTCGTTATTGTTTACCCTCATTGAAACGGCCTATAGAAATAGGAGGGTTGGGTCAAAAAGGGCACCGGGCGCAAAATCTGTCCCAAATCAAATAATGTAATGAATGATCTGCGATGGCGATGCCTAAATATGGGACCGGTCATCAGGAATCATCATCATCACGTGCAGTAGTGTGTTGCTTTGCCCAAAATGCACGACCTCTCCTGATTGGCTGAATTTGCGTACATTTAATTCCTTAAAATAGAGAACTACTTAAGAAATGACGTGAGATGAAAGGGAATCTGGGGACGTTTATTAAATCTTTATAAGCAAATTATTATTCACAGCAGAAATAAACAAAAACATCAGGAAACATCAGGATCTCGTTTCTAATGTACATCAGTTAATCCAACAGTGTTCAAATGCAGTGTGTGTGTGTGTGTGTGTGTGTGTGTGTGTGTGTGTGTGTGTGTGTGTGTGTGTGTGCTCACAGCACTACTCCTCCACCCGTTATCTCCAACCTCTGTAAAATAAAGAACACACACCGTTCACTCAGACCTCATAACACTAAAAGGTCAAAATAATGTGGACACCTGACCTGAGCAGGAGCCTGTTATTAGGAGTCTCTCGTTGGTACCTGAGGTGGTTCGATGAAGGCCAGCCAATCAGACGAGTGCGTGGGGAGGAGACCCATGGACTGGCACTTGTAGATGGCCAGCGCCGATCCGAGCAGGTTGCCCACCAGGTAAACCAAGCCCTGCAGCCACTGCTGACTGGAGCTCTCCAGGAGTTTAAACGCTGAAACGGAGAACAGAGATGAACGCTCACCCGAAACCCCCGCCCCGCCCACCCCCAGGCACAGGATCCGACCGGAAACCCTCAGAGCTCCTCGGTGGATCGGTTATACTCACTAGCAGACATGGACATGAGCGCCTGGATGGGTCTCCACGCCATCATGCAGACCATCATGATGGGGAAGATGGAGATGGTGTTGCCGGACATGTACATGATGAACAGGTTCATGGGGATCTGCTTCAGGGGCCCCAGGGCCACGTCCCAGCACCTCTGTACACACAGAGAGAGAGAGATGAGATTTTTGGGATGGGAAGGATCACAGTGCCTCGTATAAACCCGCATTTAAAGGGACCGATTCTTGAGTAATAGCGCCATCTAGTGCTCCACTGTGTGTTTCATTCTAACAGCAACACCCTGATGAATGCAGTGTTTCTATAGAACATTTAAACCGTCATGCTCTATCCTGATCTGGTTAGGCTGACGTGATCCTGGTCCCAGTCTCCCCTCAGATAAAGCATTGACTGGATCTCTGGGTGTCGGGCATGACCGTTCGCTCACCTTCTCCACCAGGTTCCGATCCGCTTCCTGTACGCTGGTATCTGGGACGGGTTTATCCGAATATCCTACAGGGTACATCACATCGTCCTTCTGTCTGTCGGCTCGACTCCTGCGCACACACACACACACAGACACGACAGCACGTGAGAATCGTGCGCCTCCGTGTCAGAGGGTGGATTGGCGCTTGTTGACTTTGTCGGATGTCGGACTTACCTGGTGTTGGCTAGGCTCAGCTCCAGGGCCCATTTCATTTTCCTGGGTGGTGAGGATTTGGTGGACACGGTGCCACCCTGTCCCCCCGCTGACGTCATCACACTGGGCTGCTTCCTGAAAAACACACCCGAATATCCAGGTGCACCACCATGCTTTACAGTAGGTACAGTACAGTTGGGTTTGAATTTATAACATAGTTTTAATCATTGTGGACAAGCAACCAGTAAATAAATCTGATCACGGGAACATTTACTATGTTTTAAACCCACCCCCCACCCCGAACACACCCGTAATAGTGGTTTGGGGGAGGGTTGGAAACCAGCTGTTCCAGCAGCTAAACTCACGAAGTCACTGGTGTCACGTTTATATACGTGTACAGTAAAGCTTTAGGTATAGAGCAAATAACTGTAGCCTAGTGGTTAAGGTGCTGGACTGGTAATCAGAAGGTCGCTGGTTCAAGCCCCACCACTGCCAGGTCGCCACTGTTGGGCCCTTGAGCAAGGCCCTCAACCCTCAATTGCTCAGACTGTACACTGTCACAGTACTGTCAGTCACTTTGGATAGAGGCGTCTGCTAAATGCTGAAAATGTAATCGTAAATGGTACTGGCCTAATAACCTTTAGGTCGCTGGTTCAAGCCCCACCACCACTAGGTTCCCACATTGGACTCCTGAGCGAGGCCCTTAACCCTAAACATCTTGTGTTTAAGTAAATAAATACAGATAATGCAAATATATTATATTATGATGTTACTACACAGAGCAGGTGCTGGGTTCACCCCCTCACCCCGGCTGCCACAGTTGGGCCCCTGAGCAAGGCCCTTGAAGATCACTTGCTTGAATTGTGATCCACCTGATTTGGGATGTTTTTGGTAGAACAACGTGCACTATTAGTTTTAAATGAGTTATTATTTAGGCAGTGGTAGCTCTGCAGTAAAAATACCAGACTAGTAAACATAAGGTTCCCAGTTCAAACCCCACCATCATCAAGTTGTCACTGTTGGGCCCCTAAGCAAGGCCCTTAAACCTCAACCGCTTGCATTTAAGTAAATAGATTTGGATAAAAGTGTCGAATAAATACAGTTAATGTAAATATATTATACCATGTTCTGACACAATGCAACCACTGGGTTCTCATCCAGTTGCCACCGTTGGGCCCCTGAGCAAGGCCCTTTAGGCTTATTTGTTTGAATTGTGATCGATTAAAACTGTAATGTGATGTTTTTGGTAATACAACATGCACTTTTACTTATTATATTGAAGAAGCAAGTCGTTTCATCTTATTTAGGCAGTGGTAGCTCTGCAGTAAAGGTACCGGATTAGTAAACATAAGGTTGTCAGGTCAAACCCCACCATCACCAAGTTGCCACTGTTGGACCCCTGAGCGAGGCCCTTAACCCTAAATTGCACAATTTGTATTCGGTGATAGTTGCTTTGTATTAAAGAGTCTGTTAAACGCCTCAAATGTAAATTATTTATTAAAAAATACATCATTACTTGTACTTTTATAATGTTGGCAGATTTTTATAAATAAATATAATTTGTATTTTATCATAAAATAGCAAAATCTGTTTACTTTTCTGTCTGATTATAAACAATAATGGCATTTTAGATAGAAATGTTAATGCCCTGAGGAGACGAAATGAGATTTTATCATAATTATGACTTTATATGACGTTGTTGTAGAATAGCACGGTTTTATGTGCACATTAACATAAATTTAATCTAATTCTAGTGTTTTATTAAGGTAAATTATGAGATTTTAGATATCTGAGTGAGATCTACCCTTACATACTGTGTAGTATGAGTGAATAGTGCTCTGCCTGTATACACATACACACTATGTAGTACGGTAGTATGTAGTATGGATGAGATTTTTATACTAATTAAGACTTATTGTCTTTGAAAAGCAAGAATTTATGTCCA
Organism: Trichomycterus rosablanca; assembly: GCF_030014385.1. Lineage (NCBI taxonomy): Eukaryota > Metazoa > Chordata > Actinopteri > Siluriformes > Trichomycteridae > Trichomycterus > Trichomycterus rosablanca. The sequence goes on along the minus strand of NC_086001.1, from coordinate 604,840 downwards.
CACGAACATGAATTTAATCTAATTCTAGTGTTTTATTAAGGTTAATTATGAGATTTAGTGATTCTCGGCGTTATTTTAGTATGTTCTAATCAGTAGGTGAGATCAACCCTTGCATACTGTGTAGTACGAGTGAATACTACGCTGCCTGTATACACATACACACTATGTAGTACGCTAGTATGCAGTATGGATGAGGCTCTATCGCTCGTACTACTCGACTAGCCTGTACAAATCTAACAATAAATCAGAACTCTTACCTTCAAACGGCGCTTTTAGATCACAGAGAGGAAATAAAGAACTCTATTGATTTATTCACTACACAAAAGTCCCGTTTGTGTTCAGAATGAATGAAATCAGAACGATATAAAATAGCGGTAGCTCGGATGCTAGTCCGTGTAGCACGGTGGTTGTAATGACGCAGTATTATGTAGATCTGAGAGGTTACAGCGCCCCCACTGTACCGGAGACACACTGAAGCCTGGTCAGGGTTGCAGTGGGTCCAGGATAAGAAACAGATAACAAAAAAGTGCCAAACCCACCACTGTGACCCGAGGCAGGAATCAAACCTGAGTTTTAGGGATCCACTTGCTCCCTTGTCACCCACTCTTCCCTACCAGCTGCACCACACCGCCACCCAGAGCGCCAACCGATGCCAAGTACATTTATACATGGTGGATTAATAATAAAACCCTAGATTTAATTCAGCCAATCTACCTTCTGCAGGTGGAGAAGACTTGAAGTACATGGAAGACACACATTCAGACCCAGGGAGAACATACAAAATACACCGCAGACTGTGATCAGAGGCGGATGACTTCGGCTGATCCTCGTCTTCAACGTCTGTCTGTATAGAGCTCCATTCCACCCCCCAAACCAGTGCCGGCAGGTGGATTGGCACTAGGCATAACTCAGTAAATGTATGTGCATGACAGTAGGTACGGTGTTGTTAGGTTTAAGGGCCTTTTTTCTCACTTGACTGTGGACAGTAGCACCTGTGATCACACTGACCCAGCACTGAGATCAGATCAGTGGCTGTGGCGACCTCTGCTGGCCGGTCCAAGCGTCTGCACTGGCGGTGGGAGATTCACAGGTTCTCCGTACGCTATACGGCTCTCTGTGAGCCCGTTTTGAGCAACATGATACAGGTTCCTTTTTAGTTTGTGAGTCTAATTTTTAAATGCGCACATTTTTACCAAAAATAAACTTTAATTCCCAGCTAAACCCCCCCCCCCCCCCCCCCCCAAAAAAATAGGTAACCTACATACTCCACCAGCTTCTTACCACTGTTTACTTCTGTTCTGATGTACAGCGCCCCCTGTTGACGATGCATTCTTGGTTCCGATACAAACGACGATACCTGAATGAAACCAGTTCAAGATCCGAACTTATTTAGGTGGAAAAGGACTGTGGGAACACTGGGAACACTGGGAGCAGGGTCAGTTAGGGCTGTGCAGGAGCAATATGAAAGGACCAGACTAAGGGAAAATGTAAAAGTGTAGATTTATTTCTATATAAAGTGTGATTCTATACAGCAGTGTAGGTGGTGCAGGAGCATTCTGACAGGAAGCTCAGGTACAGGTGTGACTCCGGACCCTGTACAGGTAGAATTTAAACATGGAACCCAGAGGGAACGTAGGAAAGTGGAATGAATATAACACGCAGGTGTATGTAAACTTTTGATCTGTATAAATGTGATGATGAAGGGTGTGGCTGGAATGATGGAAGTCAGGTGTGTGTGTGTGTGTGTGTGTGTGTGTGTGTGTGTGTCACTTGTACAGGCTGAGCTCAGGACAGTGATAGAGACACATGTAAGAATCACACAGTAATCTCCGGACCGGCTCCCTCAGAGAGGCGGAGTCTAGGCGTCTCAGCTCCGCCTCCGACAGGCTCAGGTAGCGCCCCACCTCCGGACACGCCCTCACCTGGGGAACGTTGAAGCCGTTCTCCCCTCCTGTCCCAACACAAACGAGCACACGTGAGACGAGCCAGCTGTGTGTGTGTGTATGAATAAAAACATGGAATAAACGTGCGTGTGTGAATGACAGTAGGTACAGTGTTGTTAGGGTTAGGAACTTTTTCGTACACACACACACACACACACACAGGTACACACACAGACAAACAATCAAGCACAGAGACACACACAGACACACACAGAGACAGACAGACACAGACACACAGACAGACAGACAGACACACAGAGACAGACAGACACACACAGAGACACACACACACACACACACAGACACACACAGAGACACACACACAGAGACAGACAGACAGACGGACACACAGACACACACAAACAATCATGCACAGAGACACACACAGAGACAGACAGACAGACACAGACACACAGACAGACAGACACACACAGAGACACACACACACAGACAGACAGACACACACAGAGACAGACACAGAGACACACAAACAATCAGGTACACACACTGACAGGCATACACATAGACAGAGACAAAAAGGCACACACACACAAACAATCACACACACACACACACACACACACACACAAACAATCACACACACACACACACACACACACACACACACACAAACAATCACACACACAAACAATCACACACAGACACACACACACACACACAGACACAGAGACACACACACACACACACACACTGACACACACACACACAGAGACACACACACACACAGAGACACACACACACAAACAATCACACACACACACAGACACACACACAGACACACACACACACACTGAGCTTTTCTTCATGTCTTTATAGGGCTCACTTATGCTGGAACAGAAAGTGTTGCTGCAAAGTCAGAAGTTTCCTTTATATAATAAATTTATTACACCTGTCAGCAACTATTGTGGCTGAAACTCATGAATTCAGTCATCAGAAGAGGCGTCCCAATACTTTTGACCCTATAGTGTATTATATAGGATTATTCTGTTACCCTCTCTGTCAGCCATGCTGTCGAAGAAGAGCCAGTCGGTAGGAAGCGGGCCGTGCTTGACGAAGCTGACGTAGTGGCTGGTTTCAATACACGTCACGGCGAACAGGGTCAGGATCTGACGGGCGCCGTGCACCGGACCCTCCCACGAACCCTTCGGCATCCTCACCCTCACCGGTCTGTGTGTCTGACGCTTCTTATGGGCGTGAACCTGATACAAAGAGAGAAGAACAACCACCATTCAGGGTGGAACCACTCCAGTGTGTGATCAGCGAGTCCAGGTACGGGAGTGTACGGTACAGTAGGTACAGGTGTGTGAGGTGTGTACCTGTGCATTGCAGGTGTTGCAGTACTGTTTTAACTGGCCGGGTGTGATATCCACATCATCGTAACACTGCACACACTCCCACTCCGCCACCGACTGGCAGATACTGCATTGTCTCAGAGCTACACACACACACAACACACACACACAACACACACACACAACACACACACACACACACACACACACACACATCCCAAATCACATTCTTCTCTCAGCTGTTCCCATTAGGGGGCGCCACAGTGGATCAAGCAATCATGGTTTGTATCTCAACGTTCTCACTTTCATCCAGCAGGTCGGTGACGTCGAGTGTGAGCGACGGCAGGATGGCATCGAACATCTTAAACTCTTTACCAAATCGTGGCATCAGGAGCAGGAGACACGACGGTGCCTAAAGTACACATAAAGTCTGGTATTATTTAAAAATAGAATATTATAAGAATATCTGGCAACCCATGAAGGGATAAATATACTTTAGACAAATATGGTATTATTTGAGAGTAAATTATTTAGAGAAAACCTGGCAACCCAGGACAGGACACTTATACATTAGGCAAGTCATGGTACAATTTCAGGGTGAATACATAATGTGTACATAGTGTGAATTAGGGTTGCCTTTACCTCTGCATTAGGCAAGTCTAGTATTATTTGAAGATAATTTTTATAAGAATATCTGGCAACCCATGACAGGACAATTACACATTAGGAAAGTATGCTTTTAATAAGGATGAATATTAATAGAATATCTGGCAACCCATAACAGGACTATTACATTGGGCAAGTCTTGTATTATTTGAAGCAGATTTTTTTGGAGAAGATCTGGCAACCCATGCATGGAAAATGCATTAGGCAAGGTTTGTATTACTTAAAAGAGTAATTATTAGAAGAGAATCTGGCAACCCAGCACAAAGCAATTATATATTAGGCAACTCTAGTATTATTTGAAAATAAATTATTACTAGAATATCTGGCAACCCAGGGCATGAAATTTACATTTAGTAAGTGTGGTATTACTTAAGGCAAGAGCATTTTGAAAAAAAAATCTGGCAACCCAGAACAGGACTATTACGAAAGTCTGGTATTACTTGAGGATAAATTATTTGAAGAATATCTGGCAACCCAATGATAAGACGATTATGCATTAGGCAACTGTAGTATTATTTGAGAATAGATTATTAAAAGAAAATCTGGCAACCCAGGACAAGACAATTACATTAAGCAAGTCTTGTATTACTAAAGGACTAATTATTAGAAGAATATCTGGCAACCCAGGACAAAACAATTATACATTACACAACAGTGGTAATATTTGAGAATTAATTATTAGAAGAATATCTGGCAACCTAGGACAGGACAATTATGCATTAGGCAAGACTTGTATTACTTAGCCCAAATTTTTTGGAAAACAATCTGGCAACCCAGAAAAGACTATTACAATAGTCTGGTTTTACCCGAGGATGAATTATTTGAAACAAATCTGGCAACCCAGGACAGGACACCTATACATTAGGCAAGTCTTGTATTACTTAAGTGTGGTATTATTGGAGGATGAATTATTAGAAGAATCTCTGGCAACCCAGGACAAGACAATTAAGCATTAGGCAAGCCCGAATTATTTATGGATTCATTATTATAAGAATATCTGGCAACCCAGGACAGAACAATTATATATTATGCAAATGGTATTATTTGAGAATGAATATTCTAAGAATATCTGGCAACCCAGAACAGGACTATTACATTCAGCAAGTCTGTTTTTTAAGGGTGAATTCTTTGGAGAAAACCTGGCAACCCAGGACAGGACAATTATGCATTAGGGAACTCTGGTATTATTAGAAGATGTATGTACATAGTGTGAATTAGGGTTGCCATTACCTCAGAGAATTTGAGTCCGGAATGCATGAAGGAGGATTCGAGCAGGACCTGCACGCTGGAGACCCTGGTGAGGGCCGGTGAGGAGAGAGGGATGGGGGAGCGGGGAGGAGAGGCAGAAGGAGACACAGAGGAGTGGAGCGGGGAGGACGGAGGGGGAGGCGCTGATGGAGGGAAGAGCTGATAGAGGTGGCACTCCTGAGCCTCCTCCTGGCTTACTGACCTGAAGACAGAACAAAACCATGAGCCTGTCTGACAGCCTGTATCAAAACCATGAGCTGTAATATAGGATAAATGTGCAGTGCAGCTGTACAAACTAATCGTTGGAATATGTCCATGGGAATTTGTGCCCATTGCTTTCCAGAAGCTCCACACAATAAGCTGAAGCTGGTTTGTTATTACGGTTACCTGATCCTCAGAAGGGGTTCAATCCGGAGGAGCTGGAAAAGCTTGTTGAGGAATTCCTCAGGATCTGAAACACACACACACACACACACACTCAAAGAATCCAGACCTGAAACAGGATGTATGGATGTACTTTCCTTTTCTTCATACGCACCTTTCTCCTGGTTGGTGAATCCGGCGTCTGTAGTCTCTTCTTCCAGGAGTTTCCTCAGGGCCATGGTCTTACTGGCACACACATATCCAAACCTAACACACACACACACACACACACACACACACACACACTACAGTCAGCTACAGAGAGCCAGAGTCTGAGGCCACGAGTTTATTTTGCATTTCTCACTAATATAATGAAACGCTTGAAGACCAGAGCAGATCAGCTCCACAGTCACCTGATCTAAACATGTGGAGCTCCATGCAGCTCGAGTTCACACAGCAAAAAAAATATTAGTGACTATAAAAGGGCAAAATTTAGGACGAGGCTCATCATGAGCTGTACTAAAAAGAGAGAGCAGAAGAGCGTAGAGAGACCGTGACCTGCGTAATGGATTCACGATGTCGCAGCGCAGCAGCTCCTGAGCTTTCTTACTGCGATGGTCGTCCTCGTTACAGGGTGAGAACAGAACCCTGTCCACGGAACTGCAGCAGGAGAACAAGCTGAAGAAACACACACACACACATTTACTTCACACTTTTAGACTTATTTAGTCATTTCCAATCCCCCTCAATGATTCAGACTAGCCCCCGCACCCTCCAGCATGTATAGAGCCCCGATACAGAACCATACCGTATGATCCTCTGTTACTCACGTCTGCACACCTACCAGACAGCAAACCTTCCTTCAGCTCGACCCCGGCATGGGTTGGCGTTACTACACCGCCGCACCACCTAACTGTCCAAATACGGCTCAGTTCGGCCTAAATTCGAGACGCCGGAAGCCGTGTCGGATCCGAGCGAATAGAAAGGCTTTCATATATAATACAGAGAAATCCTGCAGCACTGGTGTGTCTCTCTGATGCTTTTACATCCGTGTGCCTTCAGCGCAGGTCCGGCCAAGACAGATCCTTTTATTTATTTATTTTTAATTTTCTATTTTTCAACCTTTTTCCCCCCCAATTTCCTTCCCCAATCTAGTCGTGTCCTATTACCCTGATTCAACCCTCCACCGCTGACTGAGGACGCTTGTCAACTGACACACGCCCGGTCAGCACTGTGTACGGAGAGCCACACCCTGATCGGCATTATTCCTCAGCCCCGTGCAGGCGCCATCAATCAGCCAGCAGGGGTCGTAATCGCACCAGTTATGAGGACCCATGATCCGGCTTGCCCCAACCCCTATGAAAAGCAGCCAATCGTTGTTTGTGCAGCCGCCCAGCCCAGCCGGATGTATTCGAAAACCCAACTCTGGTGTGCCAGCGTATTTTACCCCTGCGCCACCTGAGCGACCAGAGAACCTTTTGTTTAAGAAGCTTTATTCCGACCCTCCAGACGAACTGGATGAAATATTACGCCTTAACTTATCACAGCAGTATGAAAGAAAGGTGGTATAACTAAGTGAGAGACGTATAGTTAATATAATATATACATGAACAATGTGAATGATTTATTACATATTACATGTCAGTGTAGATATCAGTGATATATTATTGTTGTTCTCAGCCCTGGTGGCTGCACAACTAAAGGACCAGTTAAACCTACCCAGTTAACCCTAATTTTCCAGTCTATGCTGTGCGTGAGTTGTATCTGACCTGAAGAGCGAAGCATCCAGGTAGCAGGAGTTCAGGTGACCCTGGATCCCTTTTTTAAACCCCTCGTACCGCTGGCGAGCCTCCGGTCCCAACACGGGCGGGGTGTTCTCCTCCACACGCTTACTGCCCCACTCTGCAAACGCTGGTGTTCATACACCGACACAGAAACGTTCACTACACCCACACTGCTGATCTGTTCCGTTCCATCATCGTTCATCCGTCCTGCACTCACCGATAGAATTGCAGCGCTCCACCTGATTGATGGGCATCTCAGGTGCAGGGAATCTGGAGTCCCACCTGCAGTTGCGCAATTTGACAAACAGGCCCTTGTTAGGTGGGCAGCGGAAGTGCCGGTCTCCCAGGTAGCTGCCGTCGCTGCCAGCCGTCAGCTCCTGCTCCTAAGATACACAGCACACTGCACCCTTAAACTGTAGGATGATAGGAAATGTGTCTATGTAGAGAGATCAGACCCTAATGTATTTATTTATTACATAATGTATATATTTGCATAGGCATTTGCATACCCTCAGGTATAAGAATATCTGGCAACAAAGGACAGGACATTATATGTCAGGCAAATTTGGTATTATTTCAGGATGGTTGTAATAAGAATATCTGGCAACCCGGGACAGGACAATATATGTCAAGCAGGTTTGGTATTATTTCAAGGTGATTTTTATAAGAATATCTGGCAACCCAGGACAAGACAATTATATGTTAGGTAAATCTGGTATTATTTTAGGATGATTGGTATAAGTATATCTGGCAACCCAAGACAGGACAATTATATGTCAGGCAAATCTGGTATTATTTGAGGATGATTGTTATAAGAATATCTGGCAACTCAGGACAGGACATTATATGTCAGGCAAGTTTGGTATAATTTTTAGGATGATTGTTATAAGAATATCTGGCAACCCAGGATAGGACAATTACTGTACATGTCAGGCAAGTTTGGTATTATTTCAGGATGATTGTTATAAGAATATCTGGCAACCCAGGACAGGACATTATATGTCAGGCAAATCTGGTATTATTTCAGGATGATTGTTATAAGAATATCTGGCAACCCAAGACAGGACAATTACATGTCAGGCCAGTTTGGTATTATTTCAGGATGATTCTTATAAGAATATCTGGCAACCCAGGACAGGACAATTACTGTACATGTCAGGCAAGTTTGGTATTATTTCAGGATGATTGTTATAAGAATATCTGGCAACTCAGGACAGGACAATTACATGTCAGGCCAGTTTGGTATTATTTCAGGATGATTGTTATAAGAATATCTGGCAACCCAGGACAGGACATTATATGTCAGGCAAATCTGGTATTATTTCAGGATGATTGTTATAAGAATATCTGGCAACTCAGGACAGGACATTATATGTCAGGCAAGTTTGGTATTATTTGAGGATGATTGTTATAAGAATATCTGGCAACTCAGGACAGGACATTATATGTCAGGCCAGTTTGGTATTATTTCAGGATGATTGTTATAAGAATATCTGGCAACCCAGGACAGGACATTATATGTCAGGCAAATCTGGTATTATTTGAGGATGATTGTTATAAGAATATCTGGCAACCCAGGACAGGACAATTACTGTACATGTCAGGCAAGTTTGGTATTATTTGAGGATGATTGTTATAAGAATATCTGGCAACTCAGGACAGGACATTATATGTCAGGCAAGTTTGGTATTATTTCAGGATGATTGTTATTAGAATATCTGGCAACCCAGGACAGGACAATTACATGTCAGGCCAGTCTGGTATTATATGTAGATGAATTATTATGACCCTGAATTACATCTGGCCCTGGTAGCAGTATGTAAATGTATACCATGCAACACCCTAGGGCGGAGAATTTACATTTCTATAGAATCTGAACATCTATATTAGGGGGCAGGTTGCAGCTGTTGGGCCCCTGAGCAAGGCCCTTAACCCTCAATTGCTTAGACTGTACACTGTCACAACTGTAAGTTGCTGCTGAATGCCGAGAATGTAAATGTATAGGTGTAAATGTGTAAACGTGGCATCGATCCATACCAGTTCGATTCCAGCCACCGCCTCCGACAGGCCGCTGATCTGCCCGATCCAGCGAATCACCCCGAACATGGGCGGGTCGTTCACCTCCACCATGGAGCCCGGCTCTAACCAGGCTCCGGGCTGGGATCTCCCCGGGGCGGCCGGAGAGGGCGGGTCGTGGAACCCGTTGGCGGTGTGAGGCTGATCGGCGGGGGGTAACAGGGCCGGGGGTTTGGGTTTGCTGGGCGGGACGGGCGGGGCTTTGAGGGCAGATTTAAGCACCGGGACCGGAACCGGAACCGGAACGGACGGAGGCTTCAGGGCGACTTTTACACCCGGAGCCGGTGGAGACGACGACGATGACGGGGCCTTCAGGGCGGATTTAGCCACGCTCAGCATGGCAGAATCGATCAGCGGTGTCGGGGTAGGGTGGGTGCCCGCTGAGGTCTGTGGCGGGTGCCTGGTGGGGGGCTGAGTGGGTGAAACAGGCTGGGGAATTTTAGAAAGAGGAAGGGGAGGGAGCTCTGATCTGCTTTCTGTATAAACATAAAGATAAATGATGGTAATTACATAGATGAGTCCATTTCTCTTTATTAATCAGCATCTTGTGCTAATTAGAGTTTTGTGATTATGAAGTGTTACCTGCTGACACTTTAGAGAGGGGCAGCAGGTGACCGTATTCAGGAGAAGGAATGGAGCACAGCTTGTAGTTTTTATAGTAACCGTTCCAGCTTCCTACTGGCTCGTCCTACACACACACACACACACACACACACACACACACACAGTAAACCACACATACACACAAGTTTGAAATTATTTCAGGATGATTGTTATAAAAACATCTGGCAACCCAGGACAGGACAATAATATGTCAGGCAAGTTTGGTATTATTTCAGGATGATTGTTATAAGAGCATCTGGCAACCCATGACAGAACAACTACATGTCAGGTAAGTTAGGTATTATTAAGAATATCTGGCAACCCAGGACAGGACAATTACATGTCAGGCCAGTTTGGTATTATTTCAGGATGATTGTTATAAAAACATCTGGCAACCCATGACAGGACAACTACATGTCAGGTAAGTTAGGTATTATTAAGAATATCTGGCAACCCATGGCAGGACAATTACATGTCAGGCCAGTTTGGTATTATTTCAGGATGATTGTTATAAGAACATCTGGCAACCCAGGACAGGACAATTACATGTCAGGCCAGTTACATGTCAGGCCAGTTTGGTATTATTTCAGGATGATTGTTATAAGAACATCTGGCAACCCAGGACAGGACAATTACATGTCAGGCCAGTTTGGTATTATTTCAGGATGATTGTTATAAGAACATCTGGCAACCCAGGACAGGACAATTACATGTCAGGCAAGTTTGGTATTATTTCAGGATGATTGTTATAAGAATATCTGGCAACCCAGGACAGGACAATTACATGTCAGGCCAGTTTGGTATTATTTCAGGATGATTGTTATAAGCACATCTGGCAACCCAGGACAGGACAATTACATGTCAGGCAAGTTTGGTATTATTTCAGAATGATTATTTCAAAGTGATTGTATTAAGAATATCTGGCAACCCAGGACAGGACCATTACATGTCAGGCCAGTTTGGTATTATTTCAGGATGATTGTTATAAGAATATCTGGCAACCCAGGACAGGACCATTACATGTCAGGCCAGTTTGGTATTATTTCAGGATGATTGTTATAAGAATATCTGGCAACCCAGGACAGGACATTATATGTCAGGCAAATCTGGTATTATTTCAGGATGATTGTTATAAGAATATCTGGCAACCCAAGACAGGACAATTACATGTCAGGCAAGTTTGGTATTATTTCAGGATGATTGTTATAAGAATATCTGGCAACCCAGGACAGGACATTATATGTCAGGCCAGTTTGGTATTATTTCAGGATGATTGTTATAAGAATATCTGGCAACCCAGGACAGGACCATTACATCTCAGGCCAGTTTGGTATAATTTCAAGGTGATTGTATTAAGAATATCTGGCAACCCATGACAGGACAATTACATCTCAGGCCAGTTTGGTATTATTTCAGGATGATTGTTATAAGAACATCTGGCAACCCAGGACAGGACAATTACATGTCAGGCCAGTTTGGTATTATTTCAGGATGATTGTATTAAGCCCTGCTCAGACTCAGACTCAGACTCAGACTCAGACTCAGACTCAGACTCAGACCAATAAATAAGAAGTTTGGGCACAATTTCCACGATGAGCTTCAGCTTTAGTAAATGAAAGACTGACGGCGGATCGGTGGAGCTCCACTCACCAGTAAGAGCGCCACGGACACCTCCGACGGGTTCCGCCCGGGGAGCGGGGCGCAGTACTGCACCGTGCCCCAGTACGTCCCCCGGTCCTGGGTGAAGCAGACCCTCTGCCCCACCTGCGGCGGCCCCGGCGCGGACTCTGCGGCGCGTGCCAGGATGCTGACGGCGGTACCGGGGTGGTGGTTTCCCGAGCTCTGGGCGGTGCTCGGGGCGTGGCCGGGTTCGGCGGGTTCGCTCCGAGGGGGATCGTGGTCGCCCGTGCCGCCCCGTGAACGCTGCGAGAGCTCGCTGACTGGCACGAACAGGGCACAGTTCTCGGGGCACGTGAACAGCTGATGGCCTTTATAGCTCCCGTTACTGCTGCCCCGCCCGGCCGCCCACCCCTGAGAGAGAGAGAGAGAGAGAGAGAGAGAGAGGCTGCATCACCGTTACGGAACACACACCTGTTAAACATGAGCACCTTCTAGTGAACGTTACCTTCAGCTGGACCCCGAAGTACACCGCCGTGCTTCCTCTGGTCAGAGGGCCGCGGTAACGCAGCTCGGCCTCGGCCGGTTCTCCCGTCTGATCCCAGCGCACCAGCACCGGTGTGCCGAGGGCCAGACCGGCCAGTCGCATCGGCCGTGTGGATCTGGAGAGCAGCTTGTAGCGCAGCTCGAGGTCGGTGACGGGCTCCAACAAACCCGCCAGCTCCCCCGGTACCTCGATTAACACCTGCCTGTCCAGCTTCACCACACTGCCACTATCCATCACCTGTAGAAGGAGTCCAAGCACCGAGCATCAGTCTGCAGGATGCACTGCCGGTAATGGGATGTGGATATGTATCAGATGTCACTAGCATATATGAAAGTAGATCGACACCAGCACGGTCCCTTTACTTTTTAGGTCTAAAAATGTCCCTCAATGCAAAACTGGCACAAACTGGCTACTGATAAATAATATCTGTATATTGGCTGTATGGCTTATATGTACTAGGGGTGTGCTATATCGTATCGTTCACGATAATACCGGTATAATATCCCATATCGTAATAATAGCGATATTCTGCGTCGTTTACGTAACGGCGTACGTTCGTTACGTGGGTCGTTTGGCTCTGCGCTGGAGGAGCTCGTTCCAAAAACACCAAGTCCACCATAAATGAATATTTGGCAACCCAAACCCCAACCACCGCTTCGGAAGTATTACTCTTAACCAGTACTATTACTCTACTTCGTAGTAATTGTGGCGCGCTACGAGTGAAGGCCCACCGGGCTCAGCGTCGATGCGTTTACCCGCAGAAGCCGAGCGTCTCTTCGCTTCTACGGGGCTGCATGGAGGGTCTGGACGCCGAGCTTCTTTCTGCGAGGTGATTGGAGGATCGGTCGAAAGGCTGAATCCCGTTTTGATCGACGGCTAGTTTGAGATCTACACGTCACTCGATCGCCGGGAGCTTCTGGTCCCAGCGCGGATTTTGCGAGTACAAACAAATTGACAAAATTTCATGACGCAAGCCGACATCGAGCTTCCCCGGTTCGAAAGACCAGCGGCCGCCACTGGTGCACACATAGGTTACTGAATACTGTACATAATAATAATAATAATCATTACAGATGCACGAGTACCGATACATTGACTCGCGCTCGTACTCGCAAACGAGGCTCCGATACTAAACATCGGATACCGTGAGCCTAGTGCACGTCGCTGCGTTACGCCCGGTTCACACCACACGACTCTCGCCCCGATTCTCGCTCTCCGACAACTCGAACTCAAAACTAAGTTTTCTAGCATGTCAGATATCTGATCCGATAGGTATCGGTATCGGTATCAGCAAGTACAAAAATACTTTTGGGTTGGGAAAAAATGGTATCGATGCATCCCTAATAATAATAATAATAATAATAATAAGTTACACTTATATAGCGCCTTTCACAAAACCCAAGGTGGCTTTACATACAAAAATAACAATCACACGGGTTTTTAGTAAGGTTTTGAATTTAGATAGAGAAGTAGTAGAGCGTACATGGTGCTCAGTCTGAACCTGGGAACCACTAGGAGACCGGCGTCTGATGACCTTAGGTTACGGGACGGACTGTAGAATTTTAGGAGGTCCCAAATTCCTTGTGTGTAATTATTTATGAGTATTTATGAGTATTTATGAGCGAGTCTCACCTTTACCCACAGGTGTCCTCCTCTACTCCCCCTGTCTCCTCCCGTCTCCTGCTCCTGACACAGACTCCCCCTCTGCAGCCGGATGGTTCCTTCCAGGTGATCCTGCACTTTATGGTCGGACGAAACCATGTAGATCTTATTAGGGGGGCGACGCCTCCGGTTCTGGTGTGCGGGCGCCGACATGGTGAAGCCAAAAAACTTACTATTGTGAATATAAAGAGAAGTTAAACGATTGAGATGATTAGTACAATAAAATTATTGTTTATCGTGAATGAACAGAAAAGTTCGCTTCGTCAGTCCCTCAGTGATGCTAACTGGCTAACAGCGCGAGCTCACTTCAAACCCCGCTTCACTCGCTGTAAACTTCCTACAGTGAATAAAATCTCATCAACTACACAAACTACAGCGAATATGTGTGAAAACACACACCAAACTAACCAAAGAACAACTAACGACATCATTCCTTACATTCTAACCAGTTTAAACTCTCATCTTACCGATTTTAATCACATTATCCGACTGTCAACTTTTTACCTCAGAGAGGTGTAAACACAGGAAACTATGTGATCGACAGCCACCAGCGGCCAATCAGCCGCGAGTAAGGAGTCTCACCGGCCAATCGGAAAGGAGATTTCACACAGAGGGGGCGGGATTTCGTTTCGAGGGAAATTCCACCTTTGCTCTGTGGAACAGGACACGCCGTGACCCTGTTCATCCTGTTTCTGTTTCTGCCAGAGATGTTCACAAGTCACAAAATACCGAGTCCGAGTCTTCAGGCTAAACAGTTTCTCTATTACTGCCATCACATTCGAGGAGCAGGAGATCTGAACTCATATCTTCTCTTGTCCAGTGTTATTATCTCTTATCTTTATATATTTACACATTTATGCTTTATTATTATTATTATCATCATTAATATTATTATTAATAAACATTATTTGCATTCTTTAATATTTAATTCCTTCATTGTTATTAAATCTGAGCTGTAATGATTACTCAGTATGAACTGTACTGGTTTGGCAACAAAGGGAAAGAGAGAGAAGGACTGAGATTGGCTGAGAGAGAGAGGTTCCTTCCCTGAAATCTGGAATCAAGGTCTCATAACACCAATTTACAAAAGTGGAGATAAATTCGACCCTAATAATTACCGGGGCATCTGTGTGAACAGTAATCTGGGGAAGTTATTCTGTAGTATAATTAACTCAAGGTTTTCAAGCTTCCTTATTGAACACAATGTCCTGAGTAAAAGTCAAATTGGATTTTTACCAAATTACCGCACAACTGATCATATTTACACCCTACACACCCTGATCGAAAAATATGTAGTTCAAAACCATGTAAAAATATTTGCCTGCTTTATTGACTTTAAAAAGGCTTTTGACTCAATTTGGCATCAAGGATTGTTTTACAAACTATTAGAAAGTGGTGTAGGGGGTAAAACATATGATCTTATCAAATCTATGTACACAGAAAACCAGTGCGGAATAAGAATTGGCAATAAACAAACAAATTTTATCTCTCAGGAGCGTGGAGTGAGACAGGGCTGCTGTCTGAGCCCAACTCTATTTAACATCTATATTAATGAATTGGCCTCCATGTTAGAGCACTCAGCCACGCCCGGTCTCACTCTACACGACTCGGAGATTAAACTCCTGCTGTATGCAGATGATCTGGTCCTGCTGTCCCCCAGCGCTCAGGGTCTCCAGCACAAACTGGACCTGCTGCAGCAGTACTGTCAGACCTGGGCCCTGACCGTCAACCTCAAAAAGACTAAAATTATGACCTTCCAGAAAAGATCCAGATCTCAGGGAACCAAACACACATTTAAATTAGGACATCATGAAATTGAACACTCTAAAAACTATACCTACCTTGGACTAAACATTAGTTCATCAGGAAACTACAACCTGGCAGTGAATGAACTGAAAGAAAAAGCACGCAGAGCTTTCTATGCCATAAAAAAACAAACTTCTGTAGAAATCCCAATCAAAATTTGGCTCAAAATATTTGGCGCAATAATTGAACCAATTGCCCTGTATGGCAGTGAAGTGTGGGGCCCGCTTACACACCAACAATTTAACAAATGGGAACAACATCCAATTGAGACCCTGCACACAGAATTTTGTAAAACAATATTAAAGGTGCACAGACACACCACCAACAATGTGTGCAGGGCAGAATTAGGCCGATACCCACTTATTATTAATATACAAAAAAGGGCAATAAAATTCTGGAATCATCTCAAAGAGAGCGACCCACACTCGTATCATTACAAAGCTCTGCAATACCAAGAGCTGAGCAAAGATACCAGCCCCCTCATCCAACTGGTCCTGAGTCACTGCACCAACACACCATTAACACATACTAACACACCATTAACACAGACTAACACTATTAAGACTCAAGACCAGAACCTAATCAGAACTGATCAAATTACACATGAATTAAAGATAAACTATTTGGCCTATTGGGAAACACAAACTAAACTCCAAAGTAAACTACAATGTTATTTGGCTCTAAATAGACAGTATAGTGTGGCAGATTATCTCAGCACTATAACTGATCCAAAACTCAGAAACACCTTGACAAGGTACAGACTCAGCGAACACAGCCTGGCCATCGAGACGGGACGACACAGACAGTCCTGGATGCCCAGAGAGGAGAGAGTGTGTCAACACTGCTCTTCAAACCAGATAGAGACAGAGCTGCACTTCCTCACTGAATGTACAAAATACACACACATTCGAAAACAATATTTTACCAAAATCAACAAAATTATCCCCAATTTTAATTCTCTCTCAAACCCTGACAAGCTGCCCTACCTATTGGGGGAGCACAGAGCGAGCTGCACACTCGCAGCTCTCTACCTACACACCTGCCACCAGGTGAGGGACAGTGAGTGACCTTATACTGTATCCCATACACACTCACACATACTCGCACACACACACCATCATACACACACACCATCATACACACACACACAAACACACACACACTTACAAATACTTTTTCCACACATATACACACTTTATATACTTGTTGTTCTAATTTGTTTCTGTTATTTTTTAAGGCTAATTACTAATGTTATTGAACATTCTTTAAATTAATATAAATGTTTATGTATGCAATTTTTTTTTTTTTTTTCCATTTATTATCTAGTTTGTAAATGCGCTTTGGCAATACAAATGTGAATATTTGTCATGCTAATAAAGCACTTTTGAATTGAAAAAAAAAAAAAAAATTGAGAATGTGAGAGAGAGAGAATGTGAGAGAGAGAGGTACATATTTAGGGTGGGTATGACTGGGTGGGTATGATTTTACCCTCTGATGGGTGATGGGTGCAGGTCCTGGTCTCTGCTCTAGAGGACGGTAAGCATTTCACTTTGATTCTCTCTCATATCTAACGTATTTATTTATTCTAATAATTATTAATTGTGTTAATAAAATACTATATTGCAATAAAGCTGAAAAAAGAGAACAGTAAGAGATTTTTACTTTTAGAAACTGAATCAATTCGAATTTTTATTTTATTTTAATTATTTTATGTAAAACTGATTGTACTGGTTATACTTAATTTACAATAAACAATAAAATAGATGTATAATACATAAATAATAAATAATAAAAGCATATTATATATGTATAATACACATTTCATTTTTATTTATTTTTTTAATATTTACTAAAATATTTGTACATAATTACCAGGATTTATTTATTATTATTATTATTTATTTTTACTAAAATATTTGTATATAATTACCAGGATTCATTTATTATTTACTTTTTAATATTTACTAAAATATTTGTACAAAATTACCAGGATTTATTTATTATTTACTTTTTAATATTTACTTAAATATTTGTACATAATTACCAGGTTTTATTTATTATTTACTTATTAATATTTACTAAAATATTTGTATATAATTACAAGGATTTATTTATTATTTACTTAATAATATTTACTAAATATTTGTACATAATTAACAGGATTTATTTATTATAATTTTTTAATATTTACTAAAATATTTGTACATAATTACCAGAATTCATCTATTTTTATTTTTTTAATATTTACTAAAATATTTGTATATAATTATCAGGATTTATTTATTATTTACTTAATAATATTTACTAAATATTTGTACATTATTACCAAGATTTATTTATTATTATTTTTTTTATATTTACTAAAATATTTGTATATAATTACCAGGGTGTATTTATTATTTAATCATACATGTTTTAATAAACCATTAATTATGTATTTTGTTATTTAATAAATGCTCCAAAATAACCAACAAATATCCTATTGGCTGATATTTAATGTGTTAATATATAATAAATTAATATTATTAATAATAATAAATAATAATAATAATAATAATAATAATATGTCAGTGATTGAAAGGTTTTGACATTTTGGGTGTATTTACTTCACTTGTGTGGGAATGTACTGGTGTGTGTGTGTGTGTGTGTGCGTGTGTGTTTATTTTAGTGTAGAGGAATGCTCTGCCAGTGTTAGTAGTTGGTAATCAGATGGCATCACAGCGGGTGCAGGTTGGCATGCTGAATGCCCACATGTTGTGGTGGATGATCTTCTGTGCCAGTGTGTGATATCATCCTGTCGTACCACATCCTGCCGGGCCGAGCTGATTGGATTCTGATAAGTTATCGATCAGCAGGGAGTCGAAGCTGATTTTTATAGAAGAGAATAAAATGATAATGAAGTTCAGGAGTGAAACTGTGATGAATTTATGTGAATATTTGAGTAAAAATGAAGGACAATAATAATTTTTCAGCTCTTTCTCTTTCGTAAACTCTTAATCTCCTCCTGTCTTAAAGCTGGTTCTTGTTCCTGCTGGAGAACCTGCTAAATAACTCCACCTGTTCCACCTGGAACACTGTGACCTGAGCTTTGAGAGAGAACGGTCTGGAGCTCATGAAGACCTCCGTTCTGCTCTCTGGACAGAACCTTTGATCCCAGACTGTACCTGCAGCTCCACGCCCCTCTCGGAGAAAATCAGAGCGATGTTCCGCCGCCACGCCCTCACTGGGTTCCTGACTGGGTTCCTGATGGTCTGCCCCCTGGTGGTGAGGAGCCAGAACGATACCGAGCCCATAGTCCTGGAGGGGAAGTGTTTGGTGGTGTGTGACTCCACCCCGTCCATGGAGCCCTCTGGGAACGCTCTGGGGATGTCGGTGCGCTCCGGGACGGGACGTGTCGCGTTCTCGGCCACCCGGAGCACCAACCACGAACCGTCGGAGATGAGCAACCGAACCATGACCATCTACTTCGACCAGGTCTGGGGTTTTACTTACGTTCTAACACAAATACACCACAGATACACCACAGATACACCACAGAACACACAGTGGTACCTACCAAGTCACCAAGATTAGAGGTGTGGGTTGCAGAGGTGGCTCAGTGGTTGCTGGTTTAATCCTCACTACCAAGCGGTCACTGTTGGGCCCCTGAGCAAGGCCCTTAAGCCTAGATTGCATGCATGGTACTCAGTCATGGTACCGCTTAATGCAGTAAATGTAAACACTAACTGACAGCTATTCATGTCTCTAACCATCCATCCACATTTAATCATTAACTGTCTGTTTTACCACTGCTATATCCTGGTCAGGGTTGCAGTGGGTCCAGTTCACTGGTTAAAAGGGCAGAAAACACCCTGGACAGGTCGCCAGACACACACACACACACACACCTGACTGCATGTCTTTGGACTGTGGGAGAAAACCCACACAGACATGGGGAGAACATGCAAACTCCACACAGTAAGGACCCGGACCGCCCCATCTGGGAGTCGAACCCAGGACCTTCTCGCTGTGAAGTGTCAGTGCTACCCACCTTGCCCTTGTGCCGCCCACTAACCTAAATAATTGTGCAAGTTTGAAAGATGAAATGATAGAATGTAAGAACGTTCTGATGGGGTTCAGAGACATCAATCAATCAATCAATCAATCAATCAACCAAATCAATCAATCAACAAATCAATCAATCAACCAATCAAACAAATCAATCAAACAAATCAATCAATCAACCAATCAATTAACCAATCAATAAATCAATCAAACAATTAACAAATCAATCAACCAAATTTATCAATCAAACAATCAACCAAATCAATCAATTAATCAACCAAATCAATCAATCCATAAATCAATCAACCAACCAACCAACCAATCAATATATTCATTAACCAATCAACCAATCAGCAAACAAATCAACCAATCAAATCAATCAAACAAATCAATCTATTAATTAACCAAACAACCAATCAATCAGTCATTCAATCAATTATCAGATCAATCAACCAACCAAACAGCCAACCAACCAACCAATCAAACAAATAAATCAATCAATATTTTAATTAATCAAACAAACAACCAATCAATCAATCAGTCATTTAATCAATTATCAAATCAATCAACCAACCAATCAACCAACCAATCAATCAATCATTTAACCAACCAACCAATCAATCAATCAACCAACCAGTCAGTCAGTCAGTCAGTCAATCAATTAACAAATCAACCAAAACCAACTAACCAATCAATCAATCAATCATTTAACCAACCAACCAATCACCATCTCCTTCCTGTCTCCATGGTTAGATCCTGGTAAACGTAGGCAGCCATTTTGACCCGGCGCAGAGCATCTTCGTGGCCCCGAGGAAAGGCGTCTACAGCTTCAACTTCCACGTGGTCAAGGTCTACAACCGTCAGACCATCCAGGTAACCATCAAACACACCCGCTCAAGGTGTTAGGTGGTGAATTTAGGTGGTGGATGATTCTCAGCACTGCAGTGACACTGACATGGTGGTGTGGTGGTGTGTTAGTGTGTGTTGTGCTGGTATGAGTGGATCAGACACAGCAGCGCTGCTGGAGTTTTTAAACACCGTGTCCACTCACTGTCCACTCTATTAGACACTCCTACCTAGTCGGTCCACCTTGTAGATGTAAAGTCAGAGACGATCGCTCATCTATTGCTGCTGTTTGAGTCGCTCATCTTCTAGACCTTCATCAGTGGTCACAAGACGCCGCCCACGGGGCACTGTTGGCTGGATATTTTTGGTTGGTGGACTATTCTCAGTCCAGCAGTGACAGTGAGGTGTTTAAAAACTCCAGCAGCGCTGCTGTGTCTGATCCACTCATACCAGCACAACACACATGAGCTTGTAACTGTTGTTCCTGCTGCTTTCCGGTCCTCCTGCAAGTCTTTCTAATTGGACGATCTGTGGTTCCGTGAAGGTTGTGAATGATGCTATTTTTTACCCTCAGGTGAGTTTGGCGCTGAACGGTTGGCCGGTGATCTCGGCCTTCGCCGGGGACCAGGACGTGACGCGGGAGGCGGCGACCAACGCGGGACTGGTTACCATGGAGAGAGGAGACAAGGCCTACCTGAAACTGGAGAAAGGGAACCTGATGGGGGGCTGGAAGTACTCCACCTTCTCCGGGTTCCTGGTGTTCCCTTTATAGACGCCGCAGGAACCATCGGTACCGAAGGAGAGGCGCTTCAGATGGTTCCAGAACTTTCCTATTGTTTATGGGTCACGGGTCCTCGTCAAAAATCCATTAAATTCATTCATCACGTCTTTAGTTTCATTTTACTCTTTCTATACATCATTGTACACCCTTCATCCTGGTCAGGGTCACTGTGCATCCGGTGCCACCCAGAAACTCTGAACGGGAATTCAGCTCATCCTGGACATGCATGACAGATCATCACATTCATTCAATCATCTAACACATGTAAACAAAAAGCTGATTCTGAGCAGCCAATCCACCTCCTGCATGTTTTTTGAAGGAAGGCGGGAACCGGAGCACTTGCAGTAAAGACAGACAGACGTAGGAGAACATGCCAAACTTTGCGTTGCTTAGGTGGTATGCAGGAATATTAACTATAATGTTATTCTTTATGACCCTCTCAGATTTGAGTTTTACAGAATCATAAATATATAGACAGCAGCTCAGACGGATATTTTAGTGTTATTTAAGTTTATAAAGAGAAACACACAGGAGAGTTTATTATAGAAAACAGGATTATTATAAGTGTATGTAAACTTTTGACCCTGACTGTATGAACTTTAAATGGAATGTTTATTTAAATCTATAAATATTATATAAATAAATAAATAATGATACAGAATATTTACATTTATGTTGCGTCCACTCTTTAATGCTCTCTAACTTTAACTTCATTTACATCATCTGAACCCCCCACAGAGAGGGAGTTAGGGACACAAAATCACACTGGGACATGCTGGGACATACTGGGACACATTCAGACATTCTGGGATACACTAGGACATACTGGGACATATTGGGACTTCCCTGGGACATACTGGGACACACTAAGACATACTTGCATGTACTGGGACGTATTGGGACACACTGAGACATTCTGGGACACATTGGGACCCCCTGGGACGTACTGGAACCCACCAAGACATACTGGGACACACTGGGAAAGGCTTTGACACATTGGAATGTACTGGAGCATATTTGGACACACTAGAACATGCTAGGATTTGTTGTGATGTACTAGGACACAGTGAGACATTCTGGGAAAGATTTGGACATGCTGGGACACACTGTGATGTACTGGGACACTCTAAGACATATTGGGATGTATTGGGACACAGTGAGATGTACTGGGACAAAGTGGGACTTACTAAGACACACTGTGATGTACTAGGTCACACTGGAACATACTGGGACACATTGGGACCCCCTGGGACATACTAGAACACACTAAGACATACTGGGACACACTGGAATGTACTGGGGCATATTCGGACCCCCTGGGACATACTAGAACACACTAAGACATGTTGGGACACACTGAGATGAGCTGGAACCCACTGTGACACATTTGCATGTACTGGGACAGAATGGGACATACTGGACATGTACTGAATCCCACTGTGATGTACTGGGACACAATAAGATATACGGAGACATATTTGGACATACTAGGATGCACTAAGACGTACTGGGACACACTGAAGCAGTGATGCTGCTGATCCGGCGCTTGTGTACCACGTGGTTCTGGGAGCAGATGGAGGATTTGGCGGGCGGGTGGCGGGCGGTTGGCGGGCGGTTGGCGGGCGCTGCCAGGTCCCTGCTGACCGCCCCGCTCCGTACTGTCACTGCTCATCAGCATCAGAGAACCACGTCCCCACAGGAACCGTAGAGGATCCAAAACTGCTGCTAAAAATACCCCAGAACATCCTGCCCTCATCACACCACCCCAACACTCCACCAGATTCTGTAACACCACTGCAGGGATTCACTACCAAACGTGTTCAGAGGTTGATCTGCACGAGCTCACTGTCCGGGTTCTAATTCGATCCCACCCCCTGCAGAGAGCAACGGGGAACTCGGGTACAGAGGCATGTCCTTCTTCATTGCCATTTATGGCCAACAGAGGGAGCATGGAGGCGCAGGTAATCGACAAGTCGGTTCCTCTTAACTGACAGTCCATATTATCGCCTGGTTGAATGTTAATCAGCTCCAGGTGGACGTATTTCTATTGATACTGGTTTATTCCTCACAGAATTGCCGGCTCCACTGTTGGCAACCTGCTGCCGTGATGCCGGGCTCGGTCCGGGGCAGATATCAGGGGACTCCACTTATGGCTGAGCTGTTGTTGCTCCTAGACTTTAGTAAAAATGAGACCCGGGAACACTCGGCTTGGTACAAAGTGTTTATTAGCACCTGATTCAGCATTTTGGAGGTTGTACAAATTATCATTTCACATCGGCAGCACCAGAGACGGTAAAAATCATTTTAACATCAAAAAGACTAAAAAATATCACAATATCAAAGTAATATCACAATATTAAAGTAATATCACGATATCAGAGACTAATAACACGATAAACCGAGCAAGTATCACACAGCACACAAGAACCTGCTACAAACAGGCTACAGGATTGGATCCCAGCTCGCTGCAACACCCAATGCATCGGTTCCACTGGCAGCAAAGCAGCTACAGGTCATAATGCTTCCACCACCGTGCTTCACAGGAGCTTCAGTGTTAATAGGTTCAAACGCCTCAGCACTACCTCTCCAAACATCAGCCCACGGTGGCTTCCTTCCTTTTTCATCTTGGGCGCTTTCGT
Organism: Trichomycterus rosablanca; assembly: GCF_030014385.1. Taxonomy (NCBI): domain Eukaryota; kingdom Metazoa; phylum Chordata; class Actinopteri; order Siluriformes; family Trichomycteridae; genus Trichomycterus; species Trichomycterus rosablanca. The sequence continues at coordinate 580,902 of NC_086001.1, read as the reverse complement.
TTTCACTCTGCAGCCCCTAAGCTTAAAACCTGCTCGACTGTGGACAGCGACGTTCGTGTTTCGGCAGTTTGTGAATCCTGAACTCGTCCGAGCACAGAGAGACCGCCGTTCAACGTACCATTTCAGATCTGCTCTCCAGGATTCTGTACAGAGCTCTCTAGACTCTCCCAGCGAAACACTACAGGCTCAGATGAACGGGTGCAGCCGAACTAGCACTATTTATATGAGCACAGAGAAGTCACAGCAACCTTATTCCTGAGATGGCAGTAAACGGAGCGTCCCTGAGGGTGTATGTAAACTTCTGAACTACAATACGATGGGAAGATTTGTGCACCACGACTTTTCACCTGAGAGTTCGAGCCCGGAGAAGTGGGCGGAGTTCCTGGATGTTGTTGATGCAGCGGTGGGCCGTGTTTACGGACCAGGGTTTTCCGAAGTGTTCCTGAGTCCATGGACATGTTTTGATGCAGAGTTTCCACCTGATAGTTCGAGCCCGGAGAAGTGGGCGGAGTTCCTGGATGTTGTTGATATTCGGCTGGGTGCAGCGGCGGGCCGTGTTTACTGACCAGGGTTTTCCGAAGTGTTCCCGAGTCCACACGGTTTTATTCATTACAGAAGCAGGTCAGGTTTTAACACAGCGCCTTCTGAAGGGTCGAGGGTCATACACAGATTTTCTCTGATTCTCAAAATCTTTCAATAATTTTATGGACTGTAGATGGTTAAAAAAAAATCTAAATTTGTACAGGAAATTTGAGATGTGATCACAGGTACTAGTTTGTTCGTAGTTACCAGCAGTTTAACGATAGTTTAATTAATTAATTCATCTGATTCATCTATAAACGATTCACACGAATAGAATCTGATTCGGTCCGATTACAGCTCCAGAATCACACAGAAATGCTGGACACAAGGCAGGAAAACCCAGAATTGCACAGAACAACAATTCCACTCACATGTAGAGGTGATTTAGATCCGCCAATCCACCTTCTGCACATATTTTTAAGGTAGGACAAAACTGGAGAGTCTTTAAAAGCCAAACACACACACAAAACACATCGGAATTATACGTAGACGGAATGGAAGGCGAGCTGGAGATCACTGCCTGGGCTGGTCCGGGTTCCGCTGCTGTCTGGGTGGCTGTGGGGAGTTTGTACGCTGGCCTGTAGAGGGCGCTGAGGGGTTTCTCCGCCGTGGTCTCGTGGTTATATTCATGCTGTTGTTGTTGCCGATCTGAACGTACTGAGCGTTGGACAGAGTGATGCTGGTGCTGGCTGGAGAAAGAGAAGGAAGTGACGAGTTACATGAGGGTCCAGTCCACTGTATTATAGTGCAGTAGGTGGATTGAACACTCACCTGGGGATGAGTTCTGCCGCTGGTGGGGAGAAAGAGAATCGAGTTTTAGTGGATTTAAAACTTTATTTAGTGGTTTTGTATCTACAGACCCGGTGCTGTTGTACCTGGGTGTTTGGAGGTCTGTGATTGGTCGGTTCAGGAGCTGGTCTGTAGTTTAGACCTGGTGCTGCTGGAGGACGTACATTTGAACCTGGTGCTGCGAGACATGAAGAATAAAAACATGAGCAAAAGTAGAAGAAACTTGTGAAAAAGTGAATATTATTATTATTATTAATTACTATTATTATTAATAATAATATTAATTATTATTATAAATTATTATTTTATAATTATTAATATTAATTATTATTAGTATTATTCATATTAATTATTATTATTATTACTATTATTATTATTTTCATTATTATTACTATTATTATTATTTTCATTATAATAATAATTATTATTATTTGTATCATTATTATTATTATATTTATTATATTATTATTATCATTATTTTATTATTATTATGATTATTATCATTATTATGATTATAATTATTTATATTATTTATAATTATTATTATTTATTATTATTATTCATATTATTTATTATGATGATGATTATTAATATTATTTATTATGATTATTATTTTTAATATTATTTATTATGATTATTCATAATAATATTATTTATTATTGTATAATTATTTATTACCTTTGGGTTTGGACTTTAAGCTCGTTGCTGATTTCTAAAACACACAGAAGAAAAACACAGAGTTAAACGGGACAGGAGAATTCTGATCCTGATTCTATTTCTGATTAGAATTAAAAATAAAATAAATACCTGAGTGGTAAAAGCTGCGGCCTTCACAGAGTGAGAGGAAGATTCTTCTGCAGCACAGGAACACAAGAGTGAAAATAAATAAAACAGATAAAACAGATGAAACAGATGAAACGAGGTGTTTTTATCAGGCGTGTTTTAGTGAGGGTAGGACTCTGATCTCAGGTTCAGGTCCAGTATCAGTTGAGTGGTGTGGGATTAGAACAGAACACGTACCGTTATTAGATTTAGAGCTGACTGACAGGGATTCAAACTCAGAACTGAGCTTCTCTTTACCATCGTCCTACACAGAAAAACACGTTCAGGTCTGTATATAAAGATCATACAGGCAGACCAGGAGGTGGCGCTATAGACTATAATACTGATAAAATATTAATAATAATAATAAATACTGAAAAAATACTACTACTACTACTACTACTAATAATAATAATAATAATAAATAATTAAATAATAATAATATATGAATATAATAATAATAATAATAAATATTAATAATATATTAATAAAACAACAAAATAATAATAATAATAAATACTAATAAAATAATAATAATCATAAATATTAATAAAATAATACATATTAATAAAATAATAACAATAATAAATATTAATAGAAAAATAATAATAAATATTAATAAAATAATAACAATAATGAATATTAATAAATACTAATAACAAACATAAAATAATAAATAAAATAATAATAATAAATATTAGATAATAATCATTAAAAATACTAATAAAATAATATTAATAAAATGATAATAATAATAAATACTAATAAAATAATAACAATAATAAATAATAAAATAATAATAAATAATACTAATAATAATAATGCTTAATACTAATAAAATAATAAAACAATAATAATAATAATAATAAATACTACTACTACTAATAATAAATACTAATATAACAATAATAATTATTATTATTATAAAATAATAATCACAATCATAATAATAATTTAACACTGTGTAAAAATAATAACTTTCAGTACCAGTCGGTTTAGAACTTTTGCCACTTGGACATGAACGTCTTGTTTGTGCCGCTCGAAGAGCTTCTCCGTCTCCTCAACACAATCTGATACACGGAAAAATAAATAAACACCGCATTAACATGGTATTATTTATTATTAGCACAGCAGCCAATAAGCATTTCAGCATTTCATGCAGACAGGAAGTGAAAGTTCATGGAACTGAAGTGAATGAACCAGATCTGCGTGGTGTGGGTGCAGCTCTCACCCCTGAACGAGGGTCTCTGTTGGGGATCGTGGTGCCAGCACTGCTTCATCAGGTCCATCAGGCGTCCGTCCACCCTGCTGCTGTCGATCAGTTTTAAATCGGGTCGGTCCTTCATAGTGATTCGAAACTTTACCAGAGTTGATTGGACCCCTAGAGGAGGAGGTATGAGGTAGAGGAACAGTGAGGAGAGGAGGAGTCTCTACTATCGGTCATGTTAACATGTGGAGGTGATTCTCAGACTCACCGCTGTACGGCTCCGTCCCGGCCATCACCGACCACAGCAGGATACCGTAACTATAGAAACAAAGATTAGATCCCATCAGATCCCATCAGATCTTAACAGATCCCATCATCAACAACTCCTGCCCCACAGTGAAGTACGGTGGAGGGAGCAGCTCAGGGACGTATTACAACAGGTGATCTCCACGAGAAGGTGAAGGTGCCACTAAATCCCACTTACCTGTAAACATCGAAGGAGAAGCTGGGAGTGTAGGGAGCAGAGGAATCAGAATCCAGGGCTTCAGGGGGCATGTAACTGAGGGTGCCACCCACGCCAGACCCCCCCGGTACAGAGGACCTGGAGACACTCTGAGCTATCTTCGACAAGCCGAAATCTGTAATCTGAGGCACACAGATCAATCAGGTGTATGATACCACAATACTGAACACCATCAGAGCAAACACCACAGTTCTAAATACTAAACACCACAGTACTAAATATCAAACACCACAATACTAAATACTACCATACTAAACACTGTCAGAGCAAACACCACAGTACTAAACACCACAGTACTAAACACCACAGTAGTAAATACCAAACACCACCATACTAACCACCGTCAGAGCAAACACCACAGTAGTAAACACCACAGTACTAAACACCACAGTAGTAAACACTACTGTAGTAAACACCACAGTAGTAAACACAACTGTGTTACATACTAAACACCACAATACTAAACACTAAACACTGTCAGAGCAAACACCACAGTACTAAACACTAAACACTGTCAGAGCAAACACCACAGTACTAAACACTACTGTGTTAAATACTAAACAACACAGTACTAAACACTAAAAAACACAATACTAAACACCATCAAAGCAAACACCACAGTACTAAACACTACCGTGTTAAATACTAAACACCACAATACTAAACACTAAAATACTAAACACTACCGTGTTAAATACTAAACACTACAATACTACCATACTACTTACTACAACCACACTAAATAATAACAACATCAGTGTATACTACCAAATACTAGCATAGTTACTACCGAATACAACCATGTTAATTACTAAACACCACAATACTAAACACTACCATGTTAAATATTAAACACTACCATGTTACATACTACCTACTGAATACAACCATGTTAATTGCTAAATACTACCATACTAAAGACAGTGACAGATTACTATATTAGGTACTATCATGGTAACTATATGGTAACTAACGGCTATATTTACTACTATACTTAAAAGTAAATACTACCATGTTTTATAGTAAATACTACCATACTAATACTAGACAGTACCATGCTAAATGGTAACGCCATGCAGTGGCCATCAGAGAACACCGGGTGCATTTCTGCTTGAACTCTACTATAATTATGAATCTGACGGTCGGGTCATGTGACCCGGCGCTGGAGCTTCACCTTGGCGTTCAGGCTGGCGTCCAGCAGCACGTTGCTGGGTTTCAGGTCCAGGTGGAGCAGGGGCGGGCCCAGCTGGTGGAGGAAGTTCATACCCAGAGCGATCTGATGGACCACGCGGACAGTCAGCGGCCAGGGCAGAGGTTTACGCCAAACGTCCTGCAGGCCCCTCAGTGACCCCCTCTCCATGTACTCCATCACCAAACCCAGCTGGTTAGAGAGCGTCTTTCCTTTGGAGAGCATCGTTCCTTCATACACACCAAAGAAGTTCAGGACGTTGGGGTTGGTGCCGTGTTGCATCAGCTTCGCCTCCTGCAGGAGGTCTGAGCCGGAGCTGGAGAAGAACATCATCAGTCAGGGGTGAAATGGCAGAACCTCAGGGCTAAGGCTGTGTCCCAAACCCACTGCAGTTACGCCCTCAGTATTAATATCAACATTAAGTCACATGACCTGAGGGACTGTACCTGTTATTCTGATGTAATAGCTTGATGGCGACGTCCATCACCCACATCTTATGTCTGACCTTATAGATTTCCCCGAATCCACCTGAACCAATCGGGTGCTCGTTCTCCAAACTGTCATCGCCAATCACGATGAGCGCACCGGGTACAGGAACGCTGGGCGCCTCCATTTCTCACCGAGCGTCAATCTACAATCTACTAAATAAATAAAGTTTCATTCCACAAACACCAAGAGAAAAGAAAACAGTGGGAGTCTGTACAGAGCTGTAAAAATTCCCAAATCAGTAAAAGATGGGACAGGATGGAAAATGCAAATAAATAAAAACACAGAGTTTCTTACATTGACTTTGACTTTTATTTGAGTGCAGACAGGATGAAGCTGAGATATTTCCTCTTTTATCTGCTCAACTTCATTTCATTTATTAATAAACATCCATTCCTGCATTTCAGACCTGCAACACATTCCAAAAAAAGTTGGGACGGGGGAAATTTAGAGCTAGTAATGAGGTGAAACACTAAATAATGATGTGATTATAAACAGGTGATGTGAACAGGTGATTGTAATCATGGTTTGGTACAAAAGCAGCATCCAGGAAAGGCTGAGAGTCTCTGATGAGTAAAGATGATCAGAGGATCCAGTTTGTCCACAAATGTGTGAGAAGATGATTGAAATGTTTAAAAACAATGAACCTCAAAGAAAGATCGGAAGGGATTTGCATGTTCTCCCTCTACAGTGCAGAATATCATTAAACCATTCGAGGAATCAGGAGGAATTTCAGTGTGTAAAGTTTCATCTGAACACTCGTGATCTTCCATCCCTCAGACGCCATCAAGAACCTCCACTCAACACTAGCTGATATAACCACATGTGTGAGGGATTAGTTTATCAAACCTTTATCAGCTCTACAATACAGAGTTACTGCACTAATCATACTTAACACTTTACTGTGCAATAAAGAAGCCTCATGTTCTGCATGTGCAATATTTTAACTACAATGTGCAATTTTCGTAATGTCAGTATTATTAGTAGTATTATTTAACTATTCTATATATATTTCTTATTTTTTAAACCTGTGGTGTTTTTAACGTGAACCAATGCATGTAATCTCGTTTTTTCTGTACACTTCAATGTACAGTAAAATGACAATAAAGTAAATCTTAAATCTTGAATCTTGAATGTTAACCATGTCCAGAAGCAGTGTCCACTTCTCTGGGCTCGGAGGCATCTAGGATGGACCATCACACAGTGGAAACGTGTATCGTGGTCAGATGAATCAGCGTTCGACAACGACGAACGAGACAGAATAAAAGCTGAAACATTAAATCACTTGGAAAAAGGAACGGTGACATTACAAAGTAGTAAATGCTTTACTGTCCCAACTTTTTTTGGAACGCCTTGCAGGTCTGAAATGCAGGAATGGATGTTTATTAATAAATGAAATGAAGTTAAGCAGATAAAAGATGAAATATCTCAGCTTCATCCTGTCTGACATCAAATAAACGTCAGTCAGTGTATGAAACTATGTGTTTGTTTATTATTATTTACATTTTCCATACTGTCCCAACTTTTTCTGAGTTAGGGTTGTACTTTTGGCCATACAGAGTAGCTTAAATATAGCGTCCGAATACTTTTGACACTTATTATTAATGTTATTACGCTGTTATGTACTGACTATAAAGTTTCCGTTAGTGTGTGTGTGTGTGTGTGTGTGAAGCGGAACTCACCGCGCTTCTCGAGTCCAATCCACCTACTGGAAATCAGCTACTTCAACAGGCGGTACCGGTAACACTCGATACCACACCGATCACAGGTTGTGACGTCATCGGACCATCAAAGACCACCTGTGTTATTCATTATTGTAAAAAAAATCCGCTCACATCAAAGCGCGGCTCGGTTCATGTGTTCATCACACTTTCACTTCCTCATAGCGCTACTGAGGAGAAGTGACGCAGCCTGGGATCAGGTTACATCTCACACAGGCCCCGCCCACCTGGAATTACCACCATTCATTCATTCATTCATTCATTCATTCATTCACCTCCTGTCAATCACACAGGTCCCGCCCACCTGGAATTACCTCCAATAATCATTCATTCATTCATTCACCTCCTGTCAATCACACAGGTCCCGCCCACCTGGTATTACCTCCAATAATCATTCATTCATTCATTTACCTCCTGTCAAGCACACAGGTCCCGCCCACCTGGAATTACCTCCAATAATCATTCATTCATTCATTCACCTCCTGTCAATCACACAGGTCCCGCCCACCTGGTATTACCTCCAATAATCATTCATTCATTCAGTTATTCATTCATTCATTTACCTCCTGTCAATCACACAGGTCCCGCCCACCTGGAATTACCTCCAATAATCATTCATTCATTTATTCACCTCCTGTCAACCACACAGGTCCCGCCCACCTGGAATTACATCCAATAATCATTCATTCACCTCCTGTCAGTCACCTCAGTTACTTCTATTAATCATTCATTCATTAATAATTCCCGTGTAGAGAAATAAAACAATATCCTGTAGAGTGGAGCTACAATTCTACACTTCAATAGAATTAAAGATTAAAGCTGAGGTCACAGGTCTTACCCAGTACAGGAAATGTCATGCTGACTGGGAATTCCCACTGCAAACCACTTAAGTACCGTCATCAATCACACACTACTTACACCCTACACACTACCCCTTACACCCTACATCCTCCCCATTACCCTCCCCCTTTTACCCTACCCATTACACCCTACACCCCACTACTTACACCCTACACCCTCCCCACTACCCCATGCACCCTACACCCTACCACTTTTACCCTATTCATTACACCCTCCACCCTCCCCCTTTTACCCTACCCATTACACCCTACACCCTCCCCCTTACACACTACTTACACCCTACACCCTCCCCACTACCCCATGCACCCTACACCCTACCACTTTTACCCTATTCATTACACCCTACACCCTCCCCCTTTTACCCTACCCATTACACCCTACACCCTCCCCCTTACACACTACTTACACCCTACACCCTCTTCATTACCCTACCACTTTTACCCTACCCATTACACCCTACACCCCACTACTTACACCCTACACCCTCCCCCTTACACACTACTTACACCCTACACCCTCCCCACTACCCCATGCACCCTACACCCTACCACTTTTACCTTACCCATTACACCCTACACCCTCCCCCTTACACCATACACCCTACCCCTTTTACCCTACACTATACACCTTGCCCCTTACACCCTCCCTCTACACCATACCCCTTACACCATAACCCTAACACCCTGTATATTCCCCTTTACACCCTACACCCTCCCCCTTAAACCACACATCTTACACCCTACCTCTGTTAGCTCAGTGGTTAAGGTACTGGACATGTAATCAAAAGGTTGGTGGTTCAAGCCCTATCATTTACCCTAAACAAGGTCCCTAACCCTCAGTTGGAACTGCTTTGGATAGAAATGTAAATGTAACAGAGATGAATGTAGGAATAAGGGAGTATTCATGAATCATACCAGTCAGTGTGTTGTAAGAATATGAGTGTACGTGGTTTAGAGGTATTACGGTAGTTCAGCTCGGCCCGCCCACTCGGAGTTTCCAGCAGTTTCACTTTAGTAATAACAAAACTCAGTGTGACGGAACACTGTTAATCTCACTTATTATCTTATTATTCACTCGTTATTTATCATTCTATAATCATTTAATAATAATAACAATAATAATAAAGTGTTGTAATGTGGGTGTGGATGTGAGATCAGTGCAGTGTGGAGGAACATTAGCTGGTTATTACTGTACAGATGCGGAAGAGAAGCAGGTTCTGATCTCTCTGTAACTCAAACTCACAGTAAAACTGAGGATTCTTTACTCTTGAACACTGCACATGGTAAAGTACTTTATTTTATTTAATATTTAATTTTTATATTTAAATATAAATGTTGGATTCATGAAAGTTCCACCGCACCATGAGTGATTCACCACAGATCATTAAATACCGTCATGTATCACGATTTCTTCTCGAACTTTTCTGTTTACTTGTAAATATGTGTTTGTGATATAAAATAATAAACTTTAATAATTACTTTTACCTGATCAGTTAAATTAAAATAAAACAATTGATGTCCGAATACACATGGACAAAATATCGGAAACTCCACATGGATACCGAACTGTTATAGTTCACATATATAACAGCATTTATCAGCTATAAAAGATCTCCAATTATTAAAACCACATGAGGCAACTAACAAAGTTCCGAGGTGACACATGGTGGATTCTCGAAATATCAGTGTGGTGGAACAGTGGGCGCACAGGAAGGAACAGAACCCAGTTTACAGGGTCGATACTGCACACCCTAAAAGAGGCACCACCCTAAAATTACACACCGAACTGATTTGTCACAACCATAATTGTTCCACCACCCAGAGGTGTGTTCATATTAAAATGGACATGCACATAACATTAAAACCACCTCATTGTTTCTACACTCACTGTCCATTTTATCAGCTCCACTTACCATATAGAAGCACTTTGTAGTTCTACAATTACTGACTGTAGTCCATCTGTTTCTCTACATGCTTTGTTACCCCCTTTCACCCTGTTCTTCAATGGTCAGGACCCCCACAGAGCAGGTATTATTTAGGTGGTGGATGATTCTCAGCACTGCAGTGACACTGACATGGTGCTGGTGTGTTAGTGTGTGTTGTGCTGGTATGAGTGAAGTTTTAAACACCGTGTCCACTCACTGTCCACTCTATCAGACACTCCTACCTAGTCGGTCCACCTTGTAGATGTAAAGTCAGAGACGATCGCTCATCTATTGCTGCTGTTTGAGTCGCTCATCTTCTAGACCTTCATCAGTGGTCACAGGACGCTGCCCACGGGGCGCTGTCGGCTGGATGTTTTTGGTTGGTGGACGATTCTCAGTCCAGCAGTGACAGTGAGGTGTTTAAAAACTCCAGCAGCACTGCTGTGTCTGATCCACTCATACCAGAACAACACACACTAACACACCAGCACCATGTCAGTGTCACTGCAGTGCTGAGAATCATCCACCACCTAAATAATACCTGCTCTGTGGTGGTCCTGTGGGGGTCCTGACCATTGAAGAACAGGGTGAAAGGGGGTAACAAAGCATGTAGAGAAACAGATGGACTACAGTCAGTAATTGTAGAACTACAAAGTGCTTCTATATGGTAAGTGGAGCTGATAACATGGACAGTGTGTGTAGAAACAAGCACTTTGACCTGCATTTAATCAAACAGTCCCAGTATCAGATATTTAACCTGATAAAAAGCTCAGAGTGAGCTGTGGATGCTTCTCTCTCTACAGTGCTGAATATTATGGACAGATGTAGGGAGTCAGAAGTGAACAGTGGCTGTATAAGTGTGTAATAAATGATAATAAGCTGCCATTTCTCTGTACTTGTGAAGGTGGGTAGGTGATGATGGCTCAGTCAGGATGGAGAAGTGAGAACGGAGGGCATCAGGAGGTGGAGGACGAGTTCACCTGTCCAGCCGTGTTACACGCCTCTCTGGAGGATCTCAAACCCACAGTGGAGCGAGTGTTTGGCGTCACCCTGGTATTCGGGGGACAAAGCTCGCCCTACGCCCCTCAGGACGGACAGATCTGGCTGCACCTGAAAGGACGGAAAGAAGAGACGGAAGCAGCCAAGGTGAGTTCTGGGTTTACACCTGGGTGTAAGCAACGTTCTTCCATGATGAGCTTTTCTCTGGGATCTTTCTGGATGAGATGCCGCTAAGCCTTTGGTGGCTATAATGGTGGATATAATGTTCATAGTGGTTCATAGTGGTTCAGCACTAAAATTGCTTTGGAACCATTTCAGAACCAACAGATTTCAACCACTCCAACAACTCTTCAGATCATGGCATGATGTTCCTGTAGATACCTTAAGGTGCTTCATGGTTAAAATCAAACCTCAGTCCAATAAGCTTCCACAGAGTTTGATCAATGCTTTGATTAACCAGTTTGTTGACCTACAGTCTCCACGAGCAGATCTGAGTTGATCTAACGAGACACGTCCGGTGTGGATCTTCTGACTGGACGTCTGATTGTACTTCTGATCTCCGTTCCAGCTTTTTATCAAGGGCGAGGTGCAGCAGGAGGCCCAGGAGGAGGTCGAGTACCCGTCGGTTCTGCACCCCGTGTTCTGCGGTGGCTTCTTTACGGACTGTTTGATCCGGAACACCTCAGCGCACATCCTGGTGAGTCCAAAACGCCGTCTTCATACCTGGTCATCTGCTCCAAAATCAGAACCACACGTTACCATGATATTCGCCACAGCTGCTGGCTTCTCTGTGTACATATAAACAGGACTGGTTTAACTTTAGGGATATACAAAAGTATTCAGACACCCAATCGGAAACCAAGAAAGCCTCAGTTAATGTTCCAGTTCATTCCAGAGCTGTTGAGTGGTGCTGAGGTCAGAGCTCATGCTGGAACAGGAAAGGACCTTCCCTAAACCGTTGGAATCATATTTGATTCCTGTCATTAGACGGGGTGTCCCAATGCTCTTGTGCATATACTTTCATATTAGCAACGTTGACAACACACAGTGTGAAAAAACATCTCGCTGTCTTCTCAAATCTCTCCTCTGTAGGTGGGTTCTCCAGAGTGTCTTCTCATCTACGGACTGGCGGAACCCGTAGTGAAGGCCTACTCTCTCATCCTGGACCTGGTCGAGAGGTACAAGAGAAGCCAGTCGCAGCACGTCGAGATGAGAAGCGAGACCATGGAGTCACAGCTGGCCTTCAGATCCCTGGTGGAGCAACTGGAGGACAGGAACACCCTAGATCTGCTGGTCCTGCCCGTTCTGGTCAAAGAAGTTCTTCTGGACTTGGCTAAACAGGCTGGACTGAACGTGAAGGCAAAGACGTTGAAGACTGAAGCTTCAGCAGGACCAAGAACAGGAGGGAAACTTTCTCAGAACATGGACAGACTGGTACTGACGGATCCTGGAGGAAACCAGGGATTTGAGAAACTAGGGAGTTCCACTGCTTCATGTTTCCCTCAGCCTGATCTAGGTGCTGCAGGTACCAAAGATCACAGCAGAAACAAGGATGGAGAACCTAAAGAGACTTTAGGTCAGTTTTTCCGCAGTTTGGGCGTACCACCAGAATTAGGGGTACTGAAACAAGAAGAGGAACTCAAGGAACGTAGAACACAGCAACATGACCAGAATCAGGAGAAGCTCCTGTTCGTGAAGATTGAACAAGAGAACGAGCACCTTCTCCAATTCTTCACAGCCATGGGCTTCAACAAAGAGGTAGTGTGCAGGGTTCTGGCCCATACTGGACCCAGAGAACCTTCTGAAGTCCTGGACCTAATCCAGCAAGAACAAAACAAAGTTCAGGTCCCAAATCAGAACCTAAATGGAGCTTCAGGAACCAACAAGGAGGACTTTGTGCTCGGTGTGCTTAAGAAAGCAGCAGCGAGTTGTGGCTACACCGAGGAAAAAGTGGACGAGATCTACAGCAACCTTCCCGAGCTGTCACCGCACGAGATGATCCTAGAACTTCAGAAGAAGGCAGTGAAAGAACCTGAGGGTGGTGGAAAAGACACAGAGGACCAACGCTCAGTTCCTCGAGAAACAAAGACCAGTCAGAAAGCTGATGATAAGCCCAGAGTGTTCAAGTCTGAGAGCGATGTTGGTAGAAGTTTAGGAGAAACATCTCAGAGAAAACAGGAAGCACAACCAGGTGGACGAGAAAACGTGAACGTAGGACCAAGGATGCCAGAACCTTTCTCAGACCCGCCAGTCAACAGCGTTCCATCTTCAGTACGTGGACCTCCTCAACCCATCTACCCACACCCACTCAGTGTTTCAGATCAGCAGATACCAGCACCTCCAGAACACACCAGCACCAAGCCTAAGCAGAAAGCAGCACCCTCCAGACCTGGAGCGGTCATTACAGGTCAGCAGCGCTTCCTCGAGGGTTTGGTGAAGACCTTCAATCTCCAGCTGAACGATGATCCAGGAGATCCAGGACTGCGCCAGATCATCATCGATGGAAGCAACGTGGCCATGACGTAAGAACACCAAGACGCTTCACAGTGTTTAGTTCTGAGTGTTGAACCGGGGTTCCTAGAGGTCTCATGAACCACGTCAGTCAGTCAAGTTTAGGACCCATTAACCAGCCCATTAACCAGCCCATTAACCAGCCCATTAACCAGCCCATCTGGAGAATTATGGGTCACATTGAGACACCTGAGCTCATTCTAAAGGAAAGCTCTACAGACAGTAGCCGGTCTGATGCTGCCGTAACAGCGCCTCCTCTGGGGTGGTGGAGGAGTACAGAGAGTGTAGTGTGTTCCTCCGTACATGTTACAGCCCTCTGTACAAATCCACATGACTCAGAGGAGGCGTGTGCTAGTCTGCAGCTCTCATCGTCCAGCATGGGACAAAACAGTAACCATAAATGGAAACAAATGTAATGTAAACAAACAAGCTGCTCCTACTGACGTACAAGGAAGAAATCTGATCGAAAATAAACGTTCAGATGTAAAAAATATTATGCGGCTAAAAAGAACGAGCATTTTTATTTACTATATAGCCAAAAGTATTAGGACGCCTGACTATGAGCTTGTTGGACGTCCCGTTTCCGCTCTACTGAGAAGCTTCTCACAGGGATTGCAAGTGTGTCTGTGTATGGGAATTTGTGCCCATTCAGTCAATATGGCTGGGCGCTGATTGATCAGTTGAGCTCAGGGTCTCTGTGCAGGACACTGGAGATGTTCTTCACGTCTTTATAGAAGGGGCGTCCTGATACTTTTGTCCGTGTAGTGTGAGACTAATATGAGATGGAGTGTTGGATCCGTTATTAACTGGACGCTCTGTGTGGTTGTGATGTTCCTCGGTCGGGATGAAGGCACGGCCTGGGCGGGTTCTTCTCGTGTCGGGGCATCGCTCTGGCCGTGCAGTTCTTCTGGAGTCGAGGCCACCGCAGGATCACCGCGCTGGTTCCTCAGTGGAGACAGAAGAGAGACCCGAAGATCAAAGGTAAGACGGGCGGGGCCGGGCGGGGCCGGGGGGCGTCCGGGCGGCGGCCGAGTTCGTACTGACGCTGTGTTGTGCTTTAAAGAGCAGCACTTCATGACCCAGCTGCAGGATCTGGGGTTGCTCTCGTTTACCCCCTCCAGAGAGGTGCAGGGGCAGAGGATCAACTCCTACGATGACAGGTACCTCATTTCCTTACCTTCAATACACAGTTACATCAAAAGTAAGTGGACACCCTAATATACACTGATTACAAGCGACGTGCGGTTCTCCTGTCTGTTAATCCCGCCCCTGGTAGGTGAAAAGAAGCGACCCTCAATCAGGGCTGGAGTCAATAGAGAGAGAGAGAGAGAGAGAGAGAGAGAGAGAGAGAGAGACGCTCCAATTGGACACGACTGGATTGGGTAATAAAAGAAGGGGAAAAAAGGGGGTAACAATCTCAGCTGTGCTATCAGCCGGCCGGGCGCCTACACAGACACACGATTGGCTGCGTGTCTGTAGGGGGAGGGACGACGGCCCCGCCCCTGGTAGGTAAAAAGAAGCGGTCCTCTGTCAGGAATACAATGTGTTTCTACCCCCGTCAGCCTGGTAAGGATCACGGTGGGTCCACTGACACTGAAACACAGGGTGTAGGGCATGAATACATCCTGAAGAGGGCAGCACACATGCCAGACTCCACCACTCCTAGAGTTATAGGACAGTAAGTAGGTTGTTGTATGGTGGCCAATCCACCTGCTGCACTACAGTACCAAGACAGTACCGGTGTGAAGGAACACCTCCGAGATGAATCGGAACGTCCACCCAGAGGTCCATCCTGATCTTGCAAATGCTCTTCTGACCAGGTGGACCAACTGAGAGAATAAGAGAGGCTAGTGGTGGCTCAGGGCAGTTGTAGCCTAGTGGTTAAGGTACTGGTCCAGTAATCAGAAGGTTGCCGGTTCATGCCACACCACTGCCAGGTTGCCACTGTTGGGCCCTTGAGCACGGCCCTTAGACTGTATACTGTCACTGTAAATGCTGAAAATGTAAATGAAACACTGGGTTACACCACACCACTGCCAGGCTGCCACTGTCGGGCCCTTGAGCGAGGCCCTTCAACCTGAATTGTGCTCTGGGTAAAAGCACCGACTAAGTGCTGGACACGCTGTAGGAATGGGACGTCCACTTCCTCTTGGTGGTGTAGTGTCAGTGATCAGAAGTGTGAGCGAGTGGGTGGGTGGGTGTTCGGGTGGTGCAGGGTTCTAGTCTCCCTCTGTTGAATGGTCAGTGTGAGCTGGTGTAACGTGGAACCCCCTCTGATCTGGTTCCTCCGTGTTCTCAGGTTCATGCTTCAGCTGGCCAGGAGCACGGACGGCGTCATCATCACCAACGACAACATGAGGGATCTGGTGGAGGAGTCGCCCGTGTGGAGGGAGATCATCAAGAGCAGGTCAGAGGGGATCAGAGGGTTCCAACCTCAGCTGTGCTATCAGCCGTCCGGGCGCCCACACAGACACACGATTGGCCGAGAGTCTGTAGGGGGAGGGACGGCGGCTGACCAGGGTTCTGCTGATCAATCGAGGCTGCTGATTATAAACGACATGCGGTTCTCTTGTCTGTTAAACCCCGCCCCTGGTAGGTGAAAAGAAGCGCTCCTCAATCGAGGGGTGGAGCCAATAGAGAGAGAGAGACACACGATTGGCTGAGAGTCTGAAGTGGGAGGGACGACAGCTGAACAGGGTTCCTCGTCGCCGGTCAAGGTGCTGATCACGGACGACAGTGCGTGGCTCTCCGTACACGATACTGAGCTCTGTGTGACTCCGCCCCCTGTCTGGTGAAAAGAAGCGCTCCGATTGGTCAGGACTCTAATGGGTGAAAAAAAAGGGGAGGGGCATGCTGGCACAGCGGGTACAGTGGGCGCGGCTCAGCGAATACCGGTTCTCTGCTCGTCTCAGTCCGACACGTTTTATTTGTGCCGTGTCCTGCATGTGCAGAAGGTGGATTGGCTGATCTGAATCACACCCTGGGTGTAAGCAAGATGTAATCAAACACAGTAGTGGCTCTGGACCCTCTGCAACCCTGATCACAGGCAAATATACAACCAAAAAAAACTGTGACACGAGTGTGTTGTCGATGTAACCAGATAGCAATTTTTATGAATGTGTCTAAAAACACAAGTACAATGTGTTTCTACCCCTCTGTGCTGCCCTCTTCAGGGTGTAGTAATGCCCTACACCCTGTGTTTCCAAGTGATACTGGACCCACCGTGACCCTGACCAGGCCGGCTGGTCCAGTATCACTTGGAAACACAGGGTGTAGGGCATTAATACACCCTGAAGAGGGCAGCACACACTCACTTATTCAGAAAAACATGCCAAACTCCTCAGAGGAGCCGTACTGCTGTGTAGCGGCCAATCCACCTGCTGCACTACAGTATCATGACTGTATATAGAGTTGTAGTACAGTGAGGTTGTTGTATGGTGGCCAATCCACCTGCTGCACTGCATTACCCTGACCTGATGACGGTGTGTGCAGGTTGCTGCAGTACGTGTTTGCGGGAGATCTCTTCATGGTACCTGACGACCCCCTGGGCAGGAGTGGACCCCACATCGACCACTTCCTACGGTCACAGAGCAGGTACCGTACACGCCCGCGTTCGGGTCAAAGGGCCGAGCTCTGCTATAGGCTGAGAGGCGGTCATGTGATCGGCCACAGACTTCACTTGTATGGTGCTGAGTTCGGAGCTGGTGCTTGCTTGACTGTGGACAGTGTTATGAAAGCTCCAGCTGACCAGACAACTCTAGCAAAGTTGGGATTATGTCCCTGACCTTGGCCAGAGACCACTCTTCCATCTGTTTATACACCTTGTTTACAGAAACGTTGGGACGCTTAGTAAAAGGCAGTAAGAAGAAGAACGTGTGATGTGTTCATTCTCAACTCATCAACACTCTCCAGAAAAGTTGGGACGGGGGCGTGTCCTCTTCCTGACAGTAGATCTGAATGATAATAATAAATAATAATAATATTAAATAATAATAATAAATAATAAATTATTATTATTAATAATAATAATAATAATAATAATAAATAATAATAATAATAATAATAATAAATAATACATAATAAATAAATAATAATAATAAATAATAAAAGTAAATAATAAATAATATTAAATATAATGATAATAAATGATTACAGATAATAATAAATATAATGATAATAATAAATAATAATAAGAAATATAATGATAATAATAATAATAATAATAATAAATAATAATAATAAATAAATAATAATAAATAATAAAAGTAAATAATAATAAATATAATGATAATAAATAATTACAGATAATAATAAATATAATGATAATAATAAATAATAATAATAAATATAATGATAATAATAAATAATTACAGATAATAATAAATATAATGATAATAATAAATAATTACAGATAATAATAAATATAATGATAATAATAATAAATAATTACAGATAATAATAATAATAATAATAATAAATAATAATTATTATTATAATAATTAATAATAATAATATTAATAAATATCAAGGTGGAGCAACTAGGTAGGAGTGTCTAATAGAGTGGACAGTGAGTGGACACTATACCTGCTTTTCTGGAACTAGAGCTTGTACTTTGTAAGTGCAGTCATGTTTTAGCACCACTTTATCCTGGTCAGGGTCACAGTGGGTCCAGTTGCAGTAACAAACCCCAGACTGGATGCCAATCCATGGTGAGGTCTCAATTATCCAGCCGTTAGCTGGTAGCACTGCTGTGGATTCGAACCCTGGATCCCAGTGGTAGGGGGCGCTACATGCACACCTAGTGCAGTCATACTGGACCTGATTATATGTACACAGAGAAGTTTACAGGGGTCGAATACATTGTATTTAGTAATGAGGAATCAGAAAGACGTGACGGGACTGCTGTCCGTATATTTTTGACACAGCAGAATAACCGTAAGTATATAAACGTTCCCTGAGCCTCTCTCTCTTTGTTTATTTCTCAGACCTTCTGTACCCATCAGCCACTCGTTCGCGGGCGTCTCCTCCACCCCAGCCCTGCCCCCGCCCCACCCCCGGGCTCAGACGGTGCCGCTGCAGTACCGCGAGAGAGCGCCGGCGGGTCCCCAGCACCAGGGCGGCTCCGCCCCGGCCAGGACGGTACAGGAGACCCTCCGAATCAAACAGGACCTGCTGGAGATCTTCCCAGGACAGGACGGGGTGATCGACGTGACCCTGCAGCGCCACCCGGCCCTCACCGACACCAACCAGCTCTCCTATCTCATCCTGGAACACATAAACACACAGGAGGAGTAAAAATAAACCAGATAAATGATTAAACACGTCCGTCACACACAACACACATGGACCAAAGTATTGGGACGCCACTTTTAATGACTGAATTCATTTAGTGTTTCAGCCACAATTTAATTTTAAATAAATTCTTATATGTGAGTCTGGATTTAACGTTTGTAAAGAGCAATAATAAGAACCAGACCAGCACTGATTTACCTCCTGAACTTGATTTTATTTGTTGTAACTGATGTTTATTCAGGACAGTTCATGTTTTCACCACAGGGGGCGTCACAGCCTCCTACATGTTTTTAATATTAAATTAATGACTATTTTATTACTGATATGTGATTGTTTATGGTGTATAATAATAATAAATATTTTATCTGAAACACAATATGTGTGAATGTTGTTTTAAATGAGCTCTTTTATAAATCATTCAAGAGTTTATACACCGGTACAGTGTTTAGATTTTAAATACTATTAATAATTTCAATATTATTAAAATGAGTTCAGCTGTTTTAATCAGAACAGGAGCAAAAATCATTAACATCACAGTTTAGTTCTTTTTCTGTTAGAAAATATTTCTAATATACAATAAATAAATACATAAATAAATGCATTTATTAATAGTAACTGTATGTAACAATAATAATAACAGTAATATATTATTAATAATAATAATGATAATAACAATATAATAATAATAATGATGATGATGATAATAATATAATGATGATAATAATAATAATTATGATGATAATGATAATAATAATGATAATAATAATAATAATAATAATAAATGCCTTATTAATAAAAGTACAGATAAACAGTGTGTTGGTTTGCGTGTGATTCTGAGATGTGAGGCAGCCACAGAGCATCAGAAGATAAAATCTGTTACCACACTGAGTAAAAGTAAAATCACCCCCCACCTCCTATATCACCTCCTAACCCTAACCCTATCTCCTCCACACTCACTCCTGCATTCAGCTGCTTTTATTTCTGCTTTACTTTAACAGTTTTAATCAAACCTGCAGCTTTTAATATTTCTGTTTCTTTTACTTCATCATCACTGAGATCAGGTAAGATTAACATTTTAACCACTTGAATTTATTCACTAAATTATTAAACATTCATCTGATCTGATTTAATTATTAATATTATTGAAACACACGAATCTTCATAATCTGCTGAAGATTTACTGAATGATCTGACATCCTTACACGGCCGGAGTCATTTTATTTATATTAGAAATAAAACTGTAATGTCTCTCTCTTTTATTTTATTTTATTTGAACATCTCAGAGAAATTGAGCAGATCAACACCGAGTAATAAAATACTGCAAGAACTTTTTTTTCACATTTTAATCGTCAAAATCTGTAAGTGGATTAAACGTCACGTCTAAAAAACTGAAACTAATCAGCAAGGGTTGGATTTTTGATGGATTTTTGTTGTGGTGGTGAAATCTGCAGGACATTCGGAGGATCTGTTTGTCTTTATAAAATATTATAAAATCTTTATCTGCTTTATTTCTTATAATCAGATTTTTTTTACATTTTAATTCAAATAAGAAAATTATTTTATTTTTTGTTTATTTTTATTATTTATTATTTATTTACTCATTTTTACATAAATGTGTTATTGTTATTATAGTGATTATCATTATTATTATTATTATTATTATTATTAATAAAAATAATAATAATAATAATAATAATAATAAATTGATTTATATTGTTAAAACGTTTTGTGCATTTAAAAAAAGTTTGGAATAAAAACAAAAAATATTTATAATAAATTATCAAGTAAAACAATAACAATTATAAAAAATTACAAAAGCTGATCTGATTAATATCAGATGAGTCTTATGAACTAAAACTGGAGTGACAAGAATAATAAATAAATAAATAATAAAGTCATTTGTGAGCAGTTTAAATGAGAGATAGTTGTTTATACGGCGACGCCTCTGTGTGATAAATTGAAGCTTCTCCTCCCGTACGACCATTAAGACCTGGTTTACGTTCATAAATAAAGTGAATCCTAAATACTCATCAGGACTAGTCCAGGTTTTAGTTAAAGAGCACTAACTCGGTCATCTGTCATCATTTACATTTACAGTTCTGGAGCGTTTAGATTTATATTAATTCAGTATTATGTTCAGTTTCTGCACAACTGGTTCACTTTAATTACTTCTATTTCACTTTAAATTGCTTCTATTTTTTTAAATTATATTTTTAAGTTCTTTCTTAATTTTAATTTTCTACACTTTTACATTTTAAAAAAACATTTCTATTTTTTGTATAAATATATATTTTGTCTATTTTGTAATTACTGAGGCCGAGCGGTCACTAAAGCATTTGACTGCCAGTTAATAATAATAATAATAATAATAATAATAATAATAATAATAATAATAATAATAATAATACATTTAATTTGTAACACACTTTACATTTGGTACAAATCTCAAAGTGCCAAAAGATAAAAGACATCACTACAAAAAATTAGCAATAAAAAAAAAAAAAATTATAATTACAAAATAGCCGCAATCACTACATTAATTAAAGATTATTCGCAAGTTCTGCTAAAAAAAGGTTTTGAGTCTCTTTTTAAAAGTCCCAACCGTCTGTGGTGCCCTCAAATGGTCAGGGGGATAATAATAATAATAATAATAATAATATAATAATAATAATAATAATAATAATAATAATAATAATATAATAATAATAATAATAATAAACATTAGTAATAATAATAATAATAATTATTATTATTATAATGAACATTAATAATAATAATAATAAACATTAACAATAATAATAATAATAACAATAATAATAATAATAATAATAATAATAATAATAGCTGTTTAGGCTAGTAACATTCTCAACACAAGTACATAAACACGTTGAGGATGGATGTTTTCTTCCATTACGGGTGTGGTCATGGTAAGATAAGTCATGTTACTACATTTAGCTGCAGTCCCAGACTTCTATTTGAAGATTTGAGCTTAAATAATGATGTTGTAGGTACCTCACTAACACTGAGTCTGTTTCTCTGTGTTTTGTGTTTTATTTGCACCTTGCTGTCACAGTGGAACCACTCGAAGTGATCATGGACTACAACAACCCCACTGAGAAAGAGTATTACAGTTATCCTTACCGCTATTATCACTATAATGGTGTCTCTTCCACTTATCTTTATCATTATTACCACAATCTCATCCTCTTCATCCTCCTGGTTGCTGGTGTGTGTGAATCTACCAGCTCTGATTTGGGCTCTTCAGGATCTCTACACTCAGCAGAAGAACGGAGGCCGGATCTCAGTGTTCGTGGTTCTTCTCCTCATCAACGACGTGGTGGAGATCATCCTGAGTATTGTTGCACTCTGTTCGTTCTCCGTGGTCAACAATTCTCAGCAGTTTCCTAACGCTGGAAAACATTTGGAAAGTACCAGATGTTGGACTGTAAAATATAATAAATGTTTTGGTACGAATTTATTGGTTGCATTTAGAATGGCTGGTCATTACCTTCATCAGTTGGTGGCGCTAGAGGCCGTGCTCTTCCTGAAGAACCGGCTCGGCTCTGCACAGCTTTTCTCTAAATGCTGCTCCAGTGTTATGGGTGTATTGCTCTGGGTCATTTGCTTTGGGGTTCAGTTTGTAGTCCAGCATTTGCTCAGTCTGATCTTGTGTTTGCTGCCGTGTTGTATTTTAGCTGTAACGTGGATCATCAAATGTAAAGTTTCTTCAACACCTGATCACCTGAACATCAGCTCAGCAGTGTTGATGGTCTCCACGTTTACATCCTTCATTTTCTGTGTTACACCCTCTATTGTGTTCGGTTATGAGTTTTATTATGGTTATGATGATATTTGGGACATCTCAGTAGCTGTGGTAAGTTTCAGGGTGATATCAGACCCCCTGCTGAGTGTGCTGGTATCTAAACATAGACCTGAATCCTGAGCTAAACCCTGAATGCCTCCCAGAGACCGACTGTTCCATCACATGTAGCTTCATAATGATGGAAAGATTCTGATTCTTCGTTTTCATTCTGTTGGTTGAATTATTTGTTATTATTAAAATAAATGTAAGTACTTTATGAGTTTGAGCTTCATTCATTATTCGATTTTAGTGATATTTTACTGTGATTTAGAAAATAAAGAACAAACCAAAGTTCATCTGTGTAAATACACTGATCAGCCATAACATTAAAACCACCTCCTTGTTTCTACACTCACTGTCCATTTTATCAGCTCCACTTACCATATAGAAGCACTTTGTAGTTCTACAATTACTGACTGTAGTCCATCTGTTTCTCTACATGCTTTGTTACCCCCATCTCCAGTAGGGTGGACCATTGTAAAGGTCTCTTAACTGGACTTCCCAAAAAGACCATTAAACAGTTACAGCTCATTCAGAACGCTGAGACGAAGAGAACTGAGCACATCACTCCAGTTCTAAAATCTCTACACTGGCTTCCGGTTAGTTACAGAATAGAATTTAAAGTGCTGCTACTGGTCTATAAATCACTGAATGGGTTCGGCCCAGAATACATCTCAGAAATGTTTAGAGAATATAAACCCAGTAGATCTCTTAGATCCATGGACTCAGGTCAGCTAGTTGAGCTCAGAGTCCAAACTAAACATGGTGAAGCAGCATTTAGCTGTTGGGCTGCACATAACTGGAACAGACTGCAGGAGATATTAGATGTTCCTCAAATGTAGAAATCTTTAAATCCAGGTTAAAAACTTTTTTCTTGTGCCTATGATTGAGCTAGAAATTTTTGCAATTACCCTCATTTTACCATATTTCTTTTAGTTTTTCTTATAGTATCAGACGAGGCTGTGTGATACCGTCTGGCCCATACTACTAGAAAAGGTGACGCTGTGTGTTCCACCTGACCCGTAGTTTAAGGATAAACAGTAAAGACGTCTGGGACGCCTGTCTATGTAAGACAGAGATATCACCATGGACGAAATCGCTATATGAGCGTCACTGTGTGTAATTGTTAATTGTCGGTAGTGTAAAGAAAAATGGAACAGAAGGACGTCGCTCCAAACTTGATGAAAATGGTCAATCTTTATTACAGGATGCAGTAGCAAGGAACACGAAGTGTATCTCGGGAACAGCGGAGCTAGACTGAACAATTCGGGGTTAAAACCCACAACATATATACATTTAAGAAAAACCATATATGGACTTCCTGTTTTGCCCTTTTATGGGTTTCCTGTAACAGATGTGTATTACCCCAAAAGCAGTGCAGACAAGATGGAACTGTCACCTCAATCCTAATTGGTCTAATTGTCTTTAAACCCGGTCTAGGCCGATTCCCTTTGTCTGTGATGGCTGTTGCTTACTCATTATAATAATCCCTTTCAAGTTGGTTAGAACCTGTGAGAGCTGTTTCTGCTGTGGTGGTCCCCAACTTCAGGAAGAGACACCCTGGAACAGTGGGGCCAAAAAGTATTTAGTCAGCCACTGATTGTGCAGGTTCTCCTACTTAGAAAGATGAGAGAGGTCTGTAATTTTCATCATAGCTACACTTCAACTATGAGAGACAAAATGAGAAAAAAAAATCCAGGAAATCACATTGTAGGATTTTTAAAGAATTTATTTGTAAATTATGGTGGAAAATAAGTATTTGGTCAATAACAAAAGTTCAACTCAATACTTTGTAACATAACCTTTGTTGGCAATGACAGAGGTGAAACGTTTCCTGTAAGTCTTCACCAGGTTTGCACACACTGTAGCTGCTATTTTGGCCCATTCCTCCATGCAGATCTCCTCTAGAGCAGTGATGTTTTGGGGCTGTCGCTGGGCAACACGGCCTTTCAACTCCCTCCACAAATTTTCTATGGGGTTGAGGTCTGGAGACTGGCTAGGCCACTCCAGGACCTTGAAATGCTTTTTACGGAGCCACTCCTTCGTTGCCCGAGCGGTGTGTTTGGGATCATTGTCATGCTGGAAGATCCAGCCACGTTCCATCTTCAATGCTCTCACTGATGGAAGGAGGTTTTGGCTTAAAATCTCACGATACATGGCCCCGTTCATTCTTCCCTTAACACGGATCAGTCGTCCTGTCCCCTTTGCAGAAAAACAGCCCCAAAGCATGATGTTTCCACCCCCATGCTTCACAGTAGGTATGGTGTTCTTGGGTTCTTCTTCTTCCTCCAAACACGACGAGTTGAGTTTTTACCAAAAAGTTCCATTTTGGTTTCATCTGACCACATGATATTCTCCCAATCCTCTTCTGGATCATCCATATGCTCTCTGGCAAACTTCAGACGGGCCTGGACATGTACTGGCTTAAGCAGGGGGACACGCCTGGCACTGCAGGATTTGAGTCCCTCTCGGCGTAGTGTGTTACTGATGGTAGCCTTTGTTACTTTGGTCCCAGCTCTCTGCAGGTCATTCATCAGGTCCCTCCGTGTAGTTCTGGGATTTTTGCTCACCGTTCTCATGATCATTTTGACCCCAAGGGAGATTATCAATGGTCTTGAATGTCTTCCATTTTCTTACAATTGCTCCCACAGTTGATTTATTCACACCAACCTGCTTGCCTATTGTAGATTCACTCTTCCCAGCCTGGTGCAGGTCTACAATTTTCTTCCTGGTGTCCTTCGACAGCTCTTTGGTCTTGGCCATGGTTGAGTTTGGAGTCTGACTGTTTGAGGCTGTGGACAGGTGTCTTTTATACAGATAACGAGGTCAAACAGGTGCCACTAATACAGGTAACGAGTGGAGGACAGAAGAGCTTCTTAATGAAGAAGTTACAGGTCTGTGAGAGCCAGAAATCTTGCTTGTTTGTTATTGACCAAATACTTATTTTCCACCATAATTTACAAATAAATTCTTTAAAAATCCTACAATGTGATTTCCTGGATTTTTTTTTCTCATTTTGTCTCTCATAGTTGAAGTGTAGCTATGATGAAAATTACAGACCTCTCTCATCTTTCTAAGTAGGAGAACCTGCACAATCAGTGGCTGACTAAATACTTTTTGACCCCACTGTATATACGTTTGATTATGATAATAATGCCATTGACTGCAGTGGGGTAAACTAGTTATCACTCGGTCCATGCTGTAATTCTTACAGTAGTATAAGTTACTTTGTCTGCTCTCAGTCTGTGGGATAGTCTTAGTATTTAGTACTGTAATCTCCCCGTTAATATGTATAATTAATCACTTATAATAACGTGTATCTCTCTGGTTTTAATTTTATATTCTCTAAACTGTAGGGTATATTTTACTATATTTTCCTTTAGTTTTTCATGTTCTTAATTTTTTTATCTCTCTTGTTTGAATTTCATATTCCCTAAATTGTAACTAAATGTTTGCAAGAGGTTCTAAATCTCAGGAATGTTTTAATGCTTTTAATTATTTTTTTTCCTTATGTAAAGCACTATAAATTGCCACTGTGTATGAAAGGTGCTACACAAATAAACTTGCCTTTCATGCTGTTCTTCAATGGTCAGGACCCCCACAGGACCACCACAGGACCCCCACAGAGCAGGTATTATTTAGGTGCTGGATGATTCTCAGCACTGCAGTGACACTGACATGGTGGTGGTGTGTTAGTGTGTGTTGTGCTGGTATGAGTGGATCAGACACAGCAGCGCTGCTGGAGTTTTTAAACACCTCACTGTCACTGCTGGACTGAGAATCGTCCACCAACCAAAAATATCCAGCCAACAGCGCCCCGTGGGCAGCGTCCTGTGACCACTGACGAAGGTCTAGAAGATGAGCGACTCAAACAGCAGCAATAGATGAGCGATCGTCTCTGACTTTACATCTACAAGGTGGACCGACTAGGTAGGAGTGTCTAATAGAGTTTAAAACCTCCAGCAGCACAACACACACTAACACACCACTACAGTCAGTAATTGTAGAACTAGTGGAGCTGATAACATGGACAGTGAGTGTAGAAACCAGGAGGTGGTTTTAATGTTATGGCTGATATAATATACAGTATATAGAATATTGATGACAGTGAACATGTTTAACTCTGAACATTTTATTAGAAGCTCCAATAACACAACAGAAGCGACTTTAAACACACCTAGTTATTTATGGTGCAGCACTCTGATCTGCTGGTGTTTGGACTGAACAGGTGAGGATACACAGCACAGGTTCTGAAATCAACCTCACACTCACTAAATACTCAAATGATAAAGCGTGCTCAGTAATAACATGCACCAGAAATGGAACATAAAGAGCAATCAGAGTAAACATGGAAACACTGAGCACCATCATGCCAGGCTTCCTGGGTGCAGTCAGGGTCGGTTCTGGAGGAGCTTTGCAGGTCAGTAAACACGTGAGAGCACAAAGAGCCACAGGAACCAGAGATAAACACACATTTATATACAAATCGATGAAAGGAACGAACATGACGGCACTTAATACCGGTATCATGACAATACAGACGATACTGGAGCAGGATGTAGAGAAGAGATGAGTAACTGAGGGGTATCTGCTACTAACGATGCTCTCTAGCGCCACCAGCTGATGAAGGTGATTCCCACAGAACCTAACTGCATGCCAAAACATGATATCTAGCTCAGAACATCTGCGGCCATCTGTAAGCAGGTATGATACCACAATAGGGTTGAGGATCATCTCCAGCAGGTCAGTGAGGAGGAGGAAGATGATGAAGACGGAGAGTCGTCCTCCATTCTTACAATGGAAGTAAAGAACTCTGAGAGCCCAACACAGAGCTGGTACACCCACAGCCGTACTGGTTATGAGGAAGATGGAATGTCTGATGTCTGGAAATAAGAATCTACAGAGCATGACTTTCTTCTTCTGTTTCTGTAAGAATAAATCACATCAATATTCATTAGAGATGAGAATTGTAATGAATCCTGTTAGCCAATAACTGAATCACATCACTGAGCTTCATATCAGCTCGTCTTTATGATTTATTTCATATAAACACGATCAGCAGATCAGCAGCTTCTGTTCTGGTGCCGTGCTGACAGAATCCGACCCAAAAATACTGAACACTGTCATCAAACCAAAATATCCACAGAGGGACAGTTTAAGGGTGTGAATATTTATGCAGCCACATCATGTCTCTCCTTTAAAGTTTTAAGTTTGATTTTAATTGAACTGTTCAGATGAAATATTAAAGGTTAAACGTTGGTTACTCCTGGTCTACTTTAGTACATGCCGGTGTAACAGGGGTGTGTAAACTTTTTACCTCCACCGTGTATTTAAATCTAAATGCTGTTTCTGATGGTATCTCAGCTGTAACTGAACATCAGTGTGAGTGGAAACATGATGGTTTTATTTAAAGATTTTATCTCCTCACCAGCAGCAGCAGCGAGAGAGCAAAACGACTGAGCTGGAACCAGTGATGAAGCCACCAGAACACGAGAACCTGCATCAGAAGCACAAAGAACCATGAGAATGATTAATATTATTATTATTGTTATTATTATTGTTGTTAATTATTATTATTAATATATTGTGTTTAATATTATTGTTATTATTATTATTATTGTTATTATTATTATTATTGTTGTTAATTATTATTAATATATTGTGTTTAATATTATTAGTATTGTTGTTAATATTATTATTATTATATTTAATATTTTTATATTTATCATTTTTATTATTATTATATATTGTGTGGACGTGGTTGGGTTTGTGGTGCGTCGGTGCCGTTTAGAGGCTAAAAAAGTTTTTTAATACATTTTCTCTTTTAATAATGAATTAATTAAGTATTCAATACGGAGTGAAAAACTGTATTTGAATTAAACAATACATTTTAAATTATATTAAATTATAGATTTTTTAGCTATTTGTAATTGTAAATAAAAACAGCACATTCAGACAAATATATATATCAAAAATAAAATAAACCAGCACTTAAATTTTACCTTTAATTTGTAAGATTAAAAATAGAAGTGGATCATCAGAACCTGTTCTAATATTTATCAGATTTTCCATAAATAATAATAAACACTCAGATTTACTTCGTAAAAAGTTGATTTGATATAAATGATTTGATTAAAACGGGACTTTCTTTAGTAAATAAAGTTTAATTGTAAATAAATTCATTGAATTCTAAATATAAAAACATGTAAATAATATTTATTAGTTTTTCTGAAAAGAAAAATCACAATCTAACAAATCTAAATCTCATCATTTTTTTATCTTGGTTATAATTAATTAACCTGATATCAGAAATGTTATTATTATATTTATTATCATTATTATATTTATTTTTATTATTATCATTATATTTATTATCATCATTATTAAATGTATTATTATTATATTATCATTATTAATATTATCGTTATTATTATATTTATTATTAGATTAATTATCATTATTAATATTATTATTATATTATTATATTTATTATTATCACTATTATTATTATCATTATCATCATCATTATATTTATTAGTATTATTATAATATTTAGTATTTACATTTTCAGCATTTAGCAGACGCTTTTCTCCAAAGCGACTTACACAATTGGTGGTGGCGGGGCTTGAACCGGCAACCTTCTGTTTACTAGTCCAGTACCTTAACCACTGATCTATTACTGCCCTGTATATTATCATTATAACTATTATTATTATTATTTAATTACTATTATATTTATTATTATTTACACTGAATGGTGGGTGTATAAAGTTTATAGAAATAATTGTAGGAAATGTAGTTAAAGCATTGATGGATAATTACATGAATAAATAAATAATGAAGAAATGAACTCACGGTTTAGAGAACTTGGTGAACCTGGTCTAGAACTAAACTAGATTCTCTAGAAGCTTCATCAGTGCTGAGCTCATCTGCTTTATATGAGAGTAGTGACAGTGGGTGTGGCAGTGGGGAGGGGGGGGTGAAATAATGATTTAAAAGCTTTAGTTTCTTTACTAAGATTCTCTCAGATCTCATCAGGGGCAGCAGATCGTTTTCATTAGTTCTATTCCAAATTCATCACTATCATTATGGAACCCCTACAGCACTAACAGCCTCCGCTCCTCTGGGAAGGTTTAGCTGATGATCTGAGTGTGGTGTGAGGTGCATGTTTGGTTCTTCCTGATGCAGGGCAGGTACCCGAGCGCTGGTGTGGGTGCGGTGGGTGCTTATCTTACACGTTGCTAAGCTTAGCGGTTTAGCTCTCAGCGCTCAGTCGTTTCCCTCTCGCTGGTCTGTGGTTACTGAGCTAAAACGCTTCACATGCAAACGTGTTTCTGGAAGCACTTCAGTCTGAACCAGAACTGGGGGCTGAATAAGAGCCAGTGATCGACATGCTGATGATGGTCTGGGAGTGCTTCAGAAAACCGTCGTCACTGAACACCGTGGAGCGGACAAAGGTACAGGACTAGTAATCAAAAGGTCGCAGGTTTAAGCCCCACCGCGGCCAGGTTGCCACTGTTGGGCCCTTAACCCTCAATAGATGGGACAGTATACTCTCACAGTCGCTTAGAATTAAAGATAAAAGACATCACTACAAAAAATAAGCAATAAAAAAAAAAAAATTTATAATTACAAAATAGCCGCAATCACTACATTAATTAAAGATTATTCGCAAGTTCTGCTAAAAAAAAGTTTTGAGTCTCTTTTTAAAAGTCCCAACCATCTGTGGTGCCCTTAAATGGTCAGGGGGATAATAATAATAATAATAATAATAATAATAATAATAATAATATAATAATAATAATAATAATAATAATAATAATAATAATATAATAATAATAATAATAATAATAATAATATAATAATAATAATATAATAATAATAATAACAACAATAATAATAACCATATAATAATAATAATAATAATAAACATTAATAATAATAATAATAATTATTATTATTATTATTATAATGAACATTAATAATAATAATAATAATAAACATTAACAACAATAATAATAATAATAATAATAATAATAATAATAGCTGTTTAGGCTAGTGACATTCTCAACACAAGTACATAAACACGTTGAGGATGGATGTTTTCTTCCATTACGGGTGTGGTCATGGTAAGATAAGTCATGTTACTACATTTAGCTGTCAGTCCCAGACTTCTATTTGAAGATTTGAGCTTAAATAATGATGTTGTAGGTACCTCACTAACACTGAGTCTGTTTCTCTGTGTTTTGTGTTTTATTTGCACCTTGCTGTCACAGTGGAACCATTCGAAGTGATCATGGACTACAACAACCCCACTGAGAAAGAGTATTACAGTTATCCTTACCGCTATTATCACTATAACTCTTCCACTTATCTTTATCATTATTACCACAATCTCATCCTCTTCATCCTCCTGGTTGCTGGTGTGTGTGTGAATCTACCAGCTCTGATTTGGGCTCTTCGGGATCTCTACACTCAGCAGAAGAACGGAGGCCGGATCTCAGTGTTCGTGGTTCTTCTCCTCATCAACGACGTGGTGGAGATCATCCTGAGTATTGTTGCACTCTGTTCGTTCTCCGTGGTCAACAATTCTCAGCAGTTTCCTAACGCTGGAAAACATTTGGAAAGTACCAGATGTTGGACTGTAAAATATAATAAATGTTTTGGTACGAATTTATTGGTTGCATTTAGAATGGCTGGTCATTACCTTCATCAGTTGGTGGCGCTAGAGGCCGTGCTCTTCCTGAAGAACCAGCTCTGCTCTGCACAGCTTTTCTCTAAATGCTGCTCCAGTGTTATGGGTGTATTGCTCTGGGTCATTTGCTTTGGGGTTCAGTTTGTAGTCCAGCATTTGCTCAGTCTGATCTTGTGTTTGCTGCCGTGTTGTATTTTAGCTGTAACGTGGATCATCAAATGTAAAGTTTCTTCAACACCTGATCACCTGAACATCAGCTCAGCAGTGTTGATGGTCTCCACGTTTACATCCTTCATTTTCTGTGTTACACCCTCTATTGTGTTCGGTTATGAGTTTTATTATGGTTATGATGATATTTGGGACATCTCAGTAGCTGTGGTAAGTTTCAGGGTGATATCAGACCCCCTGCTGAGTGTGCTGGTATCTAAACATAGACCTGAATCCTGAGCTAAACCCTGAATGCCTCCCAGAGACCGACTGTTCCATCACATGTAGCTTCATAATGATGGAAAGATTCTGATTCTTCGTTTTCATTCTGTTGGTTGAATTATTTGTTATTATTAAAATAAATGTAAGTACTTTATGAGTTTGAGCTTCATTCATTATTCGATTTTAGTGATATTTTACTGTGATTTAGAAAATAAAGAACAAACCAAAGTTCATCTGTGTAAATACACTGATCAGCCATAACATTAAAACCACCTCCTTGTTTCTACACTCACTGTCCATTTTATCAGCTCCACTTACCATATAGAAGCACTTTGTAGTTCTACAATTACTGACTGTAGTCCATCTGTTTCTCTACATGCTTTGTTACCCCCATCTCCAGTAGGGTGGACCATTGTAAAGGTCTCTTAACTGGACTTCCCAAAAAGACCATTAAACAGTTACAGCTCATTCAGAACGCTGAGACGAAGAGAACTGAGCACATCACTCCAGTTCTAAAATCTCTACACTGGCTTCCGGTTAGTTACAGAATAGAATTTAAAGTGCTGCTACTGGTCTATAAATCACTGAATGGGTTCGGCCCAGAATACATCTCAGAAATGTTTAGAGAATATAAACCCAGTAGATCTCTTCGATCCATGGACTCAGGTCAGCTAGTTGAGCTCAGAGTCCAAACTAAACATGGTGAAGCAGCATTTAGCTGTTGGGCTGCACATAACTGGAACAGACTGCAGGAGATATTAGATGTTCCGCAAATGTAGAAATCTTTAAATCCAGGTTAAAAACTTTTTTCTTGTGCCTATGATTGAGCTAGAAATTTTTGCAATTACCCTCATTTTACCATATTTCTTTTAGTTTTTCTTATAGTATCAGACGAGGCTGTGTGATACCGTCTGGCCCATACTACTAGAAAAGGTGACGCTGTGTGTTCCACCTGACCCGTAGTTTAAGGATAAACAGTAAAGACGTCTGGGACGCCTGTCTATGTAAGACAGAGATATCACCATGGACGAAATCGCTATATGAGCGTCATTGTGTGTAATTGTTAATTGTCGGTAGTGTAAAGAAAAATGGAACAGAAGGACGTCGCTCCAAACTTGATGAAAATGGTCAATCTTTATTACAGGATGCAGTAGCAAGGAACACGAAGTGTATCTCGGGAACAGCGGAGCTAGACTGAACAATTCGGGGTTAAAACCCACAACATATATACATTTAAGAAAAACCATATATGGACTTCCTGTTTTGCCCTTTTATGGGTTTCCTGTAACAGATGTGTATTACCCCAAAAGCAGTGCAGACAAGATGGAACTGTCACCTCAATCCTAATTGGTCTAATTGTCTTTAAACCCGGTCTAGGCCGATTCCCTTTGTCTGTGATGGCTGTTGCTTACTCATTATAATAATCCCTTTCAAGTTGGTTAGAACCTGTGAGAGCTGTTTCTGCTGTGGTGGTCCCCAACTTCAGGAAGAGACACCCTGGAACAGTGGGGCCAAAAAGTATTTAGTCAGCCACTGATTGTGCAGGTTCTCCTACTTAGAAAGATGAGAGAGGTCTGTAATTTTCATCATAGCTACACTTCAACTATGAGAGACAAAATGAGAAAAAAAAATCCAGGAAATCACATTGTAGGATTTTTAAAGAATTTATTTGTAAATTATGGTGGAAAATAAGTATTTGGTCAATAACAAAAGTTCAACTCAATACTTTGTAACATAACCTTTGTTGGCAATGACAGAGGTGAAACGTTTCCTGTAAGTCTTCACCAGGTTTGCACACACTGTAGCTGCTATTTTGGCCCATTCCTCCATGCAGATCTCCTCTAGAGCAGTGATGTTTTGGGGCTGTCGCTGGGCAACACGGCCTTTCAACTCCCTCCACAAATTTTCTATGGGGTTGAGGTCTGGAGACTGGCTAGGCCACTCCAGGACCTTGAAATGCTTTTTACGGAGCCACTCCTTCGTTGCCCGAGCGGTGTGTTTGGGATCATTGTCATGCTGGAAGATCCAGCCACGTTCCATCTTCAATGCTCTCACTGATGGAAGGAGGTTTTGGCTTAAAATCTCACGATACATGGCCCCGTTCATTCTTCCCTTAACACGGATCAGTCGTCCTGTCCCCTTTGCAGAAAAACAGCCCCAAAGCATGATGTTTCCACCCCCATGCTTCACAGTAGGTATGGTGTTCTTGGGTTCTTCTTCTTCCTCCAAACACGACGAGTTGAGTTTTTACCAAAAAGTTCCATTTTGGTTTCATCTGACCACATGATATTCTCCCAATCCTCTTCTGGATCATCCATATGCTCTCTGGCAAACTTCAGACGGGCCTGGACATGTACTGGCTTAAGCAGGGGGACACGCCTGGCACTGCAGGATTTGAGTCCCTCTCGGCGTAGTGTGTTACTGATGGTAGCCTTTGTTACTTTGGTCCCAGCTCTCTGCAGGTCATTCATCAGGTCCCTCCGTGTAGTTCTGGGATTTTTGCTCACCGTTCTCATGATCATTTTGACCCCAAGGGAGATTATCAATGGTCTTGAATGTCTTCCATTTTCTTACAATTGCTCCCACAGTTGATTTATTCACACCAACCTGCTTGCCTATTGTAGATTCACTCTTCCCAGCCTGGTGCAGGTCTACAATTTTCTTCCTGGTGTCCTTCGACAGCTCTTTGGTCTTGGCCATGGTTGAGTTTGGAGTCTGACTGTTTGAGGCTGTGGACAGGTGTCTTTTATACAGATAACGAGGTCAAACAGGTGCCACTAATACAGGTAACGAGTGGAGGACAGAAGAGCTTCTTAATGAAGAAGTTACAGGTCTGTGAGAGCCAGAAATCTTGCTTGTTTGTTATTGACCAAATACTTATTTTCCACCATAATTTACAAATAAATTCTTTAAAAATCCTACAATGTGATTTCCTGGATTTTTTTTTCTCATTTTGTCTCTCATAGTTGAAGTGTAGCTATGATGAAAATTACAGACCTCTCTCATCTTTCTAAGTAGGAGAACCTGCACAATCAGTGGCTGACTAAATACTTTTTGACCCCACTGTATATACGTTTGATTATGATAATAATGCCATTGACTGCAGTGGGGTAAACTAGTTATCACTCGGTCCATGCTGTAATTCTTACAGTAGTATAAGTTACTTTGTCTGCTCTCAGTCTGTGGGATAGTCTTAGTATTTAGTACTGTAATCTCCCCGTTAATATGTATAATTAATCACTTATAATAACGTGTATCTCTCTGGTTTTAATTTTATATTCTCTAAACTGTAGGGTATATTTTACTATATTTTCCTTTAGTTTTTCATGTTCTTAATTTTTTTATCTCTCTTGTTTGAATTTCATATTCCCTAAATTGTAACTAAATGTTTGCAAGAGGTTCTAAATCTCAGGAATGTTTTAATGCTTTTAATTATTTTTTTTCCTTATGTAAAGCACTATAAATTGCCACTGTGTATGAAAGGTGCTACACAAATAAACTTGCCTTTCATGCTGTTCTTCAATGGTCAGGACCCCCACAGGACCACCACAGGACCCCCACAGAGCAGGTATTATTTAGGTGCTGGATGATTCTCAGCACTGCAGTGACACTGACATGGTGGTGGTGTGTTAGTGTGTGTTGTGCTGGTATGAGTGGATCAGACACAGCAGCGCTGCTGGAGTTTTTAAACACCTCACTGTCACTGCTGGACTGAGAATCGTCCACCAACCAAAAATATCCAGCCAACAGCGCCCCGTGGGCAGCGTCCTGTGACCACTGACGAAGGTCTAGAAGATGAGCGACTCAAACAGCAGCAATAGATGAGCGATCGTCTCTGACTTTACATCTACAAGGTGGACCGACTAGGTAGGAGTGTCTAATAGAGTTTAAAACCTCCAGCAGCACAACACACACTAACACACCACTACAGTCAGTAATTGTAGAACTAGTGGAGCTGATAACATGGACAGTGAGTGTAGAAACCAGGAGGTGGTTTTAATGTTATGGCTGATATAATATACAGTATATAGAATATTGATGACAGTGAACATGTTTAACTCTGAACATTTTATTAGAAGCTCCAATAACACAACAGAAGCGACTTTAAACACACCTAGTTATTTATGGTGCAGCACTCTGATCTGCTGGTGTTTGGACTGAACAGGTGAGGATACACAGCACAGGTTCTGAAATCAACCTCACACTCACTAAATACTCAAATGATAAAGCGTGCTCAGTAATAACATGCACCAGAAATGGAACATAAAGAGCAATCAGAGTAAACATGGAAACACTGAGCACCATCATGCCAGGCTTCCTGGGTGCAGTCAGGGTCGGTTCTGGAGGAGCTTTGCAGGTCAGTAAACACGTGAGAGCACAAAGAGCCACAGGAACCAGAGATAAACACACATTTATATACAAATCGATGAAAGGAACGAACATGACGGCACTTAATACCGGTATCATGACAATACAGACGATACTGGAGCAGGATGTAGAGAAGAGATGAGTAACTGAGGGGTATCTGCTACTAACGATGCTCTCTAGCGCCACCAGCTGATGAAGGTGATTCCCACAGAACCTAACTGCATGCCAAAACATGATATCTAGCTCAGAACATCTGCGGCCATCTGTAAGCAGGTATGATACCACAATAGGGTTGAGGATCATCTCCAGCAGGTCAGTGAGGAGGAGGAAGATGATGAAGACGGAGAGTCGTCCTCCATTCTTACAATGGAAGTAAAGAACTCTGAGAGCCCAACACAGAGCTGGTACACCCACAGCCGTACTGGTTATGAGGAAGATGGAATGTCTGATGTCTGGAAATAAGAATCTACAGAGCATGACTTTCTTCTTCTGTTTCTGTAAGAATAAATCACATCAATATTCATTAGAGATGAGAATTGTAATGAATCCTGTTAGCCAATAACTGAATCACATCACTGAGCTTCATATCAGCTCGTCTTTATGATTTATTTCATATAAACACGATCAGCAGATCAGCAGCTTCTGTTCTGGTGCCGTGCTGACAGAATCCGACCCAAAAATACTGAACACTGTCATCAAACCAAAATATCCACAGAGGGACAGTTTAAGGGTGTGAATATTTATGCAGCCACATCATGTCTCTCCTTTAAAGTTTTAAGTTTGATTTTAATTGAACTGTTCAGATGAAATATTAAAGGTTAAACGTTGGTTACTCCTGGTCTACTTTAGTACATGCCGGTGTAACAGGGGTGTGTAAACTTTTTACCTCCACCGTGTATTTAAATCTAAATGCTGTTTCTGATGGTATCTCAGCTGTAACTGAACATCAGTGTGAGTGGAAACATGATGGTTTTATTTAAAGATTTTATCTCCTCACCAGCAGCAGCAGCGAGAGAGCAAAACGACTGAGCTGGAACCAGTGATGAAGCCACCAGAACACGAGAACCTGCATCAGAAGCACAAAGAACCATGAGAATGATTAATATTATTATTATTGTTATTATTATTGTTGTTAATTATTATTATTAATATATTGTGTTTAATATTATTGTTATTATTATTATTATTGTTATTATTATTATTATTGTTGTTAATTATTATTAATATATTGTGTTTAATATTATTAGTATTGTTGTTAATATTATTATTATTATATTTAATATTTTTATATTTATCATTTTTATTATTATTATATATTGTGTGGACGTGGTTGGGTTTGTGGTGCGTCGGTGCCGTTTAGAGGCTAAAAAAGTTTTTTAATACATTTTCTCTTTTAATAATGAATTAATTAAGTATTCAATACGGAGTGAAAAACTGTATTTGAATTAAACAATACATTTTAAATTATATTAAATTATAGATTTTTTAGCTATTTGTAATTGTAAATAAAAACAGCACATTCAGACAAATATATATATCAAAAATAAAATAAACCAGCACTTAAATTTTACCTTTAATTTGTAAGATTAAAAATAGAAGTGGATCATCAGAACCTGTTCTAATATTTATCAGATTTTCCATAAATAATAATAAACACTCAGATTTACTTCGTAAAAAGTTGATTTGATATAAATGATTTGATTAAAACGGGACTTTCTTTAGTAAATAAAGTTTAATTGTAAATAAATTCATTGAATTCTAAATATAAAAACATGTAAATAATATTTATTAGTTTTTCTGAAAAGAAAAATCACAATCTAACAAATCTAAATCTCATCATTTTTTTATCTTGGTTATAATTAATTAACCTGATATCAGAAATGTTATTATTATATTTATTATCATTATTATATTTATTTTTATTATTATCATTATATTTATTATCATCATTATTAAATGTATTATTATTATATTATCATTATTAATATTATCGTTATTATTATATTTATTATTAGATTAATTATCATTATTAATATTATTATTATATTATTATATTTATTATTATCACTATTATTATTATCATTATCATCATCATTATATTTATTAGTATTATTATAATATTTAGTATTTACATTTTCAGCATTTAGCAGACGCTTTTCTCCAAAGCGACTTACACAATTGGTGGTGGCGGGGCTTGAACCGGCAACCTTCTGTTTACTAGTCCAGTACCTTAACCACTGATCTATTACTGCCCTGTATATTATCATTATAACTATTATTATTATTATTTAATTACTATTATATTTATTATTATTTACACTGAATGGTGGGTGTATAAAGTTTATAGAAATAATTGTAGGAAATGTAGTTAAAGCATTGATGGATAATTACATGAATAAATAAATAATGAAGAAATGAACTCACGGTTTAGAGAACTTGGTGAACCTGGTCTAGAACTAAACTAGATTCTCTAGAAGCTTCATCAGTGCTGAGCTCATCTGCTTTATATGAGAGTAGTGACAGTGGGTGTGGCAGTGGGGAGGGGGGGGTGAAATAATGATTTAAAAGCTTTAGTTTCTTTACTAAGATTCTCTCAGATCTCATCAGGGGCAGCAGATCGTTTTCATTAGTTCTATTCCAAATTCATCACTATCATTATGGAACCCCTACAGCACTAACAGCCTCCGCTCCTCTGGGAAGGTTTAGCTGATGATCTGAGTGTGGTGTGAGGTGCATGTTTGGTTCTTCCTGATGCAGGGCAGGTACCCGAGCGCTGGTGTGGGTGCGGTGGGTGCTTATCTTACACGTTGCTAAGCTTAGCGGTTTAGCTCTCAGCGCTCAGTCGTTTCCCTCTCGCTGGTCTGTGGTTACTGAGCTAAAACGCTTCACATGCAAACGTGTTTCTGGAAGCACTTCAGTCTGAACCAGAACTGGGGGCTGAATAAGAGCCAGTGATCGACATGCTGATGATGGTCTGGGAGTGCTTCAGAAAACCGTCGTCACTGAACACCGTGGAGCGGACAAAGGTACAGGACTAGTAATCAAAAGGTCGCAGGTTTAAGCCCCACCGCGGCCAGGTTGCCACTGTTGGGCCCTTAACCCTCAATAGATGGGACAGTATACTCTCACAGTCGCTTAGAATTAAAGATAAAAGACATCACTACAAAAAATAAGCAATAAAAAAAAAAAAATTTATAATTACAAAATAGCCGCAATCACTACATTAATTAAAGATTATTCGCAAGTTCTGCTAAAAAAAAGTTTTGAGTCTCTTTTTAAAAGTCCCAACCATCTGTGGTGCCCTTAAATGGTCAGGGGGATAATAATAATAATAATAATAATAATAATAATAATAATAATATAATAATAATAATAATAATAATAATAATAATAATAATATAATAATAATAATAATAATAATAATAATAATAATATAATAATAATAATATAATAATAATAATAACAACAATAATAATAACCATATAATAATAATAATAATAATAAACATTAATAATAATAATAATAATAATTATTATTATTATTATAATGAACATTAATAATAATAATAATAATAAACATTAACAACAATAATAATAATAATAATAATAATAATAATAATAGCTGTTTAGGCTAGTGACATTCTCAACACAAGTACATAAACACGTTGAGGATGGATGTTTTCTTCCATTACGGGTGTGGTCATGGTAAGATAAGTCATGTTACTACATTTAGCTGTCAGTCCCAGACTTCTATTTGAAGATTTGAGCTTAAATAATGATGTTGTAGGTACCTCACTAACACTGAGTCTGTTTCTCTGTGTTTTGTGTTTTATTTGCACCTTGCTGTCACAGTGGAACCATTCGAAGTGATCATGGACTACAACAACCCCACTGAGAAAGAGTATTACAGTTATCCTTACCGCTATTATCACTATAACTCTTCCACTTATCTTTATCATTATTACCACAATCTCATCCTCTTCATCCTCCTGGTTGCTGGTGTGTGTGTGAATCTACCAGCTCTGATTTGGGCTCTTCGGGATCTCTACACTCAGCAGAAGAACGGAGGCCGGATCTCAGTGTTCGTGGTTCTTCTCCTCATCAACGACGTGGTGGAGATCATCCTGAGTATTGTTGCACTCTGTTCGTTCTCCGTGGTCAACAATTCTCAGCAGTTTCCTAACGCTGGAAAACATTTGGAAAGTACCAGATGTTGGACTGTGAGAGATATGAAATGTTTTGGTAAGAATTTATTGGTTGCATTTAGAATGGCTGGTCATTACCTTCATCAGTTGGTGGCGCTAGAGGCCGTGCTCTTCCTGAAGAACCGGCTCGGCTCTGCACAGCTTTTCTCTAAATGCTGCTCCAGTGTTATGGGTGTATTGCTCTGGGTCATTTGCTTTGGGGTTCAGTTTGTAGTCCAGCATTTGCTCAGTCTGATCTTGTGTTTGCTGCCGTGTTGTATTTTAGCTGCAACGTGGATCATCAAATGTAAAGTTTCTTCAGCACCTGATCACCTGAACATCAGCTCAGCAGTGTTGATGGTCTCCACGTTTACATCCTTCATTTTCTGTGTTACACCCTCTATTGTGTTCGGTTATAAGTTTTATTATGGTTATGATGATATTTGGGACATCTCAGTAGCTGTGGTAAGTTTCAGGGTGATATCAGACCCCCTGCTGAGTGTGCTGGTATCTAAACATAGACCTGAATCCTGAGCTAAACCCTGAATGCCTCCCAGAGACCGACTGTTCCATCACATGTAGCTTCATAATGATGGAAAGATTCTGATTCTTCGTTTTCATTCTATTGGTTGAATTATTTGTTATTATTAAAATAAATGTAAGTACTTTATGAGTTTGAGCTTCATTCATTATTCGATTTTAGTGATATTTTACTGTGATTTAGAAAATAAAGAACAAACCAAAGTTCATCTGTGTAAATACACTGATCAGCCATAACATTAAAACCACCTCCTTGTTTCTACACTCACTGTCCATTTTATCAGCTCCACTTACCATATAGAAGCACTTTGTAGTTCTACAATTACTGACTGTAGTCCATCTGTTTCTCTACATGCTTTGTTACCCCCATCTCCAGTAGGGTGGACCATTGTAAAGGTCTCTTAACTGGACTTCCCAAAAAGACCATTAAACAGTTACAGCTCATTCAGAACGCTGAGACGAAGAGAACTGAGCACATCACTCCAGTTCTAAAATCTCTACACTGGCTTCCGGTTAGTTACAGAATAGAATTTAAAGTGCTGCTACTGGTCTATAAATCACTGAATGGGTTCGGCCCAGAATACATCTCAGAAATGTTTAGAGAATATAAACCCAGTAGATCTCTTCGATCCATGGACTCAGGTCAGCTAGTTGAGCTCAGAGTCCAAACTAAACATGGTGAAGCAGCATTTAGCTGTTGGGCTGCACATAACTGGAACAGACTGCAGGAGATATTAGATGTTCCGCAAATGTAGAAATCTTTAAATCCAGGTTAAAAACTTTTTTCTTGTGCCTATGATTGAGCTAGAAATTTTTGCAATTACCCTCATTTTACCATATTTCTTTTAGTTTTTCTTATAGTATCAGACGAGGCTGTGTGATACCGTCTGGCCCATACTACTAGAAAAGGTGACGCTGTGTGTTCCACCTGACCCGTAGTTTAAGGATAAACAGTAAAGACGTCTGGGACGCCTGTCTATGTAAGACAGAGATATCACCATGGACGAAATCGCTATATGAGCGTCACTGTGTGTAATTGTTAATTGTCGGTAGTG
This sequence comes from Trichomycterus rosablanca, assembly GCF_030014385.1. Classification (NCBI taxonomy): domain Eukaryota; kingdom Metazoa; phylum Chordata; class Actinopteri; order Siluriformes; family Trichomycteridae; genus Trichomycterus; species Trichomycterus rosablanca. The sequence goes on along the minus strand of NC_086001.1, from coordinate 538,864 downwards.
TAAAGAAAAATGGAACAGAAGGACGTCGCTCCAAACTTGATGAAAATGGTCAATCTTTATTACAGGATGCAGTAGCAAGGAACACGAAGTGTATCTCGGGAACAGCGGAGCTAGACTGAACAATTCGGGGTTAAAACCCACAACATATATACATTTAAGAAAAACCATATATGGACTTCCTGTTTTGCCCTTTTATGGGTTTCCTGTAACAGATGTGTATTACCCCAAAAGCAGTGCAGACAAGATGGAACTGTCACCTCAATCCTAATTGGTCTAATTGTCTTTAAACCCGGTCTAGGCCGATTCCCTTTGTCTGTGATGGCTGTTGCTTACTCATTATAATAATCCCTTTCAAGTTGGTTAGAACCTGTGAGAGCTGTTTCTGCTGTGGTGGTCCCCAACTTCAGGAAGAGACACCCTGGAACAGTGGGGCCAAAAAGTATTTAGTCAGCCACTGATTGTGCAGGTTCTCCTACTTAGAAAGATGAGAGAGGTCTGTAATTTTCATCATAGCTACACTTCAACTATGAGAGACAAAATGAGAAAAAAAAATCCAGGAAATCACATTGTAGGATTTTTAAAGAATTTATTTGTAAATTATGGTGGAAAATAAGTATTTGGTCAATAACAAAAGTTCAACTCAATACTTTGTAACATAACCTTTGTTGGCAATGACAGAGGTGAAACGTTTCCTGTAAGTCTTCACCAGGTTTGCACACACTGTAGCTGCTATTTTGGCCCATTCCTCCATGCAGATCTCCTCTAGAGCAGTGATGTTTTGGGGCTGTCGCTGGGCAACACGGCCTTTCAACTCCCTCCACAAATTTTCTATGGGGTTGAGGTCTGGAGACTGGCTAGGCCACTCCAGGACCTTGAAATGCTTTTTACGGAGCCACTCCTTCGTTGCCCGAGCGGTGTGTTTGGGATCATTGTCATGCTGGAAGATCCAGCCACGTTCCATCTTCAATGCTCTCACTGATGGAAGGAGGTTTTGGCTTAAAATCTCACGATACATGGCCCCGTTCATTCTTCCCTTAACACGGATCAGTCGTCCTGTCCCCTTTGCAGAAAAACAGCCCCAAAGCATGATGTTTCCACCCCCATGCTTCACAGTAGGTATGGTGTTCTTGGGTTCTTCTTCTTCCTCCAAACACGACGAGTTGAGTTTTTACCAAAAAGTTCCATTTTGGTTTCATCTGACCACATGATATTCTCCCAATCCTCTTCTGGATCATCCATATGCTCTCTGGCAAACTTCAGACGGGCCTGGACATGTACTGGCTTAAGCAGGGGGACACGCCTGGCACTGCAGGATTTGAGTCCCTCTCGGCGTAGTGTGTTACTGATGGTAGCCTTTGTTACTTTGGTCCCAGCTCTCTGCAGGTCATTCATCAGGTCCCTCCGTGTAGTTCTGGGATTTTTGCTCACCGTTCTCATGATCATTTTGACCCCAAGGGAGATTATCAATGGTCTTGAATGTCTTCCATTTTCTTACAATTGCTCCCACAGTTGATTTATTCACACCAACCTGCTTGCCTATTGTAGATTCACTCTTCCCAGCCTGGTGCAGGTCTACAATTTTCTTCCTGGTGTCCTTCGACAGCTCTTTGGTCTTGGCCATGGTTGAGTTTGGAGTCTGACTGTTTGAGGCTGTGGACAGGTGTCTTTTATACAGATAACGAGGTCAAACAGGTGCCACTAATACAGGTAACGAGTGGAGGACAGAAGAGCTTCTTAATGAAGAAGTTACAGGTCTGTGAGAGCCAGAAATCTTGCTTGTTTGTTATTGACCAAATACTTATTTTCCACCATAATTTACAAATAAATTCTTTAAAAATCCTACAATGTGATTTCCTGGATTTTTTTTTCTCATTTTGTCTCTCATAGTTGAAGTGTAGCTATGATGAAAATTACAGACCTCTCTCATCTTTCTAAGTAGGAGAACCTGCACAATCAGTGGCTGACTAAATACTTTTTGACCCCACTGTATATACGTTTGATTATGATAATAATGCCATTGACTGCAGTGGGGTAAACTAGTTATCACTCGGTCCATGCTGTAATTCTTACAGTAGTATAAGTTACTTTGTCTGCTCTCAGTCTGTGGGATAGTCTTAGTATTTAGTACTGTAATCTCCCCGTTAATATGTATAATTAATCACTTATAATAACGTGTATCTCTCTGGTTTTAATTTTATATTCTCTAAACTGTAGGGTATATTTTACTATATTTTCCTTTAGTTTTTCATGTTCTTAATTTTTTTATCTCTCTTGTTTGAATTTCATATTCCCTAAATTGTAACTAAATGTTTGCAAGAGGTTCTAAATCTCAGGAATGTTTTAATGCTTTTAATTATTTTTTTTCCTTATGTAAAGCACTATAAATTGCCACTGTGTATGAAAGGTGCTACACAAATAAACTTGCCTTTCATGCTGTTCTTCAATGGTCAGGACCCCCACAGGACCACCACAGGACCCCCACAGAGCAGGTATTATTTAGGTGCTGGATGATTCTCAGCACTGCAGTGACACTGACATGGTGGTGGTGTGTTAGTGTGTGTTGTGCTGGTATGAGTGGATCAGACACAGCAGCGCTGCTGGAGTTTTTAAACACCTCACTGTCACTGCTGGACTGAGAATCGTCCACCAACCAAAAATATCCAGCCAACAGCGCCCCGTGGGCAGCGTCCTGTGACCACTGACGAAGGTCTAGAAGATGAGCGACTCAAACAGCAGCAATAGATGAGCGATCGTCTCTGACTTTACATCTACAAGGTGGACCGACTAGGTAGGAGTGTCTAATAGAGTTTAAAACCTCCAGCAGCACAACACACACTAACACACCACTACAGTCAGTAATTGTAGAACTAGTGGAGCTGATAACATGGACAGTGAGTGTAGAAACCAGGAGGTGGTTTTAATGTTATGGCTGATATAATATACAGTATATAGAATATTGATGACAGTGAACATGTTTAACTCTGAACATTTTATTAGAAGCTCCAATAACACAACAGAAGCGACTTTAAACACACCTAGTTATTTATGGTGCAGCACTCTGATCTGCTGGTGTTTGGACTGAACAGGTGAGGATACACAGCACAGGTTCTGAAATCAACCTCACACTCACTAAATACTCAAATGATAAAGCGTGCTCAGTAATAACATGCACCAGAAATGGAACATAAAGAGCAATCAGAGTAAACATGGAAACACTGAGCACCATCATGCCAGGCTTCCTGGGTGCAGTCAGGGTCGGTTCTGGAGGAGCTTTGCAGGTCAGTAAACACGTGAGAGCACAAAGAGCCACAGGAACCAGAGATAAACACACATTTATATACAAATCGATGAAAGGAACGAACATGACGGCACTTAATACCGGTATCATGACAATACAGACGATACTGGAGCAGGATGTAGAGAAGAGATGAGTAACTGAGGGGTATCTGCTACTAACGATGCTCTCTAGCGCCACCAGCTGATGAAGGTGATTCCCACAGAACCTAACTGCATGCCAAAACATGATATCTAGCTCAGAACATCTGCGGCCATCTGTAAGCAGGTATGATACCACAATAGGGTTGAGGATCATCTCCAGCAGGTCAGTGAGGAGGAGGAAGATGATGAAGACGGAGAGTCGTCCTCCATTCTTACAATGGAAGTAAAGAACTCTGAGAGCCCAACACAGAGCTGGTACACCCACAGCCGTACTGGTTATGAGGAAGATGGAATGTCTGATGTCTGGAAATAAGAATCTACAGAGCATGACTTTCTTCTTCTGTTTCTGTAAGAATAAATCACATCAATATTCATTAGAGATGAGAATTGTAATGAATCCTGTTAGCCAATAACTGAATCACATCACTGAGCTTCATATCAGCTCGTCTTTATGATTTATTTCATATAAACACGATCAGCAGATCAGCAGCTTCTGTTCTGGTGCCGTGCTGACAGAATCCGACCCAAAAATACTGAACACGGTCATCAAACCAAAATCTCCACAGAGTGACAGTTTAAGGGTGTGAATATTTATGCAGCCACATCATTTCTCTCCTTTAAAGTTTTAAGTTTGATTTGAATTGAACTGTTCAGATGAAATATTAAAGGTTAAACGTTGGTTACTCCTGGTCTACTTTAGTACACGCCGGTGTAACAGGGGTGTGTAAACTTTTTACCTCCACCGTGTATTTAAATCTAAATGCTGTTTCTGATGGTATCTCAGCTGTAACTGAACATCAGTGTGAGTGGAAACATGATGGTTTTATTTAAAGCTTTTATCTCCTCACCAGCAGCAGCAGCGAGAGAGCAAAACCACTGAGCTGGAACCAGTGATGAAGCCACCAGAACACGAGAACCTGCATCAGAAGCACAAAGGACCATGAGAATGATTAATATTATTATTATTGTTATTAATATTATTTTTATTATTATTGTTATTGTTTTTATTATTATTGTTATCATTATTATTACTGTTATTATTTTATTTTATTATTATTATTAATACTATTATTATTATTGTTGTTAATTATTATTATTATTGTTGTTATTATTATTACATTTATCATTATTATTGTTAATATTATTATTATTTATTTTTTACTGAATGAAGAATAATAAATATGTAGACCTGGTTGGGTGTGTGGTGCGTCGGTGGCGTTTAGAGGCTAAAAAAGTATTTTTAAATACATTTTCTCTTTTAATAATGAATTAATTCTATCATTATTATTGTTATTATTGTTTTGTTATTATTATCATTATTATTACTGTTATTATTATTTTATTATTATTGTTGTTAATTATTATTATTGTTTCTTAATTATTATTATTGTTAATATTATTATTATTGTTATTACTATTGTTATTAATATATTATTATTACATTTATCATTATTATTGTTACAGTATTTTTAACTGAATGGAGAATAATAAATATGTGGACGTGGTTGGGTTTGTGGTGCGTCGGTGGCGTTTAAAGGCTAAAAAAGTTTTTTAATACATTTTCTCTTTTAATAATTAATTAATTAAGTATTCAATACTGAGTATAAAATAAACTGCATTAGAATTAAACAATAAATTTATAATTTTATTTAATTATAGATTTTTTAGCTATTTGTAATTTTAAATAAAAACAGCACATTCAGACAAAAATATATATCAAAAATAAAATAAACCAGCACTTAAATTTTACCTTTAATTTGTAAGATTAATAATAGAAGTGGATCATCAGAACCTGTTCTAATATTTATGAGATTTTCCATAAATTATGTTTATTTGATATAAATGATTTAATTAAAACGGGACTTTCTTTAGTAAACGAAGTTTTGTTGTAAATAAATTCATTAAATTCAAAATTTAAAAACATGTAAATAATGTTTATTAGTTTTTTCTTTTATGCTCGAGATTTAAGAAGCACATCAAAGAAAATCTGAAAAGAAAAATTATCTAAATTTCTTTATCTTGGTTATAATTAATCAACCTATTAGAAATATTATTATATTAATTATAATTATTATTATTATATCAATTATCATTATTATTGCATTTATTATAATTATTATATTATCATTATATTTATTATTATTACTCATTATGATTTTTTTATTTATTGTGATTATTATATTTGTGATTATTACATTAATTATTATTATATTTATTATTATTTACACTGAATGGTGGGTGTATAAAGTTTATAGAAATAATTGTAGGAAATGTAGTTAAAGCATTGATGGATAATTACATGAATAAATAAATAAAAGAAGAAATGAACTCACGGTTTAGAGAACTTGGTCTAGAACTAAACTAGATTCTCTAGAAGCTTCATCAGTGCTGAGCTCATCTGCTTTATATGAGAGTAGTGACAGTGGGTGTGGCAGTGGGTGGGAGGGGGGTGGGCGGGGGGATAATTAAAATTTAAAAGCTTTAGTTTCTTTACTAAGATTCTCTCAGATCTCATCAGGGGCAGCAGATCGTTTTCATTAGTTCTATTCCAAATTCATCACTATCATTATGGAACCCCTACAGCACTAACAGCCTCCGCTCCTCTGGGAAGGTTTAGCTGATGATCTGAGTGTGGTGTGAGGTGCATGTTTGGTTCTTCCTGAGCAGGGCAGGTACCCGAGCGCTGGTGTGTGGTGGGTTCTTTGCTAAGCTTAGCGGTTTAGCTCTCAGCGCTCAGTCGTTTCCCTCTCGCTGGTCTGTGGTTACTGAGCTAAAACGCTTCACATGCAAACGTGTTTCTGGAAGCACTTCAGTCTGAACCAGAACTGGGGGCTGAATAAGAGCCAGTGATCGACATGCTGATGATGGTCTGGGAGTGCTTCAGAAAACCGTCGTCACTGAACACTGTGGAGCGGACAAAGGTACAGGACTAGTAATCAAAAGGTCGCAGGTTTAAGCCCCACCGCGGCCAGGTTGCCACTGTTGGGCCCTTAACCCTCAATAGATGGGACAGTATACTCTCACAGTCGCTTAGAATTAAAGCGTCCGCTGAAATGTAAACTCAAATCTCAGAGGAGCTGCCGACCTGACCGGGTCCCCACACAGACACGACTGGGCACGTTTGATGGAGGGAAGGTCGGACAGGGTCTCTTCACGTCACATGGAGCTCAGCGTGGCTCCCGTCCACAACACGACTGTGTGTGTGGGAACCTAACGCCGGCGGGTGATGAGAAGTGGCCACGCTAGGACCCGTGTGGCTCTCCTTGGAATTGGATACGGTTTAGAAACTTATACACATTATATACAGTGTATCACAAAAGTAAGTACACCCCTCACATTTCTGCAAATATTTCATTATATCTTTTCATGGGACAACACTATAGACATGAAACTTGGATATAACTTAGAGTAGTCAGTGTACAGCTTGTATAGCAGTGTAGATTTACTGTCTTCTGAAAATAACTCAACACACAGCCATTAATGTCTAAATAGCTGCAACATAAGTCAGTACACCCCACAGTGAACATGTCCAAATTGTGCCCAAAGTGTCAATATTTTGTGTGACCACCATTATTATCCAGCACTGCCTTAACCCTCCTGGGCATGGAATTCACCAGAGCTGCACCAGTTGCTACTGGAATCCTCTTCCACTCCTCCATGATGACATCACGGAGCTGGTGGATGTTAGACACCTTGAACTCCTCCACCTTCCACTTGAGGATGCGCCACAGGTGCTCAATTGGGTTTAGTCCATCACCTTTACCTTCAGCTTCCTCAGCAAGGCAGTTGTCATCTTGGAGGTTGTGTTTGGGGTCGTTATCCTGTTGGAAAACTGCTATGAGGCCCAGTTTTCGAAGGGAGGGGATCATGCTCTGTTTCAGAATGTCACAGTACATGTTGGAATTCATGTTTCCCTCAATGAACCGCAGCTCCCCAGTGCCAGCAACACTCATGCAGCCCAAGACCATGATGCTACCACCACCATGCTTGACTGTAGGCAAGATACAGTTGTCTCGGTACTTCTCACCAGGGCGCCGCCACACATGCTGGACACCATCTGAGCCAAACGAGTTTATCTTGGTCTCGTCAGACCACAGGGCATTCCAGTAATCCATGTTCTTGGACTGCTTGTCTTCAGCAAACTGTTTGCGGGCTTTCTTGTGCGTCAGCTTCCTTCTGGGATGACGACCATGCAGACCGAGTCGATGCAGTGTGCGGCGTATGGTCTGAGCACTGACAGGCTGACCTCCCACGTCTTCAACCTCTGCAGCAATGCTGGCAGCACTCATGTGTCTATTTTTTAAAGCCGACCTCTGGATATGATGCCGAACACGTGGACTCAACTTCTTCGGTCGACCCTGGCGAAGCCTGTTCCGAGTGGAACCTGTCCTGGAAAACCGCTGTATGACCTTGGCCACCATGCTGTAGCTCAGTTTCAGGGTGTTAGCAATCTTCTTATAGCCCAGGCCATCTTTGTGGAGAGCAACAATTCTATTTCTCACATCCTCAGAGAGTTCTTTGCCATGAGGTGCCATGTTGAATATCCAGTGGCCAGTATGAGAGAATTGTACCCAAAACACCAAATTTAACAGCCCTGCTCCCCATTTACACCTGGGACCTTGACACATGACACCAGGGAGGGACGACGACACATTTGGGCACAATTTGGACATGTTCACTGTGGGGTGTACTCACTTATGTTGCAGCTATTTAAACATTAATGGCTGTGTGTTGAGTTATTTTCAGAAGACAGTAAATCTACACTGCTATACAAGCTGTACACTGACTACTCTAAGTTATATCCAAGTTTCATGTCTATAGTGGTGTCCCATGAAAAGATATAATGAAATATTTGCAGAAATGTGAGGGGTGTACTCACTTTTGTGATACACTGTATATCTACCTCATAAAATCCAAACTTTTTAACTTAATTTATGGTAGTCAGTTTGTCTCCCTCTGCTGGTGGATCCCTGATTGGTCGAGGTGCAGCCCTTCCTTAGTGGAACCCTTTCCCACCCACAGGCTCCTCTATCTGCCAATCAGGGTCCTTACCCGGCCCACATAGTCCGGTCATCCCACCCTAGCAGAGACGTGTAGACGGCGCCCGGCCGACGCCGAGGAACACACACGAATAAAACAAGACGCCCCGGATACTGAAGATTTTTTACGTTTTATTAAAGTTTTATTACAAAAAAGGGAAAATTCCGTATTCAATATTACAAGACTACCAACTGTGAATGAAGAAAACGTTATAACAAAAAAAACCAGCTCACAGAACGTCAGAAAAGGTCTCGTCCGTGTCACTCCTCCCCTAATCCCCACCCCGATAAAGAAAAATAATAACAAAAGGAATCAAAACCTCCCCAAAACGAAACGTAACCCTGTATTAACTCTGTTCTTTAAACACGGGACGGAGGAGAGAAACGGAATCATCTAATCAAGACCAAACACCAACACTGTTCTAAAAAAGAGGAAAAACCATCCTGATGAAATATACAAGCCAGAGGGGCGCGGCGTGAGGGGGGGTGAGGGAGCAGCCGGAACAGGAATGAAGGTGATGTCCTCTCTGTAAACCTGCTGTATTTACACCGAGAGCACAGAGGGAGGGGGGAGGGGTTAGACCAGCACGTTTGGCAGTGTGTGTGTGTGTGTGTGTGTGGGTTCTAGTGCCGCCGTTTCTTCTTGCTGCTGGGCGGCGGTGCTGATGATCGCCCCTTCCTCTTTCTGTTGGATGTATCCTCTTCCTCGTAGTGACTCTGAATCTCTCGATCAGCTGCAGCAGGACAGAACAAACAGGCGAGGGGTGAGCAGGGGTTCCAATTAGGGGTGGGCGATATGGCCCTAAAATAATATCACCATGTTTCAGGACTCAATTGAACCCAATCTGGCAACACTGGAACGCGCAGAGCTACTTTACTACAGTAGTAGTACTAGTTAAGAGTAATGTTATGAGTATTCCTGCACTGTCTGGTGGAGGTGCGCTGATGAATTGCGTCCCTGTGTGAACCTGCGTGCAGAAATACTTCCGCGGTGGTTGGGGTTCGGGTTGCCAAAGATTAATTTATGGTGGACTTGGTGTTTTTGGAACGAGCTCCTCCACCGCACAGCCGCTTTCCGCCAAACTCGTCGCTGTGCCCAAACGACCCACGTAACGAACGTACGCCGTTACGTAAACGACGCGGAATATCGCTATTATTACGATATGGGCTTTTTTGTATCGTTTTAAAAATTATACCGGTATTATCGTGAACGATACGATATAGCACACCCCTAGTCCCAATGCAACACCCACACACCACCCCACCCCAGTGCTGGACTGAAGCTCTTCAGACACACCCACAGGAAGTGTGAATCATTTCATCACCTGGTTTTGTTTAGATGGTCAGTGGGGTTTAATATGAGCAGAAATAAATGGACATCAGTTCTAGTTTCCTCTAACACAGCGAGCACAGGAATAACAGCAGGGGGGTTAATACTTATGGTGCTGATGTGAAGCTCCACACACAGTGAATGAATCAGGGTTTATAATGGGGCGGATCAGGGCGAATCATTCAAATAATAAGTAAATGAGTAAATGAGTAAACAATTGAGTAAATGATTCAAAGTGAACGAATCACAGTAAATGATTCAAAGTGAACGAATCACAGTAAATGATTCAAAGTGAATGAATCAAGGCAAATGATTCAAAGTGAACGAATCAGGGCAAATGATTCAAATGAAGTAAACGAATCAGAGTGAACAATTCAAAATAAATGAATCAGGGTAAATGATTCAAAGTGAACGAATAAGAGTGAATAAATGAAAGTAAATGAACCGAAGTAAATGATTCATGAATCGGAGTGAATGATTCAGTGTTTATGAATCGGAGTGAATGATTCAGTGTTCATGAATCACCGAGTGAATGATTCAGTGTTTATGAATCGGAGTGAATGATTCAGTGTTCATGAATCACCGAGTGAATGACTCAGTGTTTATGAATCGGAGTGAATGATTCAGTGTTCATGAATCGGAGTGAATGATTCAGTGTTTCAGTGTTTATGAATCGGAGTGAATGATTCAGTGTTTATGAATCGGAGTAAATGATTCAGTGTTTATGAATCGGAGTGAATGATTCAGTGTTTATGAATCGGAGTGAATGATTCAGTGTTTATGAATCGGAGTAAATGATTCAGTGTTTATGAATCGGAGTGAATGATTCAGTGTTTATGAATCGGAGTGAATGATTCAGTGTTTATGAATCGGAGTGAATGATTCAGTGTTCATGAATCGGAGTGAATGATTCAGTGTTTCAGTGTTTATGAATCGGAGTGAATGATTCAGTGTTTATGAATCGGAGTGAATGATTCAGTTTTCATGAATCGGAGTGAATGATTCAGTGTTTATGAATCGGAGTGAATGATTCAGTGTTCATGAATCGGAGTGAATGATTCAGTGTTTATGAATCGGAGTGAATGATTCAGTGTTTATGAATCGGAGTGAATGATTCAGTGTTTATGAATCGGAGTGAATGATTCAGTGTTTATGAATCGGAGTGAATGATTCAGTGTTTATGAATCGGAGTGAATGATTCAGTGTTTATGAATCGGAGTGAATGATTCAGTTTTCATGAATCGGAGTGAATGATTCAGTGTTTATGAATCGGAGTGAATGATTCAGTGTTCATGAATCGGAGTGAATGATTCAGTGTTTATGAATCGGAGTGAATGATTCAGTGTTTATGAATCGGAGTGAATGATTCAGTGTTTATGAATCGGAGTGAATGATTCAGTGTTTATGAATCGAAGTGAATGATTCAGTGTTCATGAATCGGAGTAAATGATTCAGTGTTTATGAATCGGAGTGAATGATTCAGTGTTTATGAATCGGAGTGAATGATTCAGTGTTTATGAATCGGAGTAAATGATTCAGTTTTCATGAATCGGAGTGAATGATTCAGTGTTTATGAATCGGAGTGAATGATTCAGTGTTCATGAATCGGAGTGAATGATTCAGTGTTTATGAATCGGAGTGAATGATTCAGTGTTTATGAATCGGAGTAAATGATTCAGTGTTTATGAATCGGAGTGAATGATTCAGTTTTCATGAATCGGAGTGAATGATTCAGTGTTTATGAATCGGAGTGAATGATTCAGTGTTCATGAATCGGAGTGAATGATTCAGTGTTTATGAATCGGAGTGAATGATTCAGTGTTTATGAATCGGAGTGAATGATTCAGTGTTCATGAATCGGAGTGAATGATTCAGTGTTCATGAATCGGAGTGAATCTGGTGTGGTGATGGTTCTCACCTTTCCGTGCCTCCTCCTCCAGTTCATCCCAGTCCTTCCCACTCTCCTCATCACTGCCCACCGATTCATTGTATTCTGAGGAAAGAAACCCACAGAATAGCATCTTAACACCAGTAACTCCACACACACAACCAGTTTACCTCCTTACTGTCACCACTAGAGCATTTAAACACACACTGGAGACACTGGGTGCATCCAAAACCATTAGAGAGCCAGTAAGTAAATGTGTGTGAGGTGAGCTGATCATGAGATCAGATTATACCAGAGTCCTCGGTCTCAGAGGAGTAATCTTCATCACTGTCCTCCTCTTGCTCCTCCTCCTCATCTGCTGAAGGGTTAAAGGTCTCGTCCTCCATCTCAGACTCCGAGTCCTGCTCTGCTCCACTGCCCTAGAGTTCAGATAGAGTTCAGTTAAGAGTTCCATCTCTTGTTCAGTTCGGAGATGCGACCGAATCCCTTCTCACCTCACTCTCTGGGTCGAGGAAGGACCAGCCACCCTGCTCGAAAAAGCCCTCAGGATCATCCACGATGGTCTTCATGATTTTGGTCCAGTTGAGAGACTGAACTCCCTCCGTGTACTTGATATCACACGAGCTGCAAACCAGGAGGAGTTCAGGGTCAATCCTGCAAACTCATCATCATCATCATCACCACCACCACGTCATTCACGTTACAGGGGTTAGTAACGGTGAGGACAGAGGAACAGTGAGGTGAGAACAGTAGAACAGTGAGGACAGGAGAACAGTGTGGACAGGAGAACAGTGAGGAGAGGAGAACAGTGAGGACAGAGGAACAGTGTGGACAGAGGAACAGTGAGGAGAGGAGAACAGTGAGGACAGAGGAACAGTGAGGACAGAGGAACAGTGAGGAGAGGAGAACAGTGAGGACAGAGGAACAGTGTGGACAGGAGAACAGTGAGGAGAGGAGAACAGTGTGGACAGAGGAACAGTGTGGAGAGGAGAACAGTGAGGACAGAGGAACAGTGAGGAGAGGAGAACAGTGAGGACAGAGGAACAGTGAGGAGAGGAGAACAGTGAGGACAGGAGAACAGTGAGGAGAGGAGAACAGTGAGAACAGGAGAACAGTGAGAACAGGAGAACAGTGAGGAGAGGAGAACAGTGTGGACAGAGGAACAGTGAGGACAGGAGAACAGTGAGGACAGAGGAACAGTGAGGACAGAGGAACAGTGAGGACAGGAGAACAGTGAGGAGAGGAGAACAGTGAGGAGAGGAGAACAGTGTGGACAGAGGAACAGTGAGGACAGGAGAACAGTGTGGACAGAGGAACAGTGAGGACAGGAGAACAGTGTGGACAGGAGAACAGTGAGGAGAGGAGAACAGTGAGGACAGAGGAACAGTGAGGACAGGAGAACAGTGAGGACAGAGGAACAGTGAGGACAGAGGAACAGTGAGGACAGGAGAACAGTGTGGAGAGGAGAACAGTGTGGACAGGAGAACAGTGAGGAGAGGAGAACAGTGTGGACAGAGGAACAGTGAGGACAGGAGAACAGTGTGGACAGGAGAACAGTGAGGAGAGGAGAACAGTGAGAACAGTGAGGACAGGAGAACAGTGAGGAGAGGAGAACAGTGAGGAGAGGAGAACAGTGTGGACAGAGGAACAGTGAGGACAGGAGAACAGTGTGGACAGAGGAACAGTGAGGACAGGAGAACAGTGTGGACAGGAGAACAGTGAGAACAGGAGAACAGTGAGGAGAGGAGAACAGTGTGGACAGAGGAACAGTGAGGACAGGAGAACAGTGAGGACAGGAGAACAGTGAGGACAGGAGAACAGTGAGGAGAGGAGAACAGTGAGGAGAGGAGAACAGTGAGAACAGTGTGGACAGAGGAACAGTGAGGACAGGAGAACAGTGAGGAGAGGAGAACAGTGAGGAGAGGAGAACAGTGAGAACAGTGTGGACAGAGGAACAGTGAGGAGAGGAGAACAGTGAGGAGAGGAGAACAGTGAGGAGAGGAGAACAGTGAGAACAGTGTGGACAGAGGAACAGTGAGGAGAGGAGAACAGTGTGGACAGGAGAACAGTGAGGAGAGGAGAACAGTGTGGACAGAGGAACAGTGAGGACAGGAGAACAGTGTGGACAGGAGAACAGTGTGGACAGGAGAACAGTGAGGAGAGGAGAACAGTGTGGACAGAGGAACAGTGAGGACAGGAGAACAGTGTGGACAGGAGAACAGTGTGGACAGGAGAACAGTGAGGAGAGGAGAACAGTGAGAACAGTGAGGACAGGAGAACAGTGAGGACAGGAGAACAGTGAGAACAGGAGAACAGTGAGGACAGGAGGACAGTGAGGAGAGGAGAACAGTGAGGACAGTGAGGACAGGAGAACAGTGAGGACAGGAGAACAGTGAGGACAGGAGAACAGTGAGAACAGTGTGGACAGAGGAACAGTGAGGACAGTGTGGACAGAGGAACAGTGAGGAGAGGAGAACAGTGAGGAGAGGAGAACAGTGAGGAGAGGAGAACAGTGAGAACAGTGTGGACAGAGGAACAGTGAGGAGAGGAGAACAGTGTGGACAGGAGAACAGTGAGGAGAGGAGAACAGTGTGGACAGAGGAACAGTGAGGACAGGAGAACAGTGTGGACAGGAGAACAGTGTGGACAGGAGAACAGTGAGGACAGAGGAACAGTGAGGAGAGGAGAACAGTGAGGAGAGGAGAACAGTGAGGAGAGGAGAACAGTGAGAACAGTGTGGACAGAGGAACAGTGAGGAGAGGAGAACAGTGTGGACAGGAGAACAGTGAGGAGAGGAGAACAGTGTGGACAGAGGAACAGTGAGGACAGGAGAACAGTGTGGACAGGAGAACAGTGTGGACAGGAGAACAGTGAGGAGAGGAGAACAGTGAGGAGAGGAGAACAGTGAGAACAGTGTGGACAGAGGAACAGTGAGGACAGGAGAACAGTGAGGACAGGAGAACAGTGAGGACAGGAGAACAGTGAGAACAGTGTGGACAGAGGAACAGTGAGGACAGTGTGGACAGAGGAACAGTGAGGAGAGGAGAACAGTGAGGAGAGGAGAACAGTGAGGAGAGGAGAACAGTGAGAACAGTGTGGACAGAGGAACAGTGAGGAGAGGAGAACAGTGTGGACAGGAGAACAGTGAGGAGAGGAGAACAGTGTGGACAGAGGAACAGTGAGGACAGGAGAACAGTGTGGACAGGAGAACAGTGTGGACAGGAGAACAGTGAGGAGAGGAGAACAGTGAGGAGAGGAGAACAGTGTGGACAGAGGAACAGTGTGGAGAGGAGAACAGTGAGGACAGAGGAACAGTGAGGAGAGGAGAACAGTGAGGACAGAGGAACAGTGAGGAGAGGAGAACAGTGAGGACAGAGGAACAGTGAGGAGAGGAGAACAGTGAGGACAGAGGAACAGTGAGGACAGGAGAACAGTGAGGACAGAGGAACAGTGAGGACAGAGGAACAGTGAGGAGAGGAGAACAGTGAGAAGAGGAGAACAGTGAGGACAGGAGAACAGTGAGGAGAGGAGAACAGTGAGGAGAGGAGAACAGTGTGGACAGAGGAACAGTGAGGAGAGGAGAACAGTGAGGAGAGGAGAACAGTGAGGAGAGGAGAACAGTGAGGACAGGAGAACAGTGAGGAGAGGAGAACAGTGAGGACAGAGGAACAGTGAGGACAGAGGAACAGTGAGGACAGGAGAACAGTGAGGACAGAGGAACAGTGAGGACAGAGGAACAGTGAGGACAGGAGAACAGTGTGGAGAGGAGAACAGTGTGGACAGGAGAACAGTGAGGAGAGGAGAACAGTGTGGACAGAGGAACAGTGAGGACAGGAGAACAGTGTGGACAGGAGAACAGTGAGGAGAGGAGAAAAGTGTGGACAGAGGAACAGTGAGGACAGGAGAACAGTGTGGACAGAGGAACAGTGAGGACAGAGGAACAGTGAGGACAGAGGAACAGTGAGGACAGGAGAACAGTGAGGAGAGGAGAACAGTGTGGACAGGAGAACAGTGAGGAGAGGAGAACAGTGAGGAGAGGAGAACAGTGTGGACAGAGGAACAGTGAGGACAGGAGAACAGTGTGGACAGGAGAACAGTGAGGAGAGGAGAAAAGTGTGGACAGAGGAACAGTGAGGACAGGAGAACAGTGTGGACAGAGGAACAGTGAGGACAGAGGAACAGTGAGGACAGAGGAACAGTGAGGACAGGAGAACAGTGAGGAGAGGAGAACAGTGTGGACAGGAGAACAGTGAGGAGAGGAGAACAGTGAGGAGAGGAGAACAGTGTGGGCAGAGGAACAGTGAGGACAGGAGAACAGTGTGGACAGAGGAACAGTGAGGACAGGAGAACAGTGTGGACAGAGGAACAGTGAGGACAGGAGAACAGTGTGGACAGGAGAACAGTGAGAACAGGAGAACAGTGAGGAGAGGAGAACAGTGTGGACAGAGGAACAGTGAGGACAGGAGAACAGTGTGGACAGAGGAACAGTGAGGACAGGAGAACAGTGTGGACAGAGGAACAGTGAGGACAGGAGAACAGTGTGGACAGGAGAACAGTGAGAACAGGAGAACAGTGAGGAGAGGAGAACAGTGTGGACAGAGGAACAGTGAGGACAGGAGAACAGTGAGGACAGGAGAACAGTGAGGAGAGGAGAACAGTGAGGACAGGAGAACAGTGAGGACAGGAGAACAGTGAGGAGAGGAGAACAGTGAGAACAGTGAGGACAGGAGAACAGTGAGGACAGGAGAACAGTGAGGAGAGGAGAACAGTGAGGACAGGAGAACAGTGAGAACAGTGTGGACAGAGGAACAGTGAGGACAGTGTGGACAGAGGAACAGTGAGGAGAGGAGAACAGTGAGGAGAGGAGAACAGTGAGGACAGGAGAACAGTGAGAACAGTGTGGACAGAGGAACAGTGAGGAGAGGAGAACAGTGTGGACAGGAGAACAGTGAGGAGAGGAGAACAGTGTGGACAGAGGAACAGTGAGGACAGTGAGGACAGGAGAACAGTGTGGACAGGAGAACAGTGTGGACAGGAGAACAGTGAGGAGAGGAGAACAGTGAGGAGAGGAGAACAGTGTGGACAGAGGAACAGTGAGGACAGGAGAACAGTGTGGACAGGAGAACAGTGAGGAGAGGAGAACAGTGTGGACAGAGGAACAGTGAGGACAGGAGAACAGTGTGGACAGGAGAACAGTGAGGAGAGGAGAACAGTGAGGAGAGGAGAACAGTGTGGACAGAGGAACAGTGAGGACAGGAGAACAGTGTGGACAGGAGAACAGTGAGAACAGGAGAACAGTGAGGAGAGGAGAACAGTGTGGACAGAGGAACAGTGAGGACAGGAGAACAGTGTGGACAGGAGAACAGTGTGGACAGGAGAACAGTGAGGACAGGTGAACAGTGAGGACAGGAGAACAGTGAGGACAGGAGAACAGTGAGGACAGGAGAACAGTGAGGAGAGGAGAACAGTGAGGACAGGAGAACAGTGAGAACAGTGTGGACAGAGGAACAGTGAGGAGAGGAGAACAGTGTGGACAGGAGAACAGTGAGGAGAGGAGAACAGTGTGGACAGAGGAACAGTGAGGACAGGAGAACAGTGAGGACAGGAGAACAGTGTGGACAGGAGAACAGTGAGGAGAGGAGAACAGTGAGGACAGGAGAACAGTGTGGACAGGAGAACAGTGAGGAGAGGAGAACAGTGTGGACAGAGGAACAGTGAGGACAGGAGAACAGTGTGGACAGGAGAACAGTGTGGACAGGAGAACAGTGAGGACAGGAGAACAGTGAGGACAGGAGAACAGTGAGGACAGGAGAACAGTGAGGAGAGGAGAACAGTGAGAACAGTGAGGAGAGGAGAACAGTGAGGAGAGGAGAACAGTGAGGACAGGAGAACAGTGAGAACAGTGAGGACAGGAGAACAGTGAGGAGAGGAGAACAGTGAGGAGAGGAGAACAGTGAGGACAGGAGAACAGTGAGAACAGTGAGGAGAGGAGAACAGTGAGGACAGGAGAACAGTGAGGACAGGAGAACAGTGAGAACAGTGAGGACAGGAGAACAGTGAGGACAGGAGAACAGTGAGGACAGGAGAACAGTGAGAACAGTGAGGACAGGAGAACAGTGAGGACAGGAGAACAGTGTGGACAGGAGAACAGTGAGAACAGGAGAACAGTGAGGAGAGGAGAACAGTGTGGACAGAGGAACAGTGAGGACAGGAGAACAGTGTGGACAGGAGAACAGTGTGGACAGGAGAACAGTGAGGACAGGAGAACAGTGAGGACAGGAGAACAGTGAGAACAGTGAGGAGAGGAGAACAGTGAGGAGAGGAGAACAGTGAGGACAGGAGAACAGTGAGAACAGTGAGGACAGGAGAACAGTGAGGACAGGAGAACAGTGAGGACAGGAGAACAGTGAGGACAGGAGAACAGTGAGAACAGTGAGGAGAGGAGAACAGTGAGGAGAGGAGAACAGTGAGGAGAGGAGAACAGTGAGGAGAGGAGAACAGTGAGGACAGGAGAACAGTGAGGAGAGGAGAACAGTGAGGACAGGAGAACAGTGAGGACAGGAGAACAGTGAGAACAGTGAGGACAGGAGAACAGTGAGGACAGGAGAACAGTGAGGACAGGAGAACAGTGAGGAGAGGAGAACAGTGAGAACAGTGAGGACAGGAGAACAGTGAGGAGAGGAGAACAGTGAGGACAGGAGAACAGTGAGAACAGTGTGGACAGAGGAACAGTGAGGACAGTGTGGACAGAGGAACAGTGAGGAGAGGAGAACAGTGAGGAGAGGAGAACAGTGAGGACAGGAGAACAGTGAGAACAGTGTGGACAGAGGAACAGTGAGGAGAGGAGAACAGTGTGGACAGGAGAACAGTGAGGAGAGGAGAACAGTGTGGACAGAGGAACAGTGAGGACAGTGAGGACAGGAGAACAGTGTGGACAGGAGAACAGTGTGGACAGGAGAACAGTGAGGAGAGGAGAACAGTGAGGAGAGGAGAACAGTGTGGACAGAGGAACAGTGAGGACAGGAGAACAGTGTGGACAGGAGAACAGTGAGAACAGGAGAACAGTGAGGAGAGGAGAACAGTGTGGACAGAGGAACAGTGAGGACAGGAGAACAGTGTGGACAGGAGAACAGTGAGGAGAGGAGAACAGTGAGGAGAGGAGAACAGTGTGGACAGAGGAACAGTGAGGACAGGAGAACAGTGTGGACAGGAGAACAGTGAGAACAGGAGAACAGTGAGGAGAGGAGAACAGTGTGGACAGAGGAACAGTGAGGACAGGAGAACAGTGTGGACAGGAGAACAGTGTGGACAGGAGAACAGTGAGGACAGGTGAACAGTGAGGACAGGAGAACAGTGAGGACAGGAGAACAGTGAGGACAGGAGAACAGTGAGGACAGGAGAACAGTGAGAACAGTGTGGACAGAGGAACAGTGAGGAGAGGAGAACAGTGTGGACAGGAGAACAGTGAGGAGAGGAGAACAGTGTGGACAGAGGAACAGTGAGGACAGGAGAACAGTGAGGACAGGAGAACAGTGTGGACAGGAGAACAGTGAGGAGAGGAGAACAGTGAGGACAGGAGAACAGTGTGGACAGGAGAACAGTGAGGAGAGGAGAACAGTGTGGACAGAGGAACAGTGAGGACAGGAGAACAGTGTGGACAGGAGAACAGTGTGGACAGGAGAACAGTGAGGACAGGAGAACAGTGTGGACAGGAGAACAGTGAGGACAGGAGAACAGTGAGGACAGGAGAACAGTGAGGACAGGAGAACAGTGAGAACAGTGAGGAGAGGAGAACAGTGAGGAGAGGAGAACAGTGAGGACAGGAGAACAGTGAGAACAGTGAGGACAGGAGAACAGTGAGGAGAGGAGAACAGTGAGGACAGGAGAACAGTGAGGACAGGAGAACAGTGAGGACAGGAGAACAGTGAGAACAGTGAGGACAGGAGAACAGTGAGGACAGGAGAACAGTGAGGACAGGAGAACAGTGAGGACAGGAGAACAGTGAGGACAGGAGAACAGTGTGGACAGGAGAACAGTGAGAACAGGAGAACAGTGAGGAGAGGAGAACAGTGTGGACAGAGGAACAGTGAGGACAGGAGAACAGTGTGGACAGGAGAACAGTGTGGACAGGAGAACAGTGAGGACAGGAGAACAGTGAGGACAGGAGAACAGTGAGAACAGTGAGGAGAGGAGAACAGTGAGGAGAGGAGAACAGTGAGGACAGGAGAACAGTGAGAACAGTGAGGACAGGAGAACAGTGAGGACAGGAGAACAGTGAGGACAGGAGAACAGTGAGGACAGGAGAACAGTGAGAACAGTGAGGAGAGGAGAACAGTGAGGACAGGAGAACAGTGAGGAGAGGAGAACAGTGAGGAGAGGAGAACAGTGAGGACAGGAGAACAGTGAGAACAGTGAGGAGAGGAGAACAGTGAGGACAGGAGAACAGTGAGGACAGGAGAACAGTGAGAACAGTGAGGACAGGAGAACAGTGAGGACAGGAGAACAGTGAGGACAGGAGAACAGTGAGGACAGGAGAACAGGAGAACAGTGAGGACAGGAGAACAGTGAGAACAGTGAGGAGAGGAGAACAGTGAGGAGAGGAGAACAGTGAGGACAGGAGAACAGTGAGAACAGTGAGGACAGGAGAACAGTGAGGACAGGAGAACAGTGAGGACAGGAGAAAAGTGAGGAGAGGAGAACAGTGAGAACAGTGAGGACAGGAGAACAGTGAGGAGAGGAGAACAGTGAGGACAGGAGAACAGTGAGGACAGGAGGACAGTGAGGAGAGGAGAACAGTGAGAACAGTGAGGAGAGGAGAACAGTGAGGACAGGAGAACAGTGAGGACAGGAGAACAGTGAGAACAGGAGAACAGTGAGAACAGGAGAACAGTGAGGACAGGAGGACAGTGAGGAGAGGAGAACAGTGAGGACAGTGAGGACAGGAGAACAGTGAGAACAGTGAGGAGAGGAGAACAGTGAGGACAGGAGAACAGTGAGGACAGGAGAACAGTGAGAACAGGAGAACAGTGAGGACAGGAGAACAGTGAGGACAGGAGGACAGTGAGGAGAGGAGAACAGTGTGGACAGAGGAACAGTGAGGACAGGAGAACAGTGTGGACAGGAGAACAGTGTGGACAGGAGAACAGTGAGGACAGGAGAACAGTGAGGACAGGAGAACAGTGAGAACAGTGAGGAGAGGAGAACAGTGAGGAGAGGAGAACAGTGAGGACAGGAGAACAGTGAGAACAGTGAGGACAGGAGAACAGTGAGGACAGGAGAACAGTGAGGACAGGAGAACAGTGAGGACAGGAGAACAGTGAGAACAGTGAGGAGAGGAGAACAGTGAGGACAGGAGAACAGTGAGGAGAGGAGAACAGTGAGGAGAGGAGAACAGTGAGGACAGGAGAACAGTGAGAACAGTGAGGAGAGGAGAACAGTGAGGAGAGGAGAACAGTGAGGACAGGAGAACAGTGAGGACAGGAGAACAGTGAGAACAGTGAGGACAGGAGAACAGTGAGGACAGGAGAACAGTGAGGACAGGAGAACAGTGAGGACAGGAGAACAGGAGAACAGTGAGGACAGGAGAACAGTGAGAACAGTGAGGAGAGGAGAACAGTGAGGAGAGGAGAACAGTGAGGACAGGAGAACAGTGAGAACAGTGAGGACAGGAGAACAGTGAGGACAGGAGAACAGTGAGGACAGGAGAAAAGTGAGGAGAGGAGAACAGTGAGAACAGTGAGGACAGGAGAACAGTGAGGAGAGGAGAACAGTGAGGACAGGAGAACAGTGAGGACAGGAGGACAGTGAGGAGAGGAGAACAGTGAGAACAGTGAGGAGAGGAGAACAGTGAGGACAGGAGAACAGTGAGGACAGGAGAACAGTGAGAACAGGAGAACAGTGAGAACAGGAGAACAGTGAGGACAGGAGGACAGTGAGGAGAGGAGAACAGTGAGGACAGTGAGGACAGGAGAACAGTGAGAACAGTGAGGAGAGGAGAACAGTGAGGACAGGAGAACAGTGAGGACAGGAGAACAGTGAGAACAGGAGAACAGTGAGGACAGGAGAAAAGTGAGGAGAGGAGAACAGTGAGAACAGTGAGGACAGGAGAACAGTGAGGACAGGAGAACAGTGAGAACAGGAGAACAGTGAGGACAGGAGGGCAGTGAGGAGAGGAGAACAGTGAGGACAGTGAGGACAGGAGAACAGTGAGAACAGTGAGGAGAGGAGAACAGTGAGGACAGGAGAACAGTGAGGACAGGAGAACAGTGAGGAGAGGAGAACAGTGAGGACAGTGAGGGCAGGAGAACAGTGAGGAGAGGAGAACAGTGAGGACAGGAGGACAGTGAGGAGAGGAGAACAGTGAGGACAGGAGAACAGTGAGGACAGGAGAACAGTGAGAACAGTGAGGACAGGAGAACAGTGAGGAGAGGAGAACAGTGAGGAGAGGAGAACAGGAGAACAGTGAGGACAGGAGAACAGTGAGGACAGGAGAACAGTGAGGAGAGGAGAACAGGAGAACAGTGAGGACAGGAGAACAGTGAGGACAGGAGAACAGTGAGGAGAGGAGAACAGTGAGGAGAGGAGAACAGTGAGAACAGTGAGGACAGGAGAACAGTGAGGACAGGAGAACAGTGAGGACAGGAGAACAGTGAGGAGAGGAGAACAGTGAGGACAGGAGAACAGTGAGGACAGGCGAACAGTGAGGAGAGGAGAACAGTGAGGAGAGGAGAACAGTGAGAACAGTGAGGACAGGCGAACAGTGAGGACAGGCGAACAGTGAGGACAGGAGAACAGTGAGGAGAGGAGAACAGTGAGGACAGGAGGACAGTGAGGACAGGCGAACAGTGAGGACAGGAGAACAGTGAGGACAGGAGAACAGTGAGGAGAGGAGAACAGTGAGGACAGGAGAACAGTGAGGACAGGAGAACAGTGAGGACAGGCGAACAGTGAGGAGAGGAGAACAGTGAGGAGAGGAGAACAGTGAGAACAGTAAGGACAGGAGAACAGTGAGAACAGTGAGGACAGGAGAACAGTGAGGACAGGAGAACAGTGAGGAGAGGAGAACAGTGAGGAGAGGAGAACAGGAGAACAGTGAGGACAGGAGAACAGTGAGGACAGGAGAACAGTGGAGAGGAGAACAGTGAGAACAGTGAGGACAGGAGAACAGTGAGGACAGGAGAACAGTGAGAACAGTGAGGACAGGAGAACAGTGAGGACAGGAGAACAGTGAGGACAGGAGAACAGTGAGGAGAGGAGAACAGTGAGGACAGGAGAACAGTGAGGACAGGAGAACAGTGAGAACAGTGAGGACAGGAGAACAGTGAGGACAGGAGAACAGTGAGGAGAGGAGAACAGGAGAACAGTGAGGACAGGAGAACAGTGAGGACAGGAGAACAGTGAGGACAGGAGAACAGTGAGGACAGTGAGGACAGGAGAACAGTGAGGACAGGAGAACAGTGAGGACAGGAGAACAGTGAGGAGAGGAGAACAGTGAGGACAGGAGAACAGTGAGGACAGGCGAACAGTGAGGAGAGGAGAACAGTGAGGAGAGGAGAACAGTGAGAACAGTGAGGACAGGCGAACAGTGAGGACAGGCGAACAGTGAGGACAGGAGAACAGTGAGGACAGGAGAACAGTGAGGAGAGGAGAACAGTGAGGACAGGAGGACAGTGAGGACAGGCGAACAGTGAGGACAGGAGAACAGTGAGGACAGGAGAACAGTGAGGAGAGGAGAACAGTGAGGACAGGAGAACAGTGAGGACAGGCGAACAGTGAGGAGAGGAGAACAGTGAGGAGAGGAGAACAGTGAGAACAGTAAGGACAGGAGAACAGTGAGGACAGGCGAACAGTGAGGACAGGAGAACAGTGAGGAGAGGAGAACAGTGAGGAGAGGAGAACAGTGAGAACAGTGAGGACAGGAGAACAGTGAGGACAGGAGAACAGTGAGGAGAGGAGAACAGTGAGGAGAGGAGAACAGTGAGGAGAGGAGAACAGTGAGAACAGTGAGGACAGGAGAACAGTGAGGAGAGGAGAACAGTGAGGAGAGGAGAACAGTGAGGAGAGGAGAACAGTGAGAACAGTGAGGACAGGAGAACAGTGAGGACAGGAGAACAGTGAGGAGAGGAGAACAGTGAGAACAGTGAGGGCAGGAGAACAGTGAGGAGAGGAGAACAGTGAGGAGAGGAGAACAGTGAGAACAGTGAGGACAGGAGAACAGTGAGGACAGGAGAACAGTGAGGACAGGAGAACAGTGAGGAGAGGAGAACAGTGAGAACAGTGAGGGCAGGAGAACAGTGAGGAGAGGAGAACAGTGAGGAGAGGAGAACAGTGAGGAGAGGAGAACAGTGAGAACAGTGAGGACAGGAGAACAGTGAGGACAGGAGAACAGTGAGGAGAGGAGAACAGTGAGAACAGTGAGGGCAGGAGAACAGTGAGGAGAGGAGAACAGTGAGGAGAGGAGAACAGTGAGGAGAGGAGAACAGTGAGAACAGTGAGGACAGGAGAACAGTGAGGACAGGAGAACAGTGAGAACAGTGAGGACAGGAGAACAGTGAGGACAGGCGAACAGTGAGGAGAGGAGAACAGTGAGAACAGTGAGGACAGGAGAACAGTGAGGACAGGAGAACAGTGAGGAGAGGAGAACAGTGAGAACAGTGAGGAGAGGAGAACAGTGAGGAGAGGAGAACAGTGAGAACAGTGAGGAGAGGAGAACAGTGAGAACAGTGAGGACAGGAGAACAGTGAGGAGAGGAGAACAGTGAGGAGAGGAGAACAGTGAGAACAGTGAGGACAGGAGAACAGTGAGGACAGGAGAACAGTGAGGAGAGGAGAACAGTGAGAACAGTGAGGACAGGAGAACAGTGAGGACAGGAGAACAGTGAGGAGAGGAGAACAGTGAGAACAGTGAGGGCAGGAGAACAGTGAGGAGAGGAGAACAGTGAGGAGAGGAGAACAGTGAGAACAGTGAGGACAGGAGAACAGTGAGGACAGGAGAACAGTGAGAACAGTGAGGACAGGAGAACAGTGAGGACAGGAGAACAGTGAGGAGAGGAGAACAGTGAGGAGAGGAGAACAGTGAGAACAGTGAGGGCAGGAGAACAGTGAGGAGAGGAGAACAGTGAGGAGAGGAGAACAGTGAGAACAGTGAGGACAGGAGAACAGTGAGGAGAGGAGAACAGTGAGGAGAGGAGAACAGTGAGAACAGTGAGGACAGGAGAACAGTGAGGAGAGGAGAACAGTGAGGACAGTGAGGACAGGAGAACAGTGAGGACAGGAGAACAGTGAGGAGAGGAGAACAGTGAGAACAGTGAGGACAGGAGAACAGTGAGGAGAGGAGAACAGTGAGGAGAGGAGAACAGTGAGAACAGTGAGGACAGGAGAACAGTGAGGACAGGAGAACAGTGAGGAGAGGAGAACAGTGAGGACAGGAGAACAGTGAGGACAGGAGAACAGTGAGGACAGGAGAACAGTGAGGAGAGGAGAACAGTGAGAACAGTGAGGACAGGAGAACAGTGAGGACAGTGAGGACAGGAGAACAGTGAGGACAGGAGAACAGTGAGGAGAGGAGAACAGTGAGGAGAGGAGAACAGTGAGAACAGTGAGGACAGGAGAACAGTGAGGAGAGGAGAACAGTGAGGACAGGAGAACAGTGAGGAGAGGAGAACAGTGAGAACAGTGAGGACAGGAGAACAGTGAGGACAGTGAGGACAGGAGAACAGTGAGGACAGTGAGGAGAGGAGAACAGTGAGGACAGGAGAACAGTGAGAACAGTGAGGGCAGGAGAACAGGGGAACCGTGAGGACCATGAGTTCAGCAGACGTGATGAGGGAACACCTCAGACGTTCTGAGAGTTGGTGAGGAGAACAGAACCTACTTGAGCCACTCCTTGATGGGGTCGAGCGAGTTGACGGGCACGGCGTTGATCATGGTGACCTTCTTGCTGTAATCCTTGTAGACGATAACCACGTCGAAGTTCTTCAGGTGGAACTGCACACGCTCGAAATGGACCAGCTCCACCTCGTCCAGGGTCACCACGAACGGGGGCTGAGGAGATCACACCACATCGGGGGGGGGGGGGGGGGGGGGGGGGTGAGAACCAGGCTGAACGGGCACAAATGAAAACATGGCAGACTCCTGGGCTATCGGTACTCACCCACTCGGTGACGTTGCAGAGCGAGCTGGACGTGGGCTGCAGGAGACAGGTGCTTCTGTAGGGGGCGCCCTGGAACCTACACACACACACACACACACACACACACACACACGGGGGCAACGTTACCACCACGGGATCCGAACTCACAACCATCCACACTCCACCAACCCCTCTCTTCTTATGTGGACGCTCCAGAGCTGTGACCATCAACTCGGCAGTGGTGGGGCTTGAACCGACAACCTTCTGAATACTAGTCCAGTACCTTAACCGCTAGGCCTTTATCCAAGTACTGTGAGTACACAGTCTAAGCAATTAAAGGTTAAGGGCCTTGCTCAAGGGCCCGGCAGTGGTGGGGCTTGAACCCACAACCTTCTTCACCCTAACCACCGAGTAACACATACACGTGGATGCAAAAGTTTACACACCCCAACCTAATCAGACATAGCCAATTCCCCTGTGTGCTCTCTGGCGACCCTCACTGGCCACTCTTGCATTTGCAGCATTTAGCAGAGGCTGTGACGGTACACAGTCTAAGCAAGAGGGTTAAGGGCCTCGCTCAAGGGCCCGGCAGTGGCGACCAGGCAGAGGTGGGGCTTGAACCGACAACCTTCTGATCACTAGTCCAGTACCTTAACTGCTGGGCCTTTATACGAGTACTGTGAGTACACAGTCTAAGCAATTAAAGGTTAAGGGCCTTGCTCAAGGGCCCGGCAGTGGTGGGGCTTGAACCAGCAACCTTCTGATTCCTAGTCCATGTAAATATACTGTACACACACACACTATATGCCCAAAAGTATGTGGACACGGGACCTTGCGCTTGTTGAGACATTTGCATACTAAGACCACGGACATCAATATGCAGCTATAACAGCCTCCGCTCCTCTGTGGGGCTTCGATCAACCGGAAGTTCCGATTCATCCCAAAGACGTCCAGGCCCCAGGAGAGGCCCACTTTCCCGTCGACACCTTGAAGTCAATCATTAGAAGGTGTGACCACATACTTCTGAGAGATGGAAATGAACCTGAACCAGGCCCGTTCCCTCACCCCAGGTCTCTGAAGGGAACCTCGAACTCCAGCTCCTCCTTGGTGAGCGTCTCCACCTTCTCGATGAAGTTCTTGAAGGCCGACTTGAGCTTGTGCCTCATCTCGCGCTCCATCTGCTCGGCGTACAGGTCGTCGCGGTCGTGCATGTGCTGGTGCTTGCCCAGGTCCGTGGTGATCTCGCCCACCTCCGTGTAGAACTGCACGTCCGTGTGCCGCTTCTTCCCGAACATGATGGCGTTCTGAGAGGGGGGGAGAGAACCGGAGGGGGGGCGTGAGGAAACGCACTCCCGCAGAGACACACACACACACACACACACACACACACACACACCTTGAGGTGGAAGTGCAGCACGATGATCATCTCTCCATCGCAGGGCTGGAAGACGGCGTGTTTGATGTTGTTGTACAGGATGTCCACCTTATCTCCACGTACGGACGTGAAACGGAATCCTGCCACACACACACACACACACACACACACACACACACACACACACACACACACACACACACACACACACACGAGTCCAGTCAGAATCAACACACCCTGCCCAATCCTGACCTGATCACATGACTGTTCACACGGTGCACACTTCAGTACATTACAGTTATTCACATGAATCCAGTGTACACGTTTAACACCTGAATAGCTCTGCAGTGCTGTAGGGAAGAAATCGCCTGCATCTAAACTATTGCTTAATGTTCTTTTATTTTTACTAAATAAAACTAATCAAACTTAGTGCAGCATCGTAGCAGTAACACTAAAACACTCAACATGAGTGAGATACTTACAGTTTCACTTCGAACTTCACATTCAACGATAATGTATAATAATTCTGTTTAATGCAGTGATGCACTAAACATGAACAGAAATCTCCACTCACAAGTGGTGTAGCAGCTTAACTTGAATATAAAAAAAACTAATAAGTTACTTACCAGCATTACAGTAAAACCTGAACACCAAAATAACATGGAAAGGCTCTCTTGTTATGAAGGAAAGCCAGTTCTTAAAGTGCTTGTATCGTGACGATGGTTTCTACGAGAAGCGAGTGCAGAGTAACAGAAGAAGGTAATGAAGTGTTAAAAGCTCCCGACGATGAGTGAATATAGCGTGTATTTTATTTCTTTATCAAGCGAGTGCGTCACTACCACGCTGGGTTACATAACTAAGCCAATCAGAGCGCTCGGTACTGAGATGTCGGTCAGTCTTGTAACTCGTGCTGTACGTTATATGCTCCTGAAGTTCACATACTGGGATTATAAGTGATCGTTTTGTAAGCCGGAGCGATCCTGGACTCACACACCGTATAAACAGTAAAATTCTACAGTAGTGAACGCGGCTCTGCTGCCACCGCCTGGTGAAGCGCTCGCACTGCAGACGTTACACTTCACTGCTGGACTCGTTTCACTTTCCAGTGTAAAGTAGAGATGGACCGATCGGGGTTTTTGGCACCGATTCCGATCTCCGATCTACTTTCAGGGACATCGGCCGATAGCCGATTCCGATCGGGAAGGGGGGGGGGGGGTATTTGTGTGTGTGTGTGTGTGTGTGTGTGTGTGTGTGTGTTTGTGCCTTTAGAAGAGACGCTTTGTTCACAGTATCGCTATAAGTGATTCATTGATTCATGAGTCGATTCGTTTTTATGTGAAGCGTAAGTTTCTCTTCTCGGTTATCTCTCCGTGTTTACACTGTTATTAATTAAATGTCGTGGTTTTAAATTAACACCAACTACTACAGAACATTCTGTGTGACTCTCTTACATTAAAAAGCTTCATTACACTGTTATTAGCACAGATCTGTAACCGAGTCAGACTCGTTCCGTCTAAGGAGCTAAAAGTTCAGCAGATGATCCTGAACTAACGAATTTGGTAATGAATAAACTTTTGCCTCTGATTGGCTCTGTAACGTTTTCTGTTCTCATCTACATCACAAGTAAGAACCGCTTACGATTTACCAAAGTGAACCAGGAGTTTATATAACGTGCTGATAGAATCGACTCAGATGTGACCGGGTTGAATTATCTTTTTAAAGTAAATATTACAATCAGCAAAATTACATCGTAAGAGCTTTCACGATGGTTTCTGTACGATGGTTGATGAATGGTGATGTGATGGTTGGTGCTTCGTAGCTCAAAGTCTGGATCGATCCACTGAGCTGTTAACTTAACGTGATCTTTATATATCACACGATCGGATCGGCTGCTTTTAGGAGATATCGCCGATCGCCGATAGCATATTTTGACTAAAAATCGGTCGATTCGTAGCCGATCGGTCGTCCCATCTCTAGTTTAAAGTATTTCCACACAGCCGACATGCTGACGTAAAACGAAGGATCGGGATCGGGTTTAGTAAAGCCCATACCGATCAGCTAAAAAAAACGCCTCGATCGGCCCCGATTCCGATCTTTGAGATCGGATCGGGACATCCCTAGTGTGGACAGAAGAAAAGTAAGGACTGAAAGGACAGGAGAAGAGTGGAACAATGAGAACAGAAGAACAGTGAAGACAGGAGAAGAGTAGAACAGCGAGGACAACAGGAGAACATCTCATATCTCACTGAAGCACATTGAGATGAGTTTTTTAGTCATATCTCAGCCCTCCTGGAGACCTGATCACTGCTGACGTTGACGCGAGGCACCCTGACCGTTCCTCACCGTTGGTGTGAGCCTCGAGCGAGCCCTGCATCCTCTTCTGGGCGATGTTGGGCCGGATGTACAGGTCCTTGAGCTTGGGGTTGGAGCGGTTCAGGTTGATGACCAGCGAGTCCTGCTTGACGATGCCCTCCTTCTCCTTCTCCTCGGCCTCGCGGGTCTTGTAGCGCTTCTGCACCTCCTTGATGATGCGGAAGGCGTTCTGCAGGTTGGCGGAGGGCACCGAGGTGTCGCCCGGGACTTTCAGGTTGGAGGCGCGGTACGTGCTGAGAGGAACAGAAACGTACGGACATGCATAAATATCTCACGTTATAGCGTGATGGCGGGAGATAACCACGGTAACCAGCGTGAGCTCACATCTCTTTGACGAAGGTGGCATCAGGGTTGGGGAATATGTTGCCCTCGTGTCGGCCCAGTGAACTCCCCGGCACGAAGAAGTTTATCCTCAGGTACGTGTAGTCTCCTTCCACCGACATGCTGATGTTCTACACACACACACAGCATACACGATCCAGGATATAAACACTGAACATCAGAAAAACATCAGAAGCAGTGATCTCCTCCTGCATCTCAGAGCGAGGGGTCAGCCATGGTACGAACCCACAACCTTGTGATCGATAGCCCAAAGCTCTGCTCACTAGGCTACAGCCGTCTCTGTAGCAATGCTGGAACACCGAGCGTAACCAGCTCATTTATTTATTTATTTATTAGGATGATTTCAACGTCATGCTGGTTCATTCATTTTCTTATGGGGGGGGGGGAGGTGCTGGAGCTTTATCAATGGGCGCAAGGCACACAGTAACACCCTGGACGAGGCACACACACACACACACACACACACACATTCACCTATAGTGCAAATTCAGTGTCTCCAGTTTAACCCGGCTGCACGTTTTTGGACTGTGGGAGGAAACCCACACAGACACGGGGGGGGGGAGAACATGCAAACTCCGCCTGGGGATGGAACCCAGGACCTTCGTGCCGCGAGGCGACGGTGCTACCCACCGAGCCGCCCTCATTTGACAAGGTACCAGTCTGACAGGGCTGGAGTGGACGCACTAGGGTCCTTCTCACCGTTGCTGCGACAAACAGCGACCTCTGCTGTCTGGTCATGGAACTGGTCAGAGAAGTACAACAACACTCTTATTTATTTATATATATATATATATATATATATATAAAGCTTCAAATAACTAGAACTGGACACTAGAGCTGCCACTAACGACTATTTATCTATCAATTAATTTGTAGACGATTATATCGATCAGTCCATTAACCTAAACGATTCATTTTCCTTCAAACAATATAAATCAGAATCTCATTTACGCTTCTTTTGTTTGAACACTAAACTGTCCGGCATAATAATATACCACAGAACTAAATGTAAACAGGGTTTATGTTCATATCATCACATTCTGAAGTGCAGCACGTGTTTATGGTGTTCCGTACACACAGCAACGTGCTTCAACTCATAGCAGAAATAAAACAGTTAGATGTAGCCGCGTCTCATCACGTCCGACGTACAGTAACGACAGAACGAGCCCAGATCCTAACCTCCACATTCACTCAACACTTACTGCACATTCCAAACCATGTAAACACGGTGCCGAGTGCTCCGGCGCATTCACATTAGAAGCTTTTTGCGCTTAACTGAACTCGCTAAGAAATACGCTATTCCAAGATCGCCGCGATTAAGCAGCGTAATGAAACGATATAGACGTGCAGCACGGCGCCGGTGCTGCTGTGGTACCATCAAAGCTTTACACAGTGAACAAACCAGCGTTTAGTTCTGTACCAGTTTTAAGTATCACCGAACTGTGGATGATTCGGGTGTTTACAAGCTCTCTACAATCGTCCTCTGACGGCTGCAGGCGGTGTTTTGTAAGACTGTGACTGAGGTCCTGCACACAGCGAGTAGTGCCGAGTACGGCTGGGCGATTTTGCAAAAAAATAAATAATAATCTCGATTATTTTAAAATTATAACCGATTCTCGATTACGATTATTTTTGTTCTTGTATAATGCAATTGGAAAAAGACTCAAATTTCTTTTTTTTTGTAATAGTAACAGCACCACCTATAATTATCCTTTTAAGGGACTCAAACTTTATAACAATAACGATATCACAATAATTAACAATAATTAAAACAAAATAGAAATCTGAATGATCTACATCCTTTATAAGAATAGCTCACAAACAACTCTTACTTTAAATAATGTGCAGCAGAACCTCCTTACATTAGGAAAAGAACTACAAAAAGTTCTTAAAAGGAACACGAGCCTGTACTGTGCTGTTTCCACCACTGACTGAGTCTCTATCAGTATCAGTATCCGTATCCGTTTACTGTTTAGTTTATCCTCTGGTTTTGGACTCTACCTGTTTTCGCCCCTTGGATATGAAACGTTCCCTGATTTATATTCCGCGAGCGTCTGCTCAGGTTCTGCCTCGTGACATCTCTGCATTTTAATTAAAAGATAAAGTATGTAAACAATCGCGATTGTCACATTTCTAACATCGGGTGAAAACGTTCATGCCAATTAACCCAATTAATCGTGAAAATCGCCCAGCCCTAGTGCTGAGCATGGCTGGATTACTGACCGGGCCAGTGGGGCCAGCGCCCAGGGGCCTTTTGCGATGCCTATCAACATTTATGATACAATATATTTTTATTTCCGAGGGCCCTCCATTCTAAGGATCCTCTGACTATTAGGGACTTTGACCCCAGGGCCTCTTGGGGGCCCTAGCCATGCTTTTGGGCCCCTTATGAAAATGGATGAGGCGTTGTGGCACTGCTCTGACTTCGACTTCTGGCTATTAGGGGTCCTAGGAAAGAGGGGGGCATATTTTTAGAGGGCCCTGGTTATGGCGACGGGGTGGTTGCCCTGGGCAACTCTTTGCCCAGGGGCCCAGACTATCCTTAATCCGTCCTTGGTGCTGAGGGAATCATATGAACGCTTATATGACTGGAGACGGTGTAGAAATGTAAAAAAAATATCATTTATAAACATAGTTTATCAACTTAAAACACATCGACTAGGTCGACCAATCACGGCAGCCCTGCCGGACACCAGTACCTTAATGGTGGCGATGTGGAAGGGCGTGGCGATGCCGAACACGGGCATGACGACCGTCTCGTACTTCTTGTCGATGTAGAGCTTCATGTCCCGGATGTCCTTCTCCCGAGGCATCTGGGATACGTTCTTGTAGGACACGTTGGACTTCCTGGCTCTGAGAGGAGAGAGTGAGAGGTCGGTTCAGAACCCACAGACCGTCTTTGGACCGTCGTCCAAACCGAGCGTCCCGAACAGACGCACCTTTGGTGCCACCTAGTGTTGGGTTCTATACGGGAATCTCGGCGGTGCTATCGACCCGGCCGGGCGTCCGACAGACACGACTAACTGCGCCTGAGGGAGCTGCTATAAAAGCTTAGTGACGTCCATCACTGACAGGTGAGGCTGTACTGATGACGAGCACCTGCTGGTACACTCTGACTAGTGCGGAGGGTGGATTGGTGTCACGTCCGCGAACACCCCATAGCGCCGTAACTTACTTCTGGATCTGCTGTTCACCCTTCTGCTCGGTCAGGCGCCGCTTGGCCTCATTGTTCATCTGATTGGCCAGCTCCCGCTGATGGGCCCGCCTCTTTTCCTCTGCGGTCATCTCGTTCTGTCCAATAGGAAGAAGGGATCAGATCTGCTGTACACCCACGCGCCAGTATCTAACAGTAGATCTGACACACGCTCACCCTGGTCCTATCAGCCAGCAGGGCAGCTCGAGCTCCTTTACCCAGCAGCTGCTCGGCGTCGTCGTCGTCTTCATCTTCGTCCTCCTCGTCATCGTTCTATACACACACACACACACACACACACACACACACACACACACACACGGATCAGGGCGGAGTACACACACACACACACACACACACACACAGCACCAGGTCTACAAACTCACTCCAATCATAAACACATGTCCACATTCGGACTGGTTTGTGTGTTAGTGAAGGGCTTAGGGTTGCCAGATCATCAAAATCCAACTCTAAGGGTCGATCTATATAAGTGCAGATTGAACAAGCGCAGACGCCTCAGACAGACAAATAATCATCATTAGAATAAAGAATAAAGTAAAAATAATAATCACTTTTAATTTAATTCCATTTCTAGCCATCACTTTAACCTGGTCAGGGTCGAGATGGGTCCGGTTCAAGCCGAAACACAGGAAACGAGGCTGTGATCCTCAATTTTATTCAGACGGTGCTTTATACGATAGCAACTTTAGAAGTTGAGGCCAGAACGCTCGTGCAGGCATCGTACAAGAGGGTTAAGAGCCGTGCTCAAGGGCCCTTGGGGTTCGAACCCACAACCTTCCAGTCGGTATCCCACTAGGCCAGGGTTTTTCACCCAGGGGTCGGTCGCGAGTAACGATGCACCACAAGACCACGATTTCAATCGGTTATTCTTTAAATATGAATCAATATTCACTTTAAACAGCAGAGGGCGCTGGCGCGATTCACCTCGCCTGGTTGACGTCACTGGAGCTATACGCCTGGTTGCCAGATTCGGGTTTTTTTCCCCCCTCCAGGCAAATTGGGCTTAATTCAAAATTGTTTGTACCTACCTCAGAAATAAAAGGACGTTCACTATTTAGATAAATTAAATACGAGCACAAATACAGGATTTTATTGGATTTTTTTCATAATTTGTCATAATTAATTTCAGTTTTTTTTTTAAATTCGGGAAAAATCGTATCGTGAATCGTATCGCATCGTGGGTCAAAGTGTATCGTTACATCCCTAGAAATAAAGGCATTTAAATCAAAATAAAAGCCTCAGATTCCTACAGTGGTGTTTCTAAACCCCTTCCTGAGCTGAGCCACGGCGGGACGCGGCGGTCTGGCTGCACACGGACCCCAATATAAAGGAAGAACGGGGCTACATTACAGAAGTGTAGACAGCCTGCCCCCTACAGGCCAGAACGAGTCATAGCACACAGTCCTTATATTCACCTTTACGTTTTCAGCATTTAGCAGACGCTTTTATCCAAAGCGACTTACACAGGGCCTCGCTCAGGGGCCCAACGGTGGCAACCTGGTGGTGGCGGGGCTTGAACCTTCTGTTTACTAGTCCAGCAACCTTAACCGCTGAGCTATCACTGACCTTGAGGAAAATCCCAACGTTCTTGATCTTCTTCTTCACTGGGGTCAGGACGGTGGCCGGGTCCTCCTGCACACAGAGCACACAGAGGGAAGCGGTCAGGACCAAGCGTGAGGATCTGGTGTGTGTGTGTGTGTGTGTGTGAGGATCTCACCTCGTTGATGAGGATGGTGTCGCCGATGAACAGGGCGTACTTCTTCTGCTCGTCCTTCTTCCCCTCAGAGTTCATCAGGTCAGCGAAGCCTAGACTCACACTCATCACCATGCCTACACACACACACACACACACACACACACACACACACACACACACACACACACACACACACGAATATGATACCGACTCGGATACAACAGCGCTTCTTACACACCCGACCAAAGCAACATTCTGTTCTGCCCTACAACCCCCCCCCCCCCACCCCCCCCTTCGACAACCGCTCCACCCTGGTCAGGGTCAAGGTGGGTCCGGAGTCTATCAGGCCTTGCTCAGGCACCCGACAGAAGCAACATGATGACGGGACTCAAACCTGCAACCTTCTGATTTCTAGACCCACACCATAGGCGCCGTGTTAACACTGTAACTACGAGGTCCAAAACTGCCACCTTCTGTGCTGGTCAGGGTCAAGGTGGGTCCGAAGTCTATCAGGCCTTGCTCAGGCACCCGACCGAAGCAACATAGTGGGACTCAAACCTGCAACCTTCTGATTTCTAGACCCACACCATAGGCGCCGTGTTAACACTAGGTCCAAAACTGGCACCTTCTGTGCTGCCCTGCACACTTCCCTTCGACAACCGCTCCACCCTGGTCAGGGTCAAGGTGAGTCCGGGGTCTATCAGGCCTTGCTCAGGCACCCGACAGAAGCAGCATGATGGCGGGGCTCAAACCAGCAACCTTCCGATTTCCAGTCCGGCACCATAGGCGCCGTGTTAACACTAGGTTCAAAACTGGCACCTTCTGTGCTGCCCTGCACACTTCCCTTCGACAACCGCTCCACCCTGGTCAGGGTCAAGGTGGGTCCGGAGTCTATCAGCTAGTTCCCGTTTTATTATTCAACATAATAGCAGGTTCAAGTACTATAATCTCACGCCCTCCTGATTCCTCACTACCGACGACGGTTACAGACGTCTCTGCGCCCATACGAACTGCGCTAGCCCGACTGCATTCGCATTCCCCCACTACTATTATTATAATCCAACAACCATCACGGACGGGTCCGGCACGAGCGTGCGCCACGCCGTCCTCAGTCGGGCCAGCTTCACACCAGCTCGGGCCACACACACACAGTACACAGGACCGTGGAGAAACACTCGGGTATGAAGAAGACGCTCGGTAAGGAACGTGCACGTGGACCGGGAACACTCGGGTGCGCACGCTCACCTTTCTTCAGTTTGAACTGGTTCTTAGCGTTCAGGACCAGAGAGGCTTCCCGAAACTCGATCCCCATAGCGAACCTGAAACACACACACACACACACACACGCAGCAGGACGGGAACATCAGGCCACAGGGTTCAGCATCGACGTTCCCCAAGTTTAGATCTAGTCTCGTTAAGCGGGTTACGACATTATCCAAAGCGACTTACAATAGAGCAATTGAGGGTTAAGGGCCTCGCTCAAGGGCCCAACAGTGTTAACCTGGCGGTGGTGGGTCTTTAACCAGCGACCTTCTGATTGCTAGAAGGCTACGGAGCAATACAGGGGTTCATCTCTACCTCCGGTCCGGTCAGTAATCCTGTATATTCAGGGCAAACCATAGCCTAGTGGTTAAGGTACTGGACTAGCAACCAGAAGGTAGCTGGTTCAAGCCCCACTACTGCCTGGTCGCCACTTGAGCGAGGCCCTTAACCCTCAATCGCTCAGACTGTACACTGTAACTGTAATGTAAGTCGCTTTGGATAAAGGCGTCTGCTAAATGCCGAAAATGTAAACGTAAACGTCTGCTCGCTCTACACAGACACATCTCCCATGATCCTACGCTCTCCCGAGCTGAGAAGAGGGCGTGTCTAAATTCCTCCTTAGCTCCCTTAAAATGCTCCTACTGAGGAGCGACGATCCGACCGAATGACGAGGGAGCGCCCGACGCCTCCTCGGCGCCGAAGATCCATCCCAGCGTTCAGTTTTACACCATCGGGGCATCAGGGGCAGTTTAAGCGTCTAAACGATCTGATGATGAGTCTCCGGGTCTGATTAGAATCCCATATTTACCCCAAGTTCTTGGTGAGCTTGCTGAGCAGGTTCGATTTCTCCTTCTTCACGTAGTCCATGACCGTGTTGTAGGCATCGCAGATCTTCACCCCTGGATGTTAGAGACAATAATAATAATATTTAGGGATGTCCCGATCAGGTTTTTTTTTGTTCCCGATCTTTAATTTTGATCCCGAGTCTCATACCGATACTTGTAATGTCTAGATAAGAACTGGATAATACTGCTTGGCTAACGGCCATGACTCTAGCTGTCCGCTATAGACCGCTGAAGTCGTGCGCTATTCTGTAGTCCTCGTTATGCCCATATCTGGAGACCCGGGTCTAAGTCAGATTTCCTGTGGGGGAAAATGAACGGGGTTTTCAAAAAAAACCGCATCCTGTGCTGAACAAACACGTTCAGAACCCTGCACGTTCCGTCCTGTGTACATTTTCCTCCCGTACATCGCCGGATCCTCCGGATTACGAGGTCGTTAAAGGGTCGTAATACGCCCGCTCGGGTGGCGCAGCGGTAAAAAGAGACGCGCTGCGACCAGGGCTGGATTCTGAGAAGCGTCGTATCGAATCCAGCCTTGCTTTACCGGTTCGAAGCCGAGTGGCTATATGAGCAACGATTGGCCGGTCGCTCGTGTGGGGGGGGGGGGCGGGACAAAGAACCGGATGTGGGTCTCTCTCTGTCAGAATGCGATCGCGTTCTCTGCCGGCCGATTGGAGGCGCTTACACAGCGATGGGAGGGGGTGCCCTTAGGGTGCGTCTCTCCGCATGCGACGCTAGGTGGCGCCAAACTCATCGACGTGTGGGTGGCAAAGATGCATCTGGCTGCTGCTCGTGTTTCGGAGGGGATACGGGTTAGCTTCGATCACCTCCGTCAGGGCGGGGTTCGGCATAGACGGAGAGGAAGCACGATGCTAATTGAACAATTGGATGCGCTAAAGGGGGAAAAAGGGGTAAAAAAACTAAAAACAAACAAAAAAAAGGTCGTAATACTAATAATGCTACACGAAAGCTAACGCTACTGCGCATTAATCAGACGTCACTGAACTACACCGATCGAATCGACGGAACGAGCGGCTCGCTTTTGTTGAGTACAACCGACGGCGTAACACCCGACCGTCCTCGCTTTCTACTTTAATGTAGCTAGCTACTAAAAATATAAAGTAAAACGTGTGAATATCGCTGCACTGTTACGCCGGTGAATCGCGCTGCTTCGTGCGCTTATTTAAGAGGCTTATAAAAGAAAGAAAAACAATATAAGAGGCTTCCAGTTTAGTGACGTCAATTCGGCGCGCAGTAGCGTTAGCTCACATGCAGCGATATTCATATTTTGACTCATTAACGACTTCGTAATTCAGAGGATCCGGTGAAAATAGACGGAAGAATCTCCATAAAACAAAACCTAACAGCTCTGGAACATTTTTTATGACTACAGGATGCGAGAGAAGCAATTTGTGAAATCTCCGTTCATTCTTCCTATTCAAAATTTCTCTTAGACCCGGGTTACCAAATATGGGCGTAACAACATGGCGTGGACTACAACGTGACGACACGACTTCAGTGCTCTATTCGGTACCGTAAAAGAGGAAGGTAATAAAGTGTTAAACGCTCCCGACGATGAGTGAATATAGCGTGTATTTATTTCTTTATTAAGCGAGTGCGTCACTACCACGCTGGGTTACATAACTAAGCCAATCAGAGCGCTCCATACTGAGATGTCGTGTAAAAAAACGCCTAACATCCCTAACAATATGAATACTTAATACCTGTTAAATGCACCTCTTTAATAACCTGAATCAGACCCCGATTACCGTGCTTGAGCTCCTTGAGCAGCTCCTCCTCCACCTGCAGCAGGAAGTTGTAGTTGTCCTGCATCTCCTGCGGCGGGTCCACCATGAGCGTGCGCACCAGGTTGGAGCAGTAGGACTTGTAGCGGATCCCCATGGCGCACGTGATGGCGCCGAAGTGCATGTGGTTCTTATCGCTGAGACACAGAGAGAGAGAGAGAGAGAGAGAGAGAGAGAGAGAGAGAGAGAGAGGGAGACGTTTCTACACCAGCTCTGACGTGGATCTAACCCAACCCAACCCGGCGGCACCTGTGCACACCTGACGACGCTGAACTTCAGGCTGTAGTTGCCGCCGCTCTGGATGATGGGCGGGTAGCACATCTCTACGGTGGAGGGGTCGGCGCCGCCCAGGTACTTCTTCTCCTCGATGGCCTTCTCCACCGACTCGGCCAGGCGGCTGTGCTTCACTTTCTGTCGGAGCGAGAGGGACGGACGTTAGCGCACAGCGTGTGTATCTGGATTCTTTCTCCCTGTTTCACTTTTAAACTCGTGTTACAGCTCCAGCTTCTGAGTCTAAAACGCTTCTGGTTGAGAATAAAGCTTAACGTGGTTTAATGTAGTAAAAGAAGGAGACAGGAGCACTAAACTTCTCTTCATTATTACTGCTCATAAGTTCCTCCACTCATCACATTCCTCACTCGCCGTTTTACCGCCTCGTATCGAACAGTTCGTCTCATCGGAGGAGCTTTGAAAGGGTCAGCGAACAGCAGACTTGGGTCAGTTAGGTGCAAAGGTGTGCCACACTTCTCATGTGAACGCGCCCTCAGTCGAGCCAGCTTAGAAAAACCGAACGTAATCACCGTGCTCATGACGTTCGCCACACATACAGCCAATCGGAACGGCCACAAGACATTTACGTTCTTGGCACTTAGCGGACGCTTCTCATCCAGAGCGACTTGCAGTACTGTGACGGCATACGATCTAAGCATTTGAGGGTCAAGGGCCTCGCTCGGGGGCCCAACAGATGAGGCTTGAACCGGCAACCTTCCGATTACTGTACCAGTACCTAAACCACTAGGCTACAGCTGCGCCACTTAAGACACAATACAGACGCGGTGTGTAGAAGAACACGGACGGCATCAGGTAGCGTCCCCATCGCGGACGCGAGACGAAGCACCGGCGCGTTCTCGCGCCCCTCACCTCGTCGGCGTCCACGATCTCCATCACCCTCTCCTTGAAGAACTTGGTGAAGACGTCGCTGGTGATGGCGGCCGCTTTCTTCATCAGGTTCAGCTCTCCGTCCTCCTTCACGGCGATCGTGTACGCCACCGCCGCGCTGATGTCCACCTGACACACACACACACACGATTACAAAACTACGTCCCGTCCCGCCCCCGTGTGTGAAAGGTTTCCGTTATTCTGGCCACCCTCTGACCTTGTTCAGGCCCTCGGCCGTCAGCATGTCGTTCCAGCTCTTCATGTACTCTCCGGGGAACTTGTCCTTGATGAAGATGCCCACCGCCTTGCCTTCTTTACTGCCCCGGATCGCCTCCGTCATCTTCTCGAAGTTCGCCTTGTTGCTCTCGTTCTAAACCAACACAAGATATATATAAATATATATAGAGGATATACACCAATCAGCTCCACTTACCATATAGAAGCAGTTAGTAGTTCTACAATTACTGACTGTAGTCCATCTGTTTCTCTACATGCTTTGTTACCCCCTTTCACCCAGTTCTTCAATGGTCAGGACCCCCACAGGACCACCACAGAGCAGGTATTATTTAGGTGGTGGATGATTCTCAGCACTGCAGTGACACTGACATGGTGGTGGTGTGTTAGTGTGTGTTGTGCTGGTATGAGTGGAGGTTTTAAACACCGTGTCCACTCACTGTCCACTCTATTAGACACTCCTGCCTGGTCGGTCCACCTTGTAGATGTAAAGTCAGAGACGATCGCTCATCTATCGCTGCTGTTTGAGTCGCTCATCTTCTAGACCTTCATCAGTGGGCACAGGACGCTGCTCACGGGGCGCTGTCGGCTGGGTGTTTTTGGTTGGTGGACGATTCTCAGTCCAGCAGTGACAGTGACGTGTCACTAGGCCACTATCGCTGGGGTCCAGGGTCTAAATCCCCAGTGGAACTATTGGCCGGTTGGGCGTCTACATACAGAAGTGACAGGTTATGTCTAAGACGAGGGGGGGGGGGGTCACCACGACCCTGACCAGAATAAAGCAGTGACGAAACGAACAGAATCACCATCAGTGCGGTCACCAGGACTCGGAATCCACCCGACATGAGTTTCATCTCATCAGCTGCCTCAAGAGCCTGGTCAGAGCCGCAGTGAATCCGGTTCCACCCGGAAACAGTGAGCGCAGGGCAGGAATACCCCCCCCCCACACGGTGCTAATCTAGGTACCAGAGCAGCAAGAACCCGGGGCGCTGTTACCTTTTCCCGGACCAGGAGCGTGACCGGCGGGATGCCGTTGGCGTTCTCGTTTCCCTTGGTCACCGCCACCTGCTTCAGGAACTCCAGCTTCTTCTTGCTGGCTAGGAAGATGATCTTGGACTCGCAGAAGATCATGATGGTGTCGGTCAGCTCGTAACCAAACAGCCACGTCTGAGAGAGAGAGAGAGAGAGATTCATATGAGACCAGTCTGATAAATAATCACAGCGTGATGAACTGATACTGATGCAGGGAACACACACATTAACGAGCCAAAACATTAAAACCACCCACAAAAAGGGATGTGAGGGTATATTAGATGTCAGGCTGTACCTCGAGTACCTCGAGTACCTCACCGAGAACGGCTCACGGCTCCAGTTTAACCAGAACACGAACGAGCCAAGCGTACCTGCAGAGCCGTGGATTTGGCGTACACGATCTCCTCGTCCACGCCGACGGAAACCACGATGGCGTCCACCTTCCCGAACACGTCCTCGCCTTTCTGTGACGAGAACAGACACAGTGACGTTCAGTGGCTAGTGGTCCAAGCCAAGCAACAGGTCATCTACAGGCAGTGACCGTGTACACACAGTGTTTCTGAAGCTTGTGAAACGGCTGACGGACGTACGGTCCAGGCAGGCGTTCCTAATAAAGTGCTCAGTCACTGTACGGTACTGACCGGCTGCTGTCGAATAGACACGGACCTCGGGATTCTTCTGAGGTACGCACGCCCGTACGGAGAGAACCGACTGTGCCGCAGCGCTCGGGCACTTACACGTGTACGTATGGTTGATTGATTTAATCGGTTTTTAGCTGCTTCTTCACTTTGTCTCATTTAAAACGAATTATAAAAGATGTTTTGGATTTAAATATGTTAAAAAATGCATTATTTTCCCTGGTGCTGTAGATTTAAGCACACTCCGCTTACACGTGCATGGAGAGATGTTCAGAAACATGTCTATAATATTATTTTATTTTTTCATGAGGCCTGCCCATGCACAACTCTTCAAGAGCGATTCCAAAAGAGCTTTGGCTTGTGTTTCTTGACACAATTTTGAGGGATCTTTAGGCTCATCATTCTGCTGAAGCTGCTTTTCCTACCATAGAATGTGCTTATATTCAGTGGAAACTGTTTCACTTTTAAACTTGTGTTTTACAGCTCCTGGTTGAGAATAAAGCTAAACGTGGTTCAATGTAGTAAAAGAAGGAGACGGGAGCACTAAACTTCTCTTCATCATTACTGCTTGTGTTTCTCGGTCATGGACTTCTGCCGAAGCTGCATCTCTTCTATAGAATTTGCTGATATTCAGTGGAATCGGTCCTTTTTAGGAAGCTGCGCACGGTTTCCAGTGCCACGAATGTGTAAAGCACGGTAATCCACCCTCGTGCTTAAGAGTTAGTAACATGTTAAAAAGAGAATAGAGAACGTGTATGAACTAAGCATGTATAATTCATGTAGCTTTTGTTGTTTGATGAGACTTTAATATTAGAACTGCAGCAAAATCCAATATTAAATTATTAACACAACTACAACATAATATATTCTGAATGTTTACAGCTGAAATATTAATGTTAAATATTGAACAAATATGAATTGTAGTAGAAATAACATTAAAGTAATTCATTAGTAATAGTACATCTATCAAACATTTGCATTTATACCTTTATTATAATAAAATTTGTGCTTTAAATATAGAATTTATTAACCGGACACAATAATATTTGATCAAGGAGGTAAAACAGGTTACTGTATTATTTTACATTTATTTTATTGAAACAGTTTGTTGGATGCAACATTTATACCCCATTTTTTTGCATCATGAGCCTCCAAATGGTGATTAAATAATACATTATTATTTATTACTATCTATTTATAGTATATATTACTATCCATCTATTTATTACTATCTATATTAATAATTACTATCTATTATTATTATTATATTAATACACATGATGACTATTGTTAGTGCACAAACACGTGGCTAACACTCAGCACGCTTAGATAGATCAGTAAACACGCTATAATTTAATCAATAATAAAATATATTACAGTATGCAGTGCGTGTACTAATTAATATGAATATAATGAAATTATATTCGTGCAAGCTATAAGTAAGTGTGCAAGCTAAAGCTATCACACTGATGGGCTAGCTAGAAGACCCTGACAAAGACACAACACGGTGCACTGATCCACCCTCACCAACTGAATTTAGAACTTTATATAAAAATAAAAATA
Source organism: Trichomycterus rosablanca (assembly GCF_030014385.1). Taxonomy (NCBI): domain Eukaryota; kingdom Metazoa; phylum Chordata; class Actinopteri; order Siluriformes; family Trichomycteridae; genus Trichomycterus; species Trichomycterus rosablanca. The sequence continues at coordinate 495,504 of NC_086001.1, read as the reverse complement.
AAAAAAACTGCTGATTTTGGAGCGGGTGAAGCAAACCGTGCTGGCCGCTGGAGCAGTGCGACACGAGGGCTGAGCTGTGTAAGAAACACCGAGGATGAGGAGCAGTGTGCAGGCCTGATCACACCAAAGAGCGCCATTTCACCACATTAACTCATCATTTACATCATGTTTACCTTCCAGTTACTGTAGAGGCGCTTAATGCGCCGGTAATACGCTTCTTTATCCAGGCTGACGCTCATCCTGGCGGCTCTTGTCTCTCTCACACACACAACACCGCGGGGATCCGGCTCCTGTCAGGCCGGCCTCAGGGCTCCCTCACACGGACACTTAGCCTAGCACGCCCGCGCCTCTGATATACACTCACTTCCACTTTTAGACACCGGATTAAGCGCTGACTGGATTATGGATTATTTCACTGATAATAAAGCACGCATGTGTTTTATATACATGCACATATATACAATATCGCGTTTATTAGTACAAATTCTCACGCTCGCGCGCTGTGGTGAGTTAGCATCGCTGCGTTAGCGACAGAAATCTGCGTCCACGGCGCATGCGCGAGGTCACTCGGCCGCCTCGCGCGCTGTGTGTTTTCTTCCCGCCGTCTTCAGTTTCCCGCCCTGGCGCTCTGACTGACAGCACTTGGTGACGTCACACACACAGTGTGCGTGTACACCACCGCCATTATGGAGGGAAAGTTTGGACTGGTTTTTGATTCCCAGTGTAGAGCTTTGAGGTCAGTGTTGCCCAGAATTCCCAACATCTTACCACAAAGATCCCAAGTAACCGACCCTGGTACTGACACACACCCATATCATGACACACCCTGGCTTTTGGACTTGTTGCTGATAACAGTCTGGACGTTTCCTCTGTGCAATGGTCCAGCCTAGATGCCTCCGAGCCCAGAGAAGTGGACGCCGCTTCTGGACATGGTTAACATAAGGCTTCTTGTTTGCACAGTAAAGTGTTCAGTATAATTAGTGCAGTAACTCTGTACTGTAGAGCTGATAAAGGTTTGATAAACTAATCCCTCACCCATGTGGTTATATCAGCTAGTGTTGAGTGGAGGTTCTTGATGGCGTCTGAGGGATGGAAGATCACGAGCGTTCAGATGAAGCTTTACACACTGAAATTCCTCCTGATTCCTCGAATGGTTTAATGATATTCTGCACTGTAGAGGGAGAACATGCAAATCCCTTCCGATCTTTCTTTGAGGTTCATTGTTTTTAAACATTTCAATCATTTTCTCACCAAACCATGATCACGATCACCTGTTCACATCACCTGTTTATAATCACATCATTATTTAGTGTTTCACCTCATTACTAGCTCTACATTTCCCCCGTCCCAACTTTATTTGGAATGTGTTGCAGGTCTGAAATGCAGGAATGGATGTTTATTAATAAATGAAATGAAGTTGAGCAGATAAAAGATGAAATATCTCAGCTTCATCCTGTCTGCACTCAAATAAACGTCAAAGTCAGTGTCAGGAACTCTGTTCATACTTATCTTCTGGCTCTGGTTTAAGCCCAAGTTTTACCTCGTCGATTTGCAGCCCTTCGTAGTTGAATGGTTGTCTATACCGTACTTTTACTTTTTATGCGACGGCGTGTAGGGTTCTGTTTCACGGTGATAACAATCATCAAACGATTTAATCAGAAAATCAGATTTTAAACTGTTCACACTACGCCAATTGATGCAGATTTATTCCTGCAATCTATCACAATGACCAAAAAACTAAAGTAAAACGCTCAGATGACAACAGACGTGACGTCATGTTCTCTCGTCCAAGAAAATGTAAATAAGTAAAGAAATAAATGTACAGTAGCTGTAGAAACGACCAGCGACAACCGAAGGTTATAATTCAGTAGTAGTACTTTGTCGTTCCTTATTTATAACTGTAGAACATAAAACCGCTGCAGATTTTAATTGCTTGAATGCAGTTATCACTCAGAGCATCAGTGGGAGCCTAGTGGGTAGAGCTCTGGGTTATCAACTGGAAGATTGGTGGTTCAAATCCAGGCTCTGCTATGCAGCCACTGTTGGGTCCTTGAGCAAGGCCCTTAACCCTGTCTGCTCCAGGGGCCCCGTACGATGGCTGATCCTGCGCTCTGACCGCAGCTTCCAAACAAGCTGGGATATGAGAAGAAAGAATTTCATTGTACTGTACACCTGTATATGTATATATGACAAATAAAGTATATGGTCTATATCTTGGTCTATATGGTCTATGGTCTATATCTTCTCTGACGAGAATCATGAGACCCACCAGATGAGAAGCTTAGATCTAGACCTGTGAGGTTCAGCTAACCAGTGTGGAGAACACCGCACCAACAGAAGCTCCATCAGAAACAATACTTATGAATTGTTAGTAGGAGCTCAGTGTAGAAACGCAGTAGTTTGATCTGTAACAGCTGCTTAACGTTAATGACTTGACTTGACTTGGGTTGCCAGATTTCAGACATTAAGAAATGCAGAAAGAATATGAAACTATAAGAGCCTGAACCCGCTGTGTCCGTTATCAGAATCTACGTCTATATTTTATTCATACAAAAAATAAAGTCAAACGTTTAGAATTTATTGATTTTATTGGAGGGGGGGGGGCATGCAAATAATTTAGATTCCTCAACCCAACCCAATCCATCAACTGGTATGAATGCCCATTGTGCAGAAGGGAGTGTTTGGGTGGAGAAGCTTTAACTTTCATTTCAGGAGAAGAGAAGGTGATAGTAAACCAGGTCTGGTAGCAGAAACTGAAAGGAATCCATCGATTGGATGGAACAGTGGAACAACTGACACTAAATACATAAATTATAATACATAGTAATAATATAAAATATTCAAAACAATAAATTATAATACATAGTAATAATATAAAATATTCAAAACAATAAATTATAAAGACAATAATAATAATAATAATAATAATAATAATAAAAGTAGGTGGGCTGGTACAGAGACAACCAGCTGTGTACAAAATGGGACCCAAGATGCAGAGCACACAAAAGAGAAGGATGGAAATAAATCAAATAAAAATGGTTAACCTCCTATAACTAATGAGAGAGTAGAACCCTAGGTGGGACCCGCTACTCGATCCACCAATCAACTGACACACGAGATGAGATCCCGAATGCTTCCTCCCAAAATCTAAACATAACAGAGGAAGAAAATATTGAGAAGAAAGCTAAATAGAGGATCGACTCGTGACTCGTGAGAGAATTCATTTTTACTATGGCAAATAGCTTTCCAAACACGGAAGCAACAGACTACCTGTACCTGTATAGCACTATTTAAACTTTAGAAAAATGCCAAGAGCACTAGTCTTCTGTACCAAGGAGCAAGCGAGCGCACACCGGCCAACTACCCTACCGACCGAGTTTGACTCAGCGTTGAGTAACGAGCGAGAAACGCTGGAGGAAGATAATCCACCTGTCACACTGTGGATGTTTTCTTGCTCTAAATACTAAATTCACATGAAGTAAAAATTCTTGAGGTTGTTTCAGACACAATAAAACCTGGTGTTTGGATGGGTGTGGTTCGTTCTTTGATTATTTTCCTTCTCTCCGTGTGTTTAGGATGGAGTTCACCAAGGTTCTCTTCATTTTGGTGATCAGCGCAGGGTGGATCAACAACACCAACGCTAAATGTCCACCTGCTACAAACATCGATTCTCATCAGCAGTTCCTTGACAGACATGTCATTCCACAAGATTTTGATGTCTCAAGCACCGCAGCTTGGGCGGAGTACCTACTCAACAGAAATCTGTGTGGAAGAGCACAGATCCAGACCTTCATTCGGTCCGAAGATGAGGAGAGGGTCAACAGGATCTGCGATGGAGAGGGAGTTCTGGAGAACTTGAATGGAAATATTTGCAGAAGCTTGTATAAATTCAATGTAATTAATATACAGAGTAGAAAAGCAGGTAGTTTGTGCGTTGTTGAACCTCCTGGAACTGCTTATTTTTACATCCTTGTTGCCTGTAATCGTTTTGGGAATAATGAATTCCTTCCTACTACTTTGTATGTTATGAGCAATCCCGAGGAACAGGCACCCATCTTCTCTGCACACCATGAAACCTAATCTGATTTTTAATGATGTTTATGCTACACTTTTTTAACTAACAAAACATTAAACCTATGTAAGACAGAACGTCTGTTTCTTACTTTTCACGATGTTGTTAACTTTGTTAAAGCATCTGAATAAAAGTTCTTCTTTAGCTCTTTTCCACCAAAAAAACTGTTTGGTTCTGTTCGGGTTTCTTCGAACCTCGGTGTTTTTTAGAGAACCGACGCGCGTTTCCACCAGTTTTGAGAACATAAAGACAGTAAAGAGTAACATGATGGTGCATGGAGTGTGTAGATTATCTGTGGGGATTTGTGCTGTTGTTACAGATGTTTGTTTCTATGTAAAAAGCATCGATCAGCTGTTGGTAATAATTAGTCTTAGACGGCGACTCCATTCCTCGTGTTTGTCGCCGTTGTTGCTTTCTTTAATGCGTTCATGCGCGCTTTAATCTCACCGCCACCCTCGGCACTAATCTCCGCTCTGCTTGAGCTGTGCAGTAAAACATCACTAAAGTTCCACGACATGAACAAACTGTGTGAAATAACCATCAAACCCAGTCTAACAGCTCCACGTGTATCTGTGTTTAACTGGATTTACTTCACGTGTGCTGGTTCTGCAGCTCCAGGTTCTGAATCCACAAAAAGCTGAATGTACTAACAGTACCACACAGGAACACTCAACCTCTCTCTGTTATTACTGGTTATAAGAGCTCTGTACTGGTTATAAGCGCTCTGTACTGGTTATAAGTGCTCGCTCTGTACTGGTTATAAGCGCTCTGTACTGGTTATAAGCGCTCTGTACTGGTTATAAGTGCTCGCTCTGTACTGGTTATAAGAGGCTGAGCTCTGTACTGGTTATAAGTGCTCTGTACTGGTTATAAGTGCTCTGTACAACCAGCCATGTTCCATTTTGTTTTTCACGTTTGATTACACTTTTAACACGTCATATCACACAGTTCATCTCATTTGAGGCGCTTCGAAAATATCAGCGGCAAACTGGATCAAAATGTAATCAGATGATCTTTATAAAAATGCAGCATGAAGCTCCATACGAGACACCAGCACACCAGATAAGAATTTATCACTGTATGGGAGATGAGTATAACCAATTTTGGACAACACACAAAAATTCCATTAATAACATGAACACTTTTGTGTTTATATAAAAAGCTTTATGTGAATGATATGTACAAGATGTAATGATAATTAATTAAAACAAATATAACTACAAAACTACAATTTTCATTTTTAAAAATGAAAAATTTGCAATGACTATTTTATTCCAGCTAAAACATCTAAAGTGATTATTAAAAATATTCGTTTAAAATGTAGTAATTTTATTACTGATATGCTCTACTGATAAAATGTAAATAATAAAGACAAATCATTTTAAAAAACCTCCTTCGACATGTGTGCAGTTCCGCTTCTTTTCACCTGCACACGGCGAGTTCATATGTGGATCCGGTTCGAGCACAAAGAGACACACCCTGATCCCGTTATCCCCCGTCTCTGTGCAGCGCCATCTATCATCCAGCAGAGGGCGTAAGAACTCCCTAAGAACGAGCTGATCGTTGTTTGGCACCCAGCTCTGGAGCACTGACTGTGAGAGACGTTGAGGAGAGAGAGCTAGGTAGGTGGAACTGCGAGTGAGATCGATCCACCAACACCCAGACCTACCATCACGACCCAGATGCCTCTCCCTCAATCTTATCCAGAACAAAGTTATTAGAAGAAGGAATTAGAAAGTGGAGAGTCTGTACTTCGGGAGAGTGCTGAGAACTGATCTGAGGTTTAATTACTGACTTTTTAAAAAATAAATTCTACGACAGCATGACACCGACCTTCTACTGTACCGACTGTATCCAGCACGGGGCAGCGACTCAGTGTCAGACTAAAATAATGTCGGAGTTAGCAGTGAGCGATTAGCGCTAATGAGCACTGCGATGGTGGTCCAGTGCACCCCTACTGGTAGTACTGGGTAGATGCAGGACCATTCGTTACAAAAATCTAATGTAGCTTAGTTCTAGACCTGTGAGGTTCAGCTAACCAGTGTGGAAAACACCGCACCAACAAAAGCTCCATCAGAAACAATACTTATGATGCCCATTGTGCAGAAGGGAGTGTGTGGGTGGAGAAGCTTTAACTTTCATTTCATCAAACACATCAAACACATCAAACACATCAAACAAATAAAGAGAGAATAGATGCAAATGATAATGAATTAAAACTCTCTTTCACACTTCATTTAACTACAAAAACTCTTCATCCTCATTTTTAAGAACCACATTTTGTTAAAAAATAAATTGCAACTGCTGCTTTATTCCGGCTAAGATATCCAAAATGCTAAAAAATATTATTTAAAAATGTTGTCATTTTATTACTGATAATAAGTCGTGCAGATTCTAACTGTTGCATGATGTCCGGGTGCATTTCTACTCACTGTTAGAACGACTGAAATAAAAAGGTGCAATAAAATGTACTTCTAAAATCTGCAACGACGTATAACTGCGTTAGTGTCGAATTTATTCAAGCTGCAGCTCATCACACGATAAGACATTCGGTACTCGCTCATAACTGCAGTCTGAATACAGTCCCGACTTAAAATGATCCACCACAGCGCCGAAAACACCAGAAACTAGAAAATAATGGAGCTAAATAATAAAGTCATGTGATACAAGGACTGACAGGCTGTAAACGGTGTGAAGGGCTCAGAACATCTGATCTGAGATCATTAGCTTTATTCTGATTGAAACACGACCGTGTTTACGTTGTTTACTTCCTCCAGCTTCTCTCTCGTCTTCTAAGCCTGTGAGTGATGGTATGATCAGGGTTGCCAGATTTGAGTTATGTAAACCCACTTAAATCACAGAATCGTCAAAAGTTACATTTACGCGACAGTGAAAAACAAGCGCGATGACTGAACCGAATCACAAACACGAAATATCTTGATAAATCATGATACTTATGTTGTGGGATTCAGATCCAAAGCCTGAACATGAACCTATCTAGTCGTATCCAGTTACCTGATTGCATTATGGTTCCTCTATATGGCTGACACACGCCCCCTCCGACACTCGTGCAGCACCAAGCGCTTCTTTTCACCTGCACCAGGGTTCATATGTGGATCAGATTCAAGCATGAACAGGCACGCACTGATATCCATTATCCCCCGTCTCTGTGCAGCACCATCCATCAGCCAGCAGAGGGCGTAACTGCAGCACTTATGAGCCGATCGTTGTTTGTGTAGCGTGTTTTACAGCTGAGCGCCTGACTATTAGAGACGATGAGCCGAGAGATCAAGGTAGGTGGAACTGCAAGTGGGATCAGCACGTCAGCTACTCGATCCACCAACACCCAGACCTACCATCACGACCCAGATGCCTCTCCCTCAATCCTAACCAGAACAAAGTTATTAGAAGAAGGAATTAGAAAGTGGAGAGTCTGTACTTTGGGAGAGTGCTGAGCACCGATCTGAGTTTTAATTATTCACGTTTTTTTTACGACACCGACCTTCTACCACACCGACTGTGTCCAGCACAGGGCAGCGACTCAGTGTCCGACTAAAATAATGCCGGAGTTAGCCTTGAGAAATTAGCGCTGATGAGCGCTGCGACTGTGGTCCTGTGCTGCAGGAAACAAAAATCTAAGAATTATTTAGTTCCTCTGTAATGATTGCTCAAATTAAATGATTAATGACGTCTGAACAATAAGATTCGTGTCTGATTGATGTAGAACTGGTTCCTCCAAGAACATTCCTCACTGCTGAAGGTTCTGGTTCCAGCATCGTGTTTTTTTAAAGATTTTATGAGAAACGCTGGTGGAGCTTTTACAGGAAAGTGGAACTCTAATACTCTGTTCTTATATATGTGATACTTGCAAAAATATATGGACACCCCTCAAACTTTCATAGAATTCCAGGTTTTTATTTTGCACAATTTCATTTTCTCAGTTCCTCTTCCTCTGCTGGAGACCATGATGGTGTACGAGGAGGGTATAATCGGACCCCTTCTTATTTGCCCGTACTTCTGTACCGGCGCCTCGAGCTTCTAACCGGGGTCTTCACACAGCGTGGAGAACCCTGCCTTCTTTTTCATTTTTACTTTTACATTTTCAGTATTTAGTGGACGCTTTTACCCACAGCGACTTACAGTTGTGACATTATACAGTCTAAGCAATAGAGGGTCAAGGGGTTTGAACTGGCAACCTTCTGATTACTAGTCCAGTACCTTAACCACTAGGCTACATCTACCTGGGAAGTCTGTCTCTTCCCACTCAGCAGACTGCACCAAATGCCAAGGTTTTTTTTACACCTTTGAGATGAACTAGAACTGTGAGCCAGGTATCATCACCGTGGAGAAGATGATCACCACTGAGCGAGTGGACGAGACCTCCAGAACAGTGAAGCAGCTCCTGAACCACATAAAGTCCTGAGAGTTCTGTTACTGTGGGCGTGTGATGGGGCACCACATGAGAACATAAACGGTGGTGTTAGTGTAGGACAGGACTCGTGGAAGGAACACCAGGAATAATCTGGACTGACGTTGTCAGGATGTGGATTGTGTTATCAGGGGCGCTGGAGAACGCTGACCCGTCTGTGCTGCCGTGATAAACTATTTGGAATCTTGAATAATGTTTCTTCCTGACATCTTTGTGACCCTCTGACGAGAATCATGAGACCCACCAGATGAGAAGCTTAGTTCTAGACCTGTGAGGTTCAGCTAACCAGTGTGGAGAACACCGCACCAACAAAAGCTCCATCAGAAACAATACTTATGATGCTCATTGTGCAGAAGAGAGTGTTTGGGTGGAGAAGCTTTAACTTTCATTTCAGGAGAAGAGAAGGTGATAGTAAACCAGGTCTGGTAGCAGAAACTGAAAGGAATCCATCGATTGGATGGAACAGTGGAACAATAGACGCTTCTCTTGATTTAAATTCCACCTGAGCTGCAGTCAGATTCACCTGGACTGAGATCTGAGATCTGAGATCTGAACACGTTCACAGGTAAGAAGAACTTTTCAGATATTCATGCACTGATGAAATATGAAGTGCTGGACCAGCGTGTGCTTTTATTCAGGTTCAACTCAGCGTGACACTTTTATTATCTTCTATTCATCTTACTATAAATTATTTACATTTATGTTTTTATTTTATTTATTTAAACACATTACAATTGATTATACTAACATTATAATTAATAACATTATACCATCGTTTTCTGACACTAAATACATAAATTATAATATATAGTAATAATATAAAATATTGAAAACAATAAATTGTAATAACAATAATAATATAATAATAAAAAATAAAGACAATAATAATAAAAATAAAAATAATAATAAAAATAAAGACAATAATAATAATAATAGTTATAATAATAATAGTAATAATAATAAAATAATAATAATGACAATAATAATAATAATAAAAATAAAAACAATAATAACCACTTTTTCATGTCTGATACCGATACCAATACTGCAAACTGAGTATCTGCCGATACCGATACCAATGCAAAATACTGTCATTTCTCCTCTGCAGCAACTAAGCAGTAATAATACACGTCTCAATGCATCATGGGTAAACTAGCCATAACAATGCTCAGACTGTGTAACAAATATTCTAAAGGAATAAATACAGATAGTCACACTTTAAATGTGATTTTAAATGTTTGTACGGTGCTGCTAAACAAACCAAAATGCTGCTAAATGTTCTGAGTGTAAAACTGAAAATAAAAACAGCAGTTGTGTAGAAGTGTGATAACATCTGTGATAACGAGTGTGATGTTATACTGCTGTTTTTATTTTCACTTTTACACTCAGAACATTTAGCAGCATTTTGGTTTGTTAAGCAGCACCGTACAAACATTTAAAATCACATTTAAAGTGCAACTTTATCTGTATTTAACAAATAAATCTTCATTTCAATATAAGATTCTACATTTGTCAGCTCTCAGGTCTACACCCTGAAGACAAAATGATAAAATAAGTAATTAAAAATATCACTTATAAACAATAAAATTGAAATAAATAAATAATAACAAAATAAACAAATGTACGTATCTCATCCCGGCTCGGATCTCACATCCTCAACCATTAATCCATCAGTGCTATAAAATAAAACAAACTGCACCGTTTCCAGTTTAGCCACAGACGTCCTCTTCAACATCCAGCAGGTTTTAATAAGCGCGCTTTTGTTTTTAATAATCTAAAAATATGACAGAACTTTAACAGGAAATCTCAATCAAACTCAGCATCAGTTCTAATTGGTCCTAATTAGAACTAATAATATTAATAATAATAATAATAATAATAATAATAATAATAATAATAATGATAATAAACAACAACAATAATAATAATCATAACCATAAATAATAATAAACAATAATAATAATAATAATAATAATAATAATAACCATAATCATCAATAACAATAATAATAATAAATATAATAATAAAGTAATAATTATTAAAATGATAATAATAATAAATAACAACAATAAATAATAATAATAATAACAATAATAATAATAATAATAATAATAATAATAATAATAATAATAATAATAATAATAATAATAATAATAGCTGATGTTCACCAAATGATTGTTTATTTATCTGATATGAGAGCATGGTTACAAATTTCAAACTAACTTCTACTCATTGTGGCCAAATATCTCCCCCTGAGCCCTAAACCCCTCCTGAAGGTTTTTTCTTTGTCCAAAAAGAATAAACTACTGACTTCTTCTGTGCAAACACGCCTGGTCTCTGTTACATCTATCAGGAGCAGCATTGTCGACACAGCAGTCTTGACTTGCAGGTTTGAACCTCAGGTGGGTGAACAGGTTTCCGTCAGAACCACCTCGGGGTAAAACACAGAAAGCGTAGTAAAGATGAGAAATCATTAAGAGTAAAATGTCAGTTTGGCACCACTAATTATTATTAGTTTAATTCCTATGTGTTAATTTATTAAAACCTATTTATTAACCTTACAAATGATTTGTAGCTAACGATTTCTTTTCATTTATATTTTCAAGAGAATCAGAAGCTTTCAAGTTTAAAATCAGTCAGTCAAGGATTTCCTTCAGAACTCAGACCTGATGGAATTTAAAGTCCCCTCACAAAATGGTGCCCTTGTACCTCTGGAGAGCTACGACAGGGACCAGCTCTCGACCCTGGATATTGTGTGGTCCGACAAATTTGAGGGTGAAGCAATCAGTTCCACACAGGCCACCAGGACGGAGTCGGAGTTTTACAAAGGTGCACCACCTCAGTGGTTAAACTTCTATTGGGCTGAACAGACAGGAAGCCCTTTAGTCCAGCGGGATTTGTATAACAACTTGAGAGGGAAGATAGATAATAGCAAAACCAACAGCAAAACCGTTGAAAAACGGTTGAGCATTGTTAAGGTCGACCTGCACCATGAACCTGGTACTGGAGGCTCCACCCTGGCCATGCAGGTCCTGTGGGACCTAAGGAAGGAGCTGAAGTGTGCTAAAGTCAGAGATTCTGCAGTAGACACAAGCACAGTCGCCAAGCAAGTGGTGCGTTTATTCAACACGCCAAACCAGCACACCGTCCTCCTACTTCTGGACAACAGAGAGACAAGAAGCGAACCTACATTTCTGACTAACCTGGAAGATGATCTCATTGAAGAAATAAAGGCCAAGACTGTTACTGCGACCATCCCTGTGGTCATCATTTTAAACTGTCTATGACAACGTGACCTGGCAGGGAGCCCTAACCCTTATAACCTTCAAGGAAGTCTTTCAGATCAGGAGAAATCTAGTTTTGAAAGCCAACAGGAGATCATCAGTCAAAGACATGGTGACCAACATCACCAGTTTCATGCCTTTAACATCATACGGAGTGACTTTGATCCATCTTATGCTGAAGAAGCATGCAGCGTTCTCACGACACTTAAGAGGAACAAAATACCTTGGAATGCAGAACTTCTAGCATTTCTGTCTCTGGTTAATTCGTATGTGCCATGTTCTTATCTTCCCCACGATTTCTGCCAGAAGTTTCTTCAGAAAGGAGACAATCTTCTCAATAACTTCTCTCTGGAGCAGCGGATGGAGCCCTTCTCAAGTGTTCTAGTCGTATTCTCAACACAGGAACAAGAGGACAGGAAAAAGGTACAAATTGTGCATCCCATGATCGCTCAGAAGTGTCTAGAGTTGTTAGTTGAAGCTGGTTTCACCAGAAGTGACATTATGAGGAAGCTTCTGGAAGAGTTCTGCACAGGTGAGATACCTCAAGGCCTTTTGAAGACCATAAAAACACTACTCACAAAACGAGAAAACGGGCCTCACAGACAGGAAAAGTTCTCCAAACTGATATTAGACATGGAGAAAGAAGGTTCAGACCAGTGCATTTCAGTGCTGCAACTAGTCTCCAATAAATTTAAGAAAGATCCATTCTACCCTCAAGTGCTCGCTCGTTTCTACTCCCTCAGTAAGGCTGATTATGATGAAGCCATAAAGTGGGCTGAAACTGCAATTAGCAGGGCTGAAAATAACTCGTTCATTCTAGACACACTTGGACAAGTGCATAAATATCACCTCATAAGTATCACCAACAATGAAGAGCTGAGTCCTGCAGAGTACGCTCGAGATATCTTGCAAGTTGGACATTCAGCAGTCAAGGCTTTTGAAGATCAAGAGAAAGCTGCGGAAAAACAACAAGAAGCAAAGATGCAAGATTCTGACATGACAAGCAAATTAAACCTCTTCAACCACCGGGGTTTATTGGGATACATGCACGTGGCCAACATCATTTTAGGCAGATTTGAAAGCAGCTCAAAGTACCAGAGCTTCATCACAAATCTGAAAGGTGGACTTCAGAAGAAGTATGAGTTTTTTCAACTGTATTTTCTTTACTCAGAGCTAATCATTCACAAAGATAAAGATAAAGACAGTTGGGAAAAAGTTGATAAATGCCACATTAAATACATACAACACAGTGACTTTTACAAACCACCAGAGCAGCAGATCCTCAGGAAGAAGACTGTCAGCACGTTTGCAGGGCAGCTGTGGTTTTGGCACAATCGAACTGTCAGGAATCTGGAAGAGATCGCAGAACTCTGGGCACAAATCTATTATAACGAACAGAGCGAGGTCAACGCTGTAAACTACGTTCTTGCCAACGTCATCTTGAGTCAGGAAAACTCTGAAGTGGTCGGACAACTGCAAGAACTTCAGGCCGTGCTACAGAAGCTTTGGAAGAGTGAAGCGAGGAACAGAAGCCCTGAGTTCTATCTCCTGGTTCTTCTACTGTTTTGGCCTGATGAAAAACAATCCCAGCTCAGCACTCAGGATTTTTCACAGTGTGTCGGTTTCTTGGGTGAATCCTATAAAAGTAAGTATGAGAAATACCTCCGCAAACGCCTTCTGCTGCCCCTGTTTTTCCTCCGTGAAGGACAGGAACTGAAGGCACTTATCCAAACAAGACATAAAGATTTACGTAAAGATCTGGTTAAGCAGCTTATTGGAGGAGAAGACAGCGTGAAGATCAAAAACCTACGACGAGTACCGGGAGAGGTAAAGAACTGTAGGGTGTTTGCTGAAAGAGGATCAGAGCAGATTGAGGTTTCTCCTCACCCTCCAGCCAGCATCTGTGGTGAAGGAAAAGTCTCCTTCTATCTCGGCTTCACCATCAAGGGACCGGTGGCTTTTGACATTCGATACAAGAACTCAACCTGAGCCAGCAAAAAGCTCTTCATTAAGTTTTTATCTCTTCATCTCTGACATGATGTTACTGAGTTATTAGTTTTCTGATAATATTCTGGGTGAAAAATGTATGTGTGGAAAATCTCTTAATCACCTTCCACAGTCAAGTGAGTAAAAAAGAAGCAACTACAGCAGCACCTGAAACCAAGATCAGAGCATTTTTACTCTGTTAAAAGTCTCTAAGTTCAGATGGAGATGTTAAGCTTGCTTGACTGTGGACGTTGACACTGTTCGTTGGGGGGTTTTGGATTACATTTATCCATCCAAAACTTTTGAGTTTGAGATGATGGTTTGATTTTTTTTTCTGGCAATGATACTAGGTGGTTGATGTGGTTGGTTAGTAGTTGGTGTGGTTGGTTGGTGATCAGTTGTTTGGTTGGTGGTTTATGTGATTGGTGGTCAGTTGGAAATCGGTTGGTTGGTTGGTGGTCAGTTGGTGGTTGATGTGGTTGGTTGGTGTGGTCGAATGGTTGGTGGTCAGTTGGTTGCCAGTTGGTTGGTTGGTTGGTTGGTTGATGAGGTTGGTTGATATGGTTGTTGTGGTCGGTTGATTTGTGGTTGGTTGGTTGCTTGATGGATGATGGTTGGTTGGTTGGTTGATATGTTTGTTGTGGTCGGTCAGTTGGTGTGGTTGGTTGCTTGATGGATGATGGTTGGTTGGTTGGTGTGGTTGGTTGGTAGATGGTAGGTGAGGTTGGTTGATATGGTTGTTGTGGTCGGTTGGTGTTGTTGGTTGCTTGATGGACGATGGTTGGTGGTCGGTTGGTGTGGTCGGTTGGTGTGGTTGGTTGGTAGATGGTAGATGAGGTTGGTTAATATGGTTGTTGTGGTTGGTTAGTGAAGTTGATTGCTTGATGGTTGATGGACGATGGTTGGTGGTTGGTTGGTGTGGTTGGTTGGTAGATGGTAGGTGAGGTTGGTTAATATGGTTGTTGTGGTTGGTTGGTGTGGTTGGTTGCTTGATGGACGATGGTTGGTGGTTGGTTGGTGGAGGGTCTAATTATGATGTTGTATTTTTATTTGTGTAGTAAATAGAATGAAACAGAAATAATTTTCTTTATTCTTTAAATCTTGATGATTGATTTGGACGATGTGACGTGTAGTGATGATTCCTGTGTGGATTTAAATCTGATTTAATTGGTAAACATGAGCACATTTACATTTTGGAACTACAGATGTGTACAATTAATACTCCAATAAAAATGTCAGAAGAAACTTTGTGTTTAATGTGTCAATCTTTAACCTGAAGCATTCATTATTTTATTTCTTTTATTTTTATTAAATATTATAATGTCATGGTGCTGGCTCATTATTTCTGAGATCCAGGGTTCAAATTCCAGCGGTGCTATCAGCCACAGACACGATCGGCTGTGTTAGTGAGGGGGCATCTGTGATGAAGACCTTGGTTATTATGAGGTGCACTTGTCAGTGCTCTCAGTGCAGGTCCCGAGCCCGGGTCACATGAGGAGGGTTGGGGCACAAACAGCATCCAGTGTAAAAAGTGCCAAATCTGGTATGTGGACCAAAACGATCCACCGTGGCGACGCCTCAGTACAGGAGCAGCTGAAAGAAAAATAAATGTATAAAATTAATTTATTAAACATGTAACCTTAAACTCAACTATAACTCCCCGATCTTACCCCCGAATACTAACATAACATTAAACCCACCTCTCACCCCAACCCTAAACCCAAACCTAATTATATTAATAACAAGACAACTTTAGTAATAATAATAATAAAAATAATAATAATAATAATGATAATAAAAATAATAATGATAATAAAAATTTATTAAAATAATAATAATAATAATAATAAAATAAGGATAATAATAAAAAAATTATGATAATAATAATAAAAATAAAAAAATAATAATGATAATAATAATAATAAAAAATAATTATAATAATTATAATGATAATAATATTAAAAAATAAGTTTTAAAAAATATATAACAATGTCAATGATAATAATAATAATAATAATAATAAATAATGATAATGATAATAATGATAATAAAAAATATTAATAATAGTAATAATAATAATAATAATAATGATAATATTATAATAATAATAATGATAATAATGATAATAATAATAATACATATAACAATAATAATAATATTAATGATAATGATAATAATAAAATAATAATAAAATAATGATAATAATAATGATAATAATAATAATATTATTACTTTTTACTGGGATAAACTGGTTCCATTACATCAGGGTTGTTCAAACTTTTTTTAAAAGACCCACATTTAGTTTATGGTTTTTACAGCAACCCAGGCAGCACAAATGACGCATCAAAGGAAAACATGAAATAAAATATAGTGAAATAATAAAATTAGTGGCGGTCTGGTCTCACTGTGGTTTACAAGGTGTAACGTAAAGCCTCCACAAGAGGGCGTCCGTGTACATGTTTATTTCATGTTAATGTGCCTGTTAAAATTTGTTTACTCTATTAGTATTTTTCTGTGACCCGGTGTTTTGGATGAGGAGTGCTGGGTGGTGCATTAGTGGAACTGTAATGGTTACGATGGTTTTTTATCTTCTGACTGGTCTGGAGGAGAAAACGGAAAATAAAACGGTTAAGAGGAACCAAAACCAATGTGGAGGAATCAAAGTGGAAATAAAACAGCGCTGATGACATCACAGCGGAAAAATGTGTGTGTGTATATAAAAGTGTGTGTGTGTGTGTGTGTGTGTGTGTGTGTATAAAAGTGTGTGTGTGTGTGTGTGTGTATTTGTTCCAGTGTCAGCGTGCACGGTTGCCTGAACGTGTTCTGGTTCGGTTTTTGTTTTTTTGTTTTTATTGCCGTCGCTCATCCTCATCCTCGTCCATCATCCTCATCTGATCTCTGTGTGTCCAGTCTTCATCACGCAGTGAGTAATGAACAGTTCAGTACAGTTCAGTACAGTTCTCTACATCGTGGAAGGGTCAAACTCATCTTCACCGAGGGCCACGTGGTCCTCAAAGAGCCGACTGTACCGTATCCTGCTGTGATTACAGTCGGCTTTTCATTCTTGGACAATTTGTTGTTTTTCTTGTAGAATAAATTCTGTTTGGTGCCAAAAAGGCAAATTTATTCTGTATATTTATAACATTTATCTACATTTATATCATTTATAAAACACACTATTTGATGTCAGACAGGATGAAGCTGAGATATTTCATCTTTTATCTGCTCAACTTCATTTCATTTATTAATAAACATCCATTCCTGCATTTCAGACCTGCAACACATTCCAAATAAAGTTGGGACGGTAAAGCATTTACCATTTTGTAATGTTGTTGTTCCTTTTCAGTGGTGAAGAGGTTTTGGCACCGAGGAGACCACGTGATTTAGTGTTTCAGCTTTTATTCTGTCTCGTTCTTCCTGCAAACACGTCTTAAGATGTGCAGCAGTACAGGGGGGTCATCGTCGTTTCAAAATCCTTCACACGTTCTCTATTGGGGTCAGGTCAGGACTGCAGGCAGGCCGGTCCAGTACCCGTACCCTCTTCTTCCGCAGCCACGCCTTTGTAACGTATGCAGCAGGTGGTCTTGCACTGGAATCACATCATATTTTAGTTTTTTCACCTCATTAAAGCCCTAATTTCCCCCGTCCCAACTATTGGGATGTGTTGCAGGTCTGAAATGCAGGAATGGATGTTTATTAATAAATGAAATGAAGTTGAGCAGATAAAAGATGAAATATCTCAGGTTCATCCTGTCTGCACTCAAATAAAAGTCAAAGTCAGTGTAAGAAACTCTGTGTTTGATTATTATTATATGCATTTTCCATACTGTCCCAACTGTTTCTGATTTGGGGTTTAGGATGAAAGGTTGCAGTCGTGTTCGAACCTCTCACATTCACTCGGTTCCTGTTGTGCTTTTATTTCAGAGAGCTTCACCATGACAAGTTTCGACTCCAAGAGTCACATGACCACGACGGCGGTGTTCCTCATCGGCGGCGTCTGCGTGGGGGTTCCGGCTCTGCTTTACTCCGCCTGGGTGGCGCACGTCTCTCGTAAGAACGGCGGTCGACTGTCGGTCTTCGTCGTCTTCCTCCTCCTTACCGACTTCTTGCAGTCGGTGTTTAGCGTCCCCGTCATCATGGGCACCCTGGACACGCCCTGTACCTCCTCTGTGTACTGTCACTTGGCTGTTTATATCATCTTTCAAGGCCTGCATTACTGTGGGCTGTATTTCCACCAGCTGGTGGCGCTAGAGAGCGTTCTCTTCCTGAAGTACCCGCTCTACACGTCACATCTGTTCTCACCGCCCTGCTCCGTCTCGCTTTCCGTCTTCATCTTCGTCCTGGTGGCCATGAGTTCCAGCGTTTCGTTGTACGTGCCGGACTTTCGTCTCACTCTGCCCCCTGTGGCCGTCCTGATCATCACGCTGGCGCTGTGCGCTAGATCCGATCCGTCGCAGCAGCACGACACGGACGCCCATAAAAAGGCGAGGTGGCGGACGTGTATTGTTGCCGCGGTAACCATGATGCTGTATCTGCCGTTCACGCTGACGAGTTTTGGGATGTACGTTAAAGTGCACAGCATGTCACAGCCAGAGGAGCTGCTAAACTTTAGCGCTGCGCTGTTTGTGACCTGGGCGATAACGTATCTCAGGCTGATCCCAGACGCCGTCCTGTGTGTGTTCGTCTGTAGGAGCTACCGGTCAGTTCCGACACCACGACCACACACGGAGCTCAGCGCTAACCCCGGCGCCGCCATTATTAACAGTTACTAAATTACATTTTTATTTATTTATTATATTTTATGCATTTTCTCCCAGTTTATCGTGGTCAGTCTGTCTCCCTCTGCTGGTGGATCCCTGATTATTTGCAGTTGATGTGGGCAACTTAGTGCTCAATTCAGGTTTCCAAAATGAATTCAGATCTCCTGGTACTTTATGGAGTCCGTGATGCCATTTCTTCTGCCAAGTTCAGTCGCGTTGAATTACAGATTTGTAAATGCGGTAAGGTCAAGGGGTCGCTCTCCTTAATGTCAGGTCGCTCTCCTCAATCAGGGCGAGGGTCAGCACCAGTAGAGAGAAGGCGTAACGCAACCAGGTAAAATTGGACGCGCTAAAAATGGGGAGAAAATGCATGAAAAATAAATAAATAAATAAATAAATAAGAATTTTGAATAAAAATCCTCCCAGGTCACCCAGCTGATCCCAGCCGGCGCTGCTCTGTGTTTCTTACAGCCTGTTTATTTCGTTTCATGATACATTTGTTTTGCTGAAGTTTCTGTTTTTCACGTGTCCAGATATTTTCAACTTATTCATAATATTCAGAACAATTAAACAAAAGTCACTCTTAGCTGTGGTAACACTTTCTGATTCAGATTTATCCTGATTTACTTCCTTTCTAAGGCTTGACAGGTTAAAATATATTTACTTACATGTTTTATTTTAATTCTTCATATGAATGAATTTTATTCTTTTATTGATTTTATACGTAAACTTTAGTGCCTTTTGATCTGATCCAATCCAAACACCAAATAAACAAAATCGTTCATTCTAAAATCTCTAACGTGATCTGAGGAGATCGGATTCACAATAGCTCCAGTAGCAAATGTGGACGTTTCGCTTTCTGTCACCTCGTGTTCATACCCTAGTAATACCCTAGTAATACCCTAGTAAAGCAGGATGTCAGTAGAGTAGAAATGAGTAGAGTTTCACTGATGTCATTGTGTGAAAAATACAAAATATATTTTTCATGTATTTTTATTCATCTTTCTTTTTCATGTTTTATTATTTTTTTTATTCATGTTTCTTTTTTTTCTACAATAAATGTGTGTTTTTGATGAATTGTTAAATTTCTCTGGTATTTTCATTGTGATTCTGAGTTAATGAGATGATTTTTAATCATTGTTATTAAGGGTACAGATGTTTAACAAGCTGCTGCCTCCACATCCTCTCTGGATCAGATCGATTTTAGTGATTTTAGTCCGGCGTGGTCTGAACTCAGGATGGGCCGTACTGCTCTAAGAGCTCAGCAAGCGTGCAGAAGCTAAACTGGAACTGTGGGTAACATTATTTACAGGTTCAGACCTTCACACCACCACAGGATTAATACAACATCTTTATACACATACTGTAAAGCAGTCGTGTACTGGTAATTATTTATGAATCTCAGGTAGTCCCGTCCTCCCTCCTCCAGCTGAACATGATTCCCAGGGGGGTATTCCAGAAAGCGGGTTAAGTGATTAAACCGGGTAAATTAACTCAGAATTAATGAAAACTCGAGGTTTTCCGTTCCAGAAACCGAGATTAAAGAGAGCCTGTGTCAGTTACTACAGCAACATGTAAACCTGGCGGGTCCTTTCCTCCAGGATCCAGTGGATACGGATGCGCTAATTATTCGAAGAGATCTTAGTCAGGAACGAGTTATTAAACTTAGTTTAGTCATTTTCGGATGGATTTATTCGCAAACCTTTCCGTTTATATCACAGTCAGTCAATTCAGGGGAGAGTGGGGACGGTTGCCACAAGTGGCAGCTGCAACATTATTAATCACAATAATCACAATATTAATAAAAAGGTTTCTTATAACATTAACTATAGCATTATGGATGGAATGTTATGGATTAATATATAGAACACCTTTAACACACACGCAGTTTAGTAAGCTAAAATAATTTGTGGTTTAAATTGATTGTAGTAATTAACCCCAAACATGGTTGTTACTTAAAACACAGCCTATATATATATATATATATATATATATCCTTTTACTGGTAGTAGTATGTTTACAGCCACATTAATGAGTGAAAACCCTATCTGTACACAAATAAAAAAAAAGTCTTTGCAAAATGATGTTAAAGAATGATTTTACTACATATCAATGAATGCTACAACTGCCCTGTTATGGGTCTATTCAAGTATTATTTTTTACACATATTATCATATGTATATATGTTACAGCTGTGTGTGGTTGGGTAGCTGACAGATGTGGATTTTATTTTATTAAAATGTTGTCTTTTCAATACAGACAGTATCTAAGGAAAAGTATGCCTAGCATTGAAACTCTTGTTTGTCTGTAATAAACATCAAAGAGAAATGCCACAGAATCGCAGGTTTGTCTTTATTAATAAAGATTAAAACTGGAAAGTAATAAAATTTAGTTCTGCACCATCTTCAGGATTCCCAAGGGTTAGTGGCTGCATGGATGGAACCCACATTCCCAATAAAGCACCAGCAGAAAATGAAAGGGATTATGTGAACAGCAGACAGAACATCCCTCCACGTACAGGTAGTGGCCATTATTTAAAAGAATGAACAAATGTTCAAACAAACTTACTGGTCTCCATCAAGATCATGATGCTACTCCAAATATTGAAGCCACATGGTCAGGCTCTGTGCATGATCACTGAAAATAAAACAATGCAACAAGTTCATTTCCTTGTCCTTCTACTTTAGTAAGAACATTTATATTTATACACCCTTAGCACCGACATCCAACTTAAATCCAAGCAACTGAATTTCTAGCCTTGTCTGTTTTATACGCTCCACCTGAGGATCACACTTTGCAATTTGTTTCTCCAGATGGACCTTGTATAGATCATTTACACCCAACTTGAAAGAAAGAGGCAAAAATAGCATGTTATGATCAAACATAGCTTTTTTTTTTCTAAATATTTCAGATATTTGGTAGGACAGTTTTACTATTCTAAGCTGAGCTTTGGATGTGGATGGTCCCTCATCTGATTGGGAACTACCCATCACATTCTGTTAGAGGACAGTCACACACATTATCATGGTAGATCAAATGAAATGCCATGCTCTGTGTTCAACATATCCTGTAGCATATCATCCCACTCTAAAGCAGAGGAGATGGTTTCTTTATCGTCCTTCAACAGTGGGTTTTTATTGTAGTAAAGAACATTATTTATACTCATCAGGATCTAGGAACATTTAGATCACTAACAGTTGCAGGAAGCTCAAAACCACCAATCACTGAAGAGATGCTAATAAAAGTGTTCAGGCTGTACCAAAGCACTTTTTAATATTCCACAGTTTATGCACTACAGACTAATGATTCACATGTAATGAACAGCCTTGAACAGTTTCTGTATTTCATTTGTATCTGCTGCTATGTGCATCTGATTCCACTTGGATTACACCTATAGATTGAGTAAATTAAAGGGAAAATCGAGACAAATATTACAACTGACATATTAAACATTTGCCAGATCCTTGAATTATGTTTAAAAAAGTTTTTTTTATTTAATTCAAACTCACACATTAATTTACATTTAACATTTTTTTTTGCCCTTTGCGACGTCTTTTTTACAGACGCTGCTGTATTACTTTTACGTCTAAAACATTTCCATGATCTGCACACGCAAACATTAAAATGAATAATTGTAGTGGTGTAAAGTATGATGGACTACTTTTTCTTTCATTCCCATCCATGGTGAATCCATTTATCGCCACTCCATTGAGAATGTCTGTTTATAGTTCACCGTGAAGGTGCTTCTGCTGGGTTTGATCTACTCAACTAACACTGATCCACTTTTCTGGAACCGAGAACTCCGGCTATGACACTGAGTCAACTCGGAGTTCAGGGTTAAGTTTAAAGTTTGTTAAACCCGCTTTCTGGAATACCCCCCAGTTTAACAATAAATAAACAGGAACATGAAGGTTTGATTGTGAGTGGAATCAGGTGCCATCATCTGGCTTATTTTATTCATTATTTTTTTAATTATTGACTTTTCAAAACGATACACTAACTTAATAATAATTTGAATCCAGTGGTTTCTGATACTTAAATGTATAAAATATAAACAAATAAATAAATTATAATTACTATAATAGATTTGAATCTGTACATTGTATCTCAGGTGTTTATCTGCAAATTCACTGAATATTAAATACACATTAAATTACATTTATTTTATTTAATATATTATGTTTAATTATTTATTTATTATATAATAATAATTTAATGTCAACAATATTTAATCAAAATCATGTTATTTATTATTAATTTATTTAATATATTAAGGTTAATTATTTTATTTATTATATAATAATAATTAAATATGAACATTATTCATTAAAAAATCATTTTATTTATTTATTATTATTTTATTTAATATATTATGTTTCATTATTTTATTTATTATATAATAATAATTAAATGTCAACAATATTTAATCAAAAAATAATTTTATTAATTAATTATTATTTTATGTTTAATCATTTATTTATTATATAATAATAAATAAATATCAATATTTAATAAAAATCATTTTATTTATTTATTATTATTTTTATTTATTATTTTATTTATTATATAATAATAATTAAATGTCAACAATATTTAATCAAAAAATAATTTTATTAATTAATTATTATTTTGTTTAATCATTTATTTATTATATAATAATAAATAAATATCAATATTTAATAAAAATCATTTTATTTATTTATTATTATTTTTATTTATTATTTTATTTATTCTTCTTCTTCTTTCGGCTTTTTCCCTTTTTCAGGGGTCGCCACAGCGAGTCATCCTCATGATCGCTCATTGATTTGGCACAGTTTTTACGCCGGATGCCCTTCCTGACACAACCCTCCCTAATTTATCCGGGCTTGGGACCGGCACTACAATGCACTAGTGCATCTAGCGGCTAGGTATCTATAGGACAATTCAGTGTTTCCAATTAACCTGGTGGCATGTTTTTGGACTGTGGGAGGAAACCGGAGTACCCGGAGGAAACCCACGCGGACACGGGGAAAACATGCAAACTCCACACAGAAAGGACCCGGACCGCCCCACCTGGGGATCGAACCCAGGACCTTCTTGTTGTGAGGCGACAGTGCTACCCACTAAGCCACCGTGCCGCCCTTATTATTTTATTTATTATATAATAATAATTAAATGTCAACAATATTTAATCAAAACATCATTTTATTAATTTGTAATCATTTTTATTTAATATGTTATGTTTAATTATTTTATTTATTATATAAAAATTTAATATCAAGATAATTTAATAAATGTCATTTTCTTAATTTATTATTATTTTTATTTAATCATATCTTCATATTAAATAAATACATTTATAATAAAAAAATATTATTATTTATAATGTGCTGAATGTTTTGAATCTATCTTCATGCCTGATTTGCAGGTAGAGTGAATTTAGGTCAGGAAAAAGGGGTGAGGGAACAGGACGAGGGGGCGAGGTTGGGGGTTATGGTGTGGTTTTGATGCTTGCTTCGTGGTTTCCTGTTACCGTCGCTTTGCAAAATAATGTCATGCGATGCAAACTGGAACATAAAATGAAGCACAGAGTAGCGACCTGATGTGATCCGTCAACTTCCACACTGAAGGTTCTCTCCACACTGATGCCTCTCACTGTGGTTCACTGGAGTCCCAGAGCCTTTCCAGCCTGGTGGACGTGCCACTGTTCGAGACTTTCTAGGCTGCTTCACATCACCAGACTTTATTTCAGTGATGTTTAGATTCAGCAGGTCATGAAACTGATAGTGCCCCATAGTGCCAGTTAGAGCTGAACAGTATTTTACCTTTAGTTTGTAATGTTTAAAGTCTGATGGTCTGAAAAATGTACGTGTGAGAACTGGGAGGGGGCGAATACTTTTTCACACCGCTGTGTATTAGAAAGGATCAGTGGCTAAACTGATGAAAGCCTCAGACTTTCGGAAGCTCACCAGCTTCCTGTGCGTGAGGTGCTGAGACCCTCGGTGGTTCCACAAGTACAAGAGACGCGACACCAGAAACTTCAGGCTCAGTTTCAACAGGTCCGGTAACGACCAGCAGCTCAGGTTAGACGAGGATCAATTTTATTCATTATTTTATTAAAACCGTCGTCCCTGTGGGCACTGGGGTAAGAGAGGGTAAGAACATAGGACGTAGGAGGGGTTCTAATAGGGTGACCATATTTTGGTCTTTAAATAAAGAGGGCCAGACGACGGTGCATCGGTGGCACCATGATAATGTGCATGACGTCAGCGTTTAAATATTGAACAAATGCATCAATAACCGTCCAACTATGTTATTAAACTTTAATAATAAACAGCTAAACTAATGCTTTTATGCTCAGATGATATGCTTCTTACTTTTAATAAAAAGCTGAATCCCGTCCGGACACATTTTTTTTTAGGTCTGAACAAGAGGACGTGTGGTCACCCTGGTTCTAGTTCATCACCAGCAAAACCCAAAACCCTCGAGCTTCTCTCGGAAACATCTAACAGGTACTAACAAGAACACTGAACTGTTTGTGAAGTTCCAGAAATATACAGACAGCACAATGAACACTGTGGTTATGAGTCTCTTTAAATAACTAATCATCTAACCATCAACAAGTTTCTGAAAAAACACTGTGGTTGGATTTTCCAGTTGCTGTTCTCATTTACGTTTGCGGCATTTAAAGACTTACAATTATTACCGAACATAATCCAATCTCAGAGGCCAAACAGTGGCCTAGATTCTGATTACTAATCCAGTACCTTAACCTTCTTAACAAAGTTGGTAGAGCAAAGTAGACTTCTGGTTTTTAGGACACATATTTGAAAGGGTTGAAGGTCAGGACTTTGAATAGGCCATTTGATGTGTGTTTTGGGTCACTGTGCTACCGGACTGTGTCCTGGATTAAAGCACTTGTAGCTAACTGTCCTCAGCTTTATACAATGCAGTCTAAAACTACCACCACCATGCTTTACAGTACAGCACTGTTTGGTAAGAAACATCGACCCGTTGGGACTAAAGAGAGTCTGACCACAAAACAGGAGTTTCTTTCTTGTACAGCAGCCTCTAGGATGTCTACTGTTTAAAGCTTGCTTGACTGTGTACATAACGTGACACTTCAGGTTTTCCTGACCCATCTCTCCGCTCTCTGTTTCAGAATGACTTTCGCTGTGGTTCTGTTTGTTCTGATTATGAGCGGCAGGTGGATTATCGGACACGGCGGCAACCTCAGTGACGCCAACATTCACAACGGGCGTCCGTGTCTGCCTGCTCATGACACTGACGCCTTCCAAAACTTTCTGACCACCCACGTAGTTCAGAAGGTTTTTAACGTGTTGAGCAGACCAGCCTGGAAGAGCTACCTGAGAAACATGAATCTGTGTGGACGGGTTCCAAAACAGTCCTTCATCCAACATGAAGATAAAGAGAAGGTCAAAGGCATCTGCAACGGAGAGAGTGTCCAGCAGAATCGGAACCTCTGCAAGAGCCTCAACAGCTTCAACATTTTTATTATTGGGAGTAAAAAAAATTGTGACATCAGAAGTCTGGAACAGAAGAGATCGTACATTGTCGTGGCCTGCGATGTTTTTCATATCGACCAGAACAGGAAATGTCTTCCATCACACTATGAACGTCAGAATGATCGCAAACCGCGCTATAATGAAGAAAAGATCTGCCGCCCGCGCTCTCCATGAGGTCTGAGAATTCTGTCCAATCTATAGAGATTAATAATGAACATTAAAACTTCAGGATGAATTTATTACACTTTAAAAATGAAATATAAAAATAAAACAGCATCAAACATTCTGTAATCTCACAATGTTTATAATGTCAAACATCTCAATAAAATTGTTCTTATGGACCACAGACGGTCATGAACATTCAACAACACAGCGTTCCTGTTTGTTTTTATCTTTTCTGCTTCGGAATGTTTAGCTTGGGTGCTGCAGCCTCATGTGCTTCGAGTTCCAGCTGTGCTATCGACCAGCCAGGTGCCAGAACACAGGCGTGATAAGCTGTGTCTGTACAGGATTAAGACGGTGGGAAAAATTCATCACTGATGTAGAACCGTGGCCTCTTCTGTCAGGTCCAGGCGACTGCACTGTCGATATATCATCTGTAGTGACGAGATGCGCATCTTATGAGATTCCTCTGCAGCAGGCAGGTGAAAAGATGTGGTCAGTTCTGTGCATGACAGAAGAGGGGTGTGGTGTGGTGTGGTGAGGTGTGGTGTGGTGTGGTGTGGTAGCCCCATTCCTAATCAGTTGGTACAAAGGGGCGTGGATGGTGGCACGATTACAACGGGAGGGAATCAGACACGACTAGACACGACCCTCCCTATTTATCCGGGCTTGGGACCGGCACTACAATGCACTGGTTCACCTATAGGACAATTCAGTGTCTCCAATTAGCCTGGTTGCATGTTTTTGGACTGTCGGGGGAAACCGGAGCACCCGGAGGAAACCCACACAGACTCGGGGACAACATGCAAACTCAGCACAGAAAGGACTTGGACCGCCCCACATGGGGATCGAACCCAGGACCTTCTTGCTGTGAGGTGACAGTGCCGCCCCAGTAGAAAAATAACTAATACAAATACAAAAAGTATTGATATTAATTCTAATATAATTGGCCTGTTTTTATTGCAGTACTTTGCGGTGCTGAACTGAATGTTAACAGACACGTCTTTTTATTTATGGATGTGTTGTTTTCAGGTTATTTGCCATTTTAATCCCCAGGAATTTGTATATTTATGGACATGACTAGGATCAGGATGCTCTGTATTTTATTTTATTTTATTTCTTGTGTTGTCTTGCACCCTGGTCCTGGAGGAATGTTGTTTTATTTGAGTCAAGTCAGCTTAAGTGTTTAGTAAAGAGGTGATGAATGTTTTTAATTGTTTTTTAAAGACAGAGAGAGACTCAGATGTTTGGACAGACAGAGGAAGTTCGTTCCACCATTTGGACACCGGTACAGAAAAGGACCTTGATGCTCGTCTTCCTCAGGTTCTGGGTGGAGGATCAAGTCTAGCGAGACTAGTGGCTCGGAGGTTGCGTGGTACAGAGCGGGTTTGATTAGACCACGAAGGTTACTTGGGGCGGCTCCATTTTTGGCTTTGTAGGGGAGCATCAGTGTTTTAAACTGAATGTGTGCAGCTACAGGGAGCCAGTGAAGAGAACGCTGCAGTGGGGTGATGTGGGGTGATTGTGAAGTGAAATGGCAATAAAGCCTCGTAAACTTGATCTTCAGAAGAAAGAAGTTCTGTCTGGTTTGAAACCACCCCTGGTTCATGGTAGGAGATGATAGGAGGGTGTAGGCGGGTAGGCCTAGTGTGCGTTGTGTTTCGGCACTGAGGCATAACGGGCTCGGTCTGATTAGCTCACTGATGTGTTTCTGTATTAAAATGCGCTGGTCAGAGAATTTGTTCTGATAAACATGAACGTTCCTCAGTGTCACAGATCCTCCAACATCCACGGTTCATCATCGTCTCATTACATCTGAGAGACATTGAGAGACCTCTGGTTCATCCATCCATCCATTCATCATCCATCCATCATCCATCATCCATCCATCATCCATCCATCATCCATCATCCATCCATCATCCATCATCCATCATCCATCATCATCTATTCGACAGTATCACACAAGCTCTTCACCTCCATAACTAAAGTCTTGATATATTAAACCCTTCTTCCATCGTTCTTGTTTCTCTCACTGGACCACAACAATTAATTTAATTAATTAAAAAAATAACGTCTTTTATAAGTTTATTGTGAATCAAAAATATACAGACAGCAGTTTAGATGACAAATTTGAAGAAGGTTTTGAAGATTCAGTATTAAATTCATGGCTTCTCCTTATTATTGCACCAAAGCTGAAGAGAGAACCTGAAATATCACCTTATTCTGATGAATGATGAGATTCCGTCCACAGTCGAGCAAGCCTCACAGTGCTATGGGCTTAGAATCTGTCATGCAGGAATGAAGCTTCTTTTTACATGATCAGAAACAATCGTGTGGATTTCTGAGCAGGAGCTTAATGTTTCCTGTCTGACGTCCTATAAGCCCGTGGTAATGTAAAGCTTGCTTGACTGTGTACGGTAAACACCAGGTTTTATAACAGACCTGTGTACTGTGATTCTTGAATGAAATCTGACTAAATTTCCTCTCTCAGACTGGGGTTTTCTTTTTGACCTTGGGAAAGCGACCGTTTCTCACCGTGTGGAACCGAATCGCTCCAAAAGAACAAAAGACAGCCGTGTTATCGGTTCCTGTCCAGTCCATTTGACATTTGAGTAATGAAACTAATCTGAGTTCGAGCACCTGCAGTGTTGGGCGTTTTGGAGTTGATTAGATAAAATAACTTAGCCAATGATTTGACTGCGTCCGATTACTGAAGGTGCTTTGAATAAACACTCGTTATAAAACGCACGAACATCGATGGTTTGATCACACCGAGAACTTCCACCTCAAGTTCATCTCGTTCCAGCATTAAAGAAGTCCAGACTGCCAACAGCTAATTGTTCAGGTAAGAGATCATCATCTCTTCTCTTCTACACAGGTGAACAGTGACAGTAAAAATATTATTTCTCTTGTTGGGTATTTATACATTTTTATTAATAAATACACTGATGAGCCCAAACATCATGACCACCCACCTAACACACCCTCAGAACGGACCAGACCCGAGAATGAATCCAGCAGTGTCTGGAACATCCTGGTGTCGCCCACACAGACACATGATTGCCTGTGTGTCTGTAGGGGGAAGGATGAAAAAAAAAAAGGGTTCCTCTTCTGACTGGTTGAGGAGCCTACACCAGGGGTGACTGATCACAGACGGCAGTGCAGTAAGGCAGTAAGACTCGGGGGGTCTGCAGTTGGACTAAATTGGGTAAGGGGGGGGGGGGGTTAAACTGGTCTAATCCCAGTCTTTACATTGTGGATCTCCAAGAACTTTCAAGAACCTTTTCTAGCAGTTTTGAAAGTTTTTTTTTAATGATCAGTACTGATTAGAAACCACTAGCATTACACACTGACAGGTGAAGTGAATAACACTGATTATCTCTTCATCACAACACCTGTTAATGGGGGGGGGGGGTATATTAGGCAGCAAATGAACATTTTATTCTCAAAGTTGATGTTAGAAACAGGAAAAATGGGTGAACGTGAGGATCTGAGGGTCAGATTGTGACGGTTAGACGACCGGGTCAGAGCATCTCCAAACCTGCAGCTCTTGTGGGGTGTGTCCCGGTCTGCAGTGGTCAGTATCTATCAAAAGTGGTAAACCGGCGACAGGATCATGGGCAGAAAAGGCTCATTGATGCACGTGGGGAGCGAAGGCATGGGAACTGGACCACAGAGCAATGGCGAGCAAAAGGCGAGCCGGCGGAGGCAGTGTGATGCTTTGGGCGACGTTCTGCTGGGAAACCTCGGGTCCTGCCATCCATGTGGCTGTTACTCTGACACGTAGCTCCAACCTAAGCATCGTTGCGGACCATGTTCACCCTCTCATGGAGACGCTTCCCTGATGGCATGATGAAGCTCCCTGCCACAGAGCTAAAATGTTTCAGGAACGGTTTGAGGAGCACAACGACCAGTTTGAGGTGTCGACTCGGCCTCCAAATTCCCCAGATCTCAATCCAGTCGAGCATCTGTGGGACGTGCTGGACAAACAAGTCCGATCCATGGAGGCTCCACCCCACAACTTACAGGAGTTAAAGGATCCGCTGCTGACATCTTGGTGCCAGATACCACAGCACACCTTCAGGGGTCTAGTGGAGTCCAGGCCTCGAAGGGTCAGGGCTGTTTTGGCACTGTTTTCAGTTTGTTGTTGGATTCTATTCTGATGATGTTCTTCTCTGTGTTTCAGGATGATGTACGCTGTGCTTCTCTTTGTCCTGATTATGAACGTGGAGTGGAGCCACATGTACAATAACCAGCCGTGCAGACCTGCACAAAATCCAAATGCTAACAAAAACTTCACACGGAAACACGTGCTTGATAGAAATGTTGAGTCCAATACGCAGTGGGTGACATACCTTAAGGAAAAAGGTCTGTGTGGAAGAGTACATAATCAGTCCTTCTTCAGACATGAAGATGCAAATCGGGTCCAAGAAATCTGTAATGGACACAGCAATAATGTGAGGGGTAACCTGTGTATTACCAGGGAGCAATTTACCATCCACATTGTTGAGAGTAAAAAGAAAAATGGCAACTGCACTGTGACTAATGTCATTTCTGATAGCTTCTATGTCACCGTGGCCTGTGATCTCTTCAGGACAGAATGTCAACCATCACACTATCAAAGTCAGGAAAAAACCAAACCACAACTCAACTCAAACGCTCAAATCTGTCAACCACAACACAAAAGAATTCTATAAAATGTACTGAAGTCTGAAGATGAAGCTGAAATGTTTATGACAGACAAGCAAGGCAAAAAAACAATCATATATATATATGGTGTGGAAAAAAAGTTCGGTGAATGTTACAATAAGAACAACAAAACAGAATTTACATAGAAAACATTTATTTATCTTTAATATTGTTATTGTAATATTGACTTCAGTTACACTTTTGACAACTGTTCTAGGGTCTTGTTTTGAAATCGGCTTCACACGCTTCTGCATCTCTGAGACGTCCACAAACCTCGATCCCTTAATGACCTCCTTAAAGCGAAAGCATGTAAACCCATCGTACGCACACTTGCAGGCCACGCCGTCCTTTTTTTGTCTGACTTTTGTCAGCGTTTTGGTCCTAATTTCAAAGAAAATATGATGTTCTGTCTTCACTCTGTTCCTGTCACTCTGTTCCTGCCACCTTTTCACAGACCGCATTCAAATGGCTGCGCCCCGCGGACCCGATGAGCCACGCCCACCGCACTCTACATATTGCTTCTATACGTTGTCTAGTGTTTTTTATTTGAGATATCCAACTATTCACCCGAACTTTTTGTCCACACTTCGTGTACACATATACAGTATGTATATTCTTTATGATGCATGATTATGCTGTGTGAAGCATCTCTTAATAAAAATGGTTCTTGGAACAACAAACTTCAGCTTAGGCATAAAGCACCTCATTCAATTTTGTTGTTTATTGTGAGTTTTGGGTGAAAAATCTTCAGACTGCAGTTCAGACGATGGTGGGGTGGCGTGTAGGAAGCTCTACGATGTTGTTTAACTTTGTGCCATGGCCTCCGGAGCAATTGTTACTGATCATGACTGATTAGAACTGCTGACTTCTATGTGCCCATATAAGTAAGAACAGACGCACCCATTAGACTGACCGTTACAGCTCTAGGTAGAATCCAGATCTCAGAGAGCATGAATTCAGCCCTTAGCGGAACCCCTCTTCACCCATACACTCTGCAAAGGTGCCTCTATCCACCAATCAAGGTCCTTACACAGCGTTTGAAGACCCCACCCACATAGTCCGGTCATCCCTCCATGCAGGCACTGCCAATTATGCCCTGTAGATGGCGGTGCTAGCGGAATATCCTGCTGTGCGGCCTGGGCACCCAACACCACACGTTTAACAAAAATAACCAAAAAAATTCTCTATTTATTTTCTTGCACCCATGATTTCATATCTGTGAGACAGTTCGTCAGAATGGATGAGCAGAAGAGGTGATTGATTTAGTGGCAATATACAGCCTGAATGAAGAACCACGGGGATGAATAATATTACAGAGGGGAAATATATAAAGAATGAAAAGAAGGAGGCCCAACACCGAACCCTGGGGAACACCCTGAGACAAAAGAGGAGGCTGAGGAACAGTTGTGGTGGACTGTGAACCGTGGCCTATTGGTGAGATTTGATGTACGTCGTGACAGAGCGATGCTTGTAATGTTGTAAGATGATTTAAGACGTGATAGGAGGACAGAGGGGTTCATGGAATCAAAAGCTGCTTATATTTATATTGTTTATGTGTGTTGAAAAAGTTTCCCCACTTTTTATATGTTGGTTATAACGGTGAGGGTGTGAGGAGGAATCGGGCGTGTCTGAGAGACTGAGAGACGCTTAGAGTCCTGATTTAGCTCCATCTGATTTCCACCTTTCTGGACGCTGAAAGAAGCTTTAAGGAGAAGAAGATTTCATGTGATGATGATGTGAAAGCACCAGCACATCAGTGGCTACAAGCTCAACCACACATCTTTGCTGCAGACGGCATTAAAAGTCGGTACGACGCTGAAACAATGCACCGGAAAGCAACGATGTAGAAAAGTGACGGAGTTTGTTTATTAATATAAAGAGCTGGGACTTTTTTTGAAGAACCCCTTATAAGCTCTATTTACAGTTCATGGGCACTGAATTTGGAAGCGTCTATAAACATGTTGACACGTGGTCTTTTTCCTGGCATCCAGAGGTACAGCCGTGTCTGATTAGCTTAGTTTGGATTAGATTAGTTTAATATAGCGATGTGATTAAAGCACCTGCTGTTTTATAATCTACACAAACGTTCCACAGAGTCAGATCAGCTCTACACTCTATTTCTCACACTTGTCTGCAATGCATGTTGCCAAAACACCTGAACTGGAGAGTTTAGAAAGGCGTCCACATACTTTTGGTGCACTTTTAGCAAGCTGTTTCTGTTCCCACACACACACACATGGTGATAAGATTGTAAACAGAACTGTTGGTACCTGTAGGTGGGTTTGTGTATCCAGACTGTATATAAGAACCAGTGCTGGACATTCCACTCACTGGTCACTGGTACTGGAACCATGTCTACTGGAACTCTTGTTCTCCTGCTGTTCCTCCTCCCACATCTTTCCATCTCTGAGGTCACCACGTTCACTCAGTGTCCTCAGTTCTTTTTTGGAGGAACTTCTCCCACCGTGCTGGTGGATCCTAATAACAACAACCGTTATGAGCAGATATGTCAGTGTCGTCTGGACCAGAACCAGAGACCGCGGAACTTTTACGCCACGCTGTACGACACCAGAGATAAGATCCCCGTCTACTCAGCGTACGTCCTCCAGCAGGCTGACGTGGACAGAGAAGATCCTTGGTATGTGGAACCTCAGGTAAGAAGCTTTATATTTTCTGAAAGGTGCCAACAGGGCTGCAAAGTGAACCTTCAGAAACTGGCTGCAACCGTCACCTACATCCTGATCCCTCTGGTTTAATACTACAGACCCACCCTCATCCCTACAGAACCTGCAGACCCACCCTAATCCCTACATAACCTACAGACTCACCCTAATCCCTACAGACCCACCCTAATCCCTACAGAACCTACAGACCCACCCTAATCCCTACAGAACCTACAGACCCACCCTAATCCTTACAGACCCACCCTAATCCCTACAGACCCACCCTAATCCCTACAGACCCACCCTAATCTCTACAGACCCACCCTAATTTCTACAGACCCACCCTAATCTCTACAGAACCTACAGACCCACCCTAATCCCCTTCCAGACCCTGATCCTTCTCTTTATTTAGAATGTTATTTCCTTTTCCTGTTGGCAGTTGGATGGAGGTACCGTCGTGTGCATGGCATCTCTGACCAACATCCCATCCAACAACCGAGGCCTGAGACAAGCTCTAAACAGTGATTACGAAGGTTCTGGATACGACAAGGGTCACCTGTTTCCTGTTTACCACACCCACGACCAAGACACCATGCTGGCCACCTCCACACTGACCAACGCCGCCCCTCAGGATCCCAGCTTTAACCGCGGTCAGTGGAAGAAGCACGAGATGGACGTGGTCACTCTGGTGCAGCAGCAGAACTGTGCCGTGGCTTACAGCGTCACCGGGGTCGTTCCAGGAACTCAGACGATCAATAACCGTGTGAGGGTGGCTCAGTACTACTGGCGCGCCCTCTGCTGCTCCGGAGGAGGTGGTGTGCAGGGTTCGTGGGGCTTCTTCGGCCCCGATAACAATGGGCGTGTCCAGAACGGCACAGTGGCATGGCTGGAAAATCAGTTGAACAACCACTATGGTCCGGGCTTTACGGTCTTCCACGGTACATGCTAATGCTAATACGTGAACATGTTTACATTTCACATCAGCTAACTTTGACGTAAATCAATTAAAAATTTATTACAATCAATGATCAATTACGTTAATTGCTCTTAGACCCCCTGAGTTCTTAGACCTTCTCGACACTGGCTGTTCTTGTAATTCTTCTTCACATTCAACAAACTAATGTTTTCAAATGTACGTATATTAGTCTTGTTAATCTTAAGAAATGTAATGAATCTATAATAAAGGTATAGATCTGGTGTTTTCTGATTTTGGTTGATAAAGTGTTTACTGCTAGTTCTTGCAGAGTTTGTGTAACTGTTGGTGGTAGGAGCTTCCTCATCCGGATCTTCTTCAGCTGGATCTGCATCAACAACTGAATCTGAATCATTTGCAGTCCTTGTCTGATGAGCCAACCAACCCACCAACCCGTCTTCACCAGCTGCTCCCTTAAATCCCCTGAGCATTACCTGCAAGGAGGAGCAGCTGTGGATCATTAGCTTCATTGACCAATCATAAAGAGTAGGCATAGGTTTTACAACAAACACACCACCTTCAACATCCTGGAAAGAGGGGTGTGGCACATAAAAATAGCACCAGGAGCACCAAGAGGCTTGATTTGTCACAAAAACCCAAAGTCCTGGTTCTTTAGGGTTACGTTTAGTGTAACTAATTCAACAAAAATCCCCAGATAAAATTGTTTCTTTATTTTTATTGCTAAATACAGTGCTGTGTTACAGATACATTATTTTATTATTTTATTAAGACTAATAACTACTGGATTAAGAAGGTCAAAACCTTAAATAAACTTTAGGAGTATGTACAGTGTGGGAGCAAATGTGTCAGAACACTAAAACAAGAGCTTCATTTCTGCATTTTCTTCAAGGACAAACACATCACACATCTTTTAAATCATTCTATTAAATAAATATTAAGATTAGTTTAAATCAGTGCTGCCCAAGACGTCGATCGCATCTGACCTGAAATGTGGCCGCTGTTTCTTTCATTTGCGGTTTGCCTCCACCTAGCGGACATTATGAGAAACGTGATTTATTACAGGCTAGAACAAACTGGTGCATGTACTCCCCATGCCAGCAGGTGTAGTTGCTGTTCTAAATTGTACCTGTATGTGCCTGATGCGCCCTGTCCAGGGTGTATTTTTGTGTTTGTGACACTGGACCCACTGGACCCACGCTCGCCCTGTAATGCTGAATATCAATGCTGAATATCAATACAGAAACTGAAAGTTTC
Source organism: Trichomycterus rosablanca (assembly GCF_030014385.1). Classification (NCBI taxonomy): domain Eukaryota; kingdom Metazoa; phylum Chordata; class Actinopteri; order Siluriformes; family Trichomycteridae; genus Trichomycterus; species Trichomycterus rosablanca. Next base: position 459,764 of record NC_086001.1, on the reverse strand, counting down.
TAAAGATGTTTGAAACATGATGAGGCCAACATTTTTAAAATGTAGATCGAGATGACCTGTCGACTGAAACAGTAGATCTCAAGCCATAAAAGTGTGGCCACTCCTGGTTCAAAACATTATGAAAATCTCTCGACAGCCAGAGATCAGCTTTAGGAGGGTGATTACTTTTTCACATGGGTGATAAAGAGTTTAAATAAATCTTTAATGATGATTTGAAAGCTGCATGTTGAGTTTTTTGTTGTAATAAGATAATGCGTTGACAGATTTAAAACATTTAGATGAGACAAATTAGCAAAACTAGAAGAAATTGAACTGGGTTGAATAGTTTGCTGCAACATAAATTATTCATCTGGTGGTATAGAAAGGTATAGAATGTATTTAATTTAGTGACACGACTCAATAAATAATAACTAGTATTTAAGTCAACTGGTGACTTCTCTGTGCCCATTTATATAAGCAGAGAGTAAATCCATTAGTTCGAATCACAAGAGTTACAAGCATTACAGTAGGAAAGTCTCGGAAGCTCTGTACAGATCTCAGAAAGCAGATTATAGAAGCTCAGACGTGATATTTGGAGCCACGATCGCTAGAAAAATGTTTTAAGGAGAAAAAAACCAGTAAACTCAGCAGCACTTCACCTACTTTACAGCATGGTGGCGGTAGTGTACTGTTTCAGCACCAGTATAAATAATGCACGAAAAACAGGACCGAACCAAAGAGGAGGAAGATTAAATCTAAAACCCTTGAAGCTTAGGCTCAGTGAAACTTAAGTTAAAGCTGTACTGTACTGAAACTCAAAGTTAAATTCATGTTTTTAAATAAAAAAGTTTGTTTTCCAAGTAATCAGTCACAAAAAAGAGAATCAGGAAATACCAATTCCTAAAAACAGGATGTCTATATTTGACCTAAACTGTACTTAGCTACTGTTTGCTAAGATTTAAAATAGTGAAATACAGAACTATGTGCTGTAAAACACACATTCTCAAATTTCCCCATGGGGATCAATAAAGGAATCTTATCTTATCTTACATTTAGAAGATTATTATTTGATTATACAGATTGAGACGCAGCTTCGGCAGCTATCTCCACGTCACCGTGATGTTGGTGGTTATTTGGTGCTCCGCTAGTTTCTGCAGAATCTAAAGATAAAAAATAAGATTTGTTATTATAATTAATGTTAATTCAGCACCAGGATCATGATGAGTTGTATTAAATATATCAGAGCTCGATCTTTCTACCATAAGAATTTCAAACCCACCTTCTGCAGCACGGCCGTTTTGACTGCGGGATCGTTGACGTCCTGATCGGACTGAATTTTCAGCCTGATGTAGCGCCTCTGTCCTGTAATTACTGGACACACGGAGCAGAATCAAACCTGCCATCTTAAATTTATGTAGTCATGGATATCAGCGCTCCCCAACCTATTTTGCACCACGGACCAATTTCATATAAGATATAATTTCACAGACCGGATCAGTGTGAACCCTGAGCTTTTTTGATGCAACGAGACGCTGCTCCCACCTAGTGGTGATAGGAGACAAGAACACCCGAAGTGTGTTGGAAATGTAATTGCTCTCGTAGCGATCTGTAATTATTCATTCTTTCTGTGTGGCCCGGTAATAAATGACCCATGGACCAGTACCGGTCCGTGGCCCGGTGGTTGGGGAGCACTGGTGTAAATAAAGACTGAACGACACTCACCTCTGTAACAGAAGAAAGGAGCCAGCATGGTACACGGTGCATCGTTACCCAGAGCATTCATAGTACAAACACAAAGATCAAAGGCACTGTTTGGCTCTCCAGGCAGCATCTTAAAGCTAGTGAACTTGGTCTGGTCTGACCACTTATAAACATCTTTGAACAGTCCGATCCAGGTAGCCTCAGTGGTCAGAGTGATCTTCGCCTGTATATCTGAGTTTTCAGTATCGTCTCTGGCGCTGACCAGGTCGGTGTGGTACTGCCTGCAGTAGCTCTGAGCTTGACTCCATGTGTTATACGTTGAGTAGTAAACGTACCTGTCGGTGCCAGAGTTCCTCTCTGGGAAATAAAAACAACATCATTAAACACCTCCTGATGTGTCCAAAATACAACGGACACCTAAAGCAATAGACAAAAATATCAAGGTGCTCTGCCCTCAGTTTGAAAATGCAGCTCTTTTTTTCACAATGCTAAATGCTTTAGCAGTCAGACTCACGTGTGTGGCTGCTCATCTGTGTTTCCAAAAAAAACCTTAATAAAACTGGCTTATTCTTTGTGTTGGTAGAACTACAACTGCTTTGGCTCTTTGATCATGATGCTGTTCCACAAGGTGTCCCACAGGGATCGATCCCCAGTCCCTTTTTGTTCCTTATTTACATGCTATCTCTTGGTCAGATTGTTTGCTAACACATTGTCTGTTTTTATTTTTTTGCTGACGCTTACCACGTGCATGTTAGCACCAAAATGACTTCCAGCCTCTCAGGCGAGCTTCTCTGGTCTCCCAAACTATGTTCTGTCACGAAAACAAATGTGAGAAGTGACGAGGGGTTTAATGATACCACGTCCAAAAATGCACGTCAACAAGTAGCGAACAATTGAAATTTGTGCGCTGATGTGCAGCATGGATTGTTCTGTAGTGAGTTAAAGGTTAATAAATATTGTTTGCAGTGCAGCGTGGGTGTTTTGTGGAGAACGATCAGGTAAGAAATACTGTAAAACTTGTGTGTGTGCTGATGTATTCTGATATAAACTAGATTATCCCCCTGTCCCACCTGTTTACACTCCTCCCCTGTGTTTCCCCTCACACCGTATCCTGTGTTCTAATTGGCTGTTTGACACAGCACTCATTGCCAGTCGGGCAACTCAGATTCAGATATCTGACATGCTAGAAATCTCGCTTCGGTCGCCGAGTGCTCGGATCAAGTTGTTGAGCAGTTCACACACAGAGAGCCGAGCGAATGCCGAGTTGCTCCCGGCAAATCTAGAGCCGAGTGATAATCAGGGCAAAAATCGTGGTGGGAACCAGGCATAGGTTTGAAGTCCACATTATGGTTCTGATCCAGATCTCTTTTAGATGCTTTTTAGTAATCTTTAGCATCATAGATAAAGAGTAGGTGGTTTATCTAGAGTAGCTCTGCTTTTATTGAATCAAAATCAAATAAGCATTAGTGCTAGAGGGCGCTAGAGGGTGGATGGAATCATCATACTTACCATCGTAGCACATGAAAGGTTTTGTTGTTGAACATGGATAATCGACCCATGAGTATGAGTACAACCCCACGCACTGTTCAACCATTCCCCCGCTAGGTTCTCCTGAACCCCATCTTCTTACAGGCCCTAGTGTCTCATTTCCATACGACCAGACCAAGTTCCATAGGTCCATGTACAGTCCAATCCAACCCCAGCTATTATAATTCAGTCTCTTTGCTTCAGCATTAAGTAGGAGCACCTCTTCAGCAGTTTCGATGGTTGCCAGGTCAGTGTGTACGGTTCGGCAGTAAGTCTGGGCGGCGCTCCATGATTTCGGGGTCAGATTCAGGTAGAACTTGCGTCGGACGGACAGGCTGAGTGGGATGAACCCTGTGGAGAAAGATTTATTATTTACGAGTTTAAATTATTTACATAATACATATTTAACTGCAGGAGTTAGGACTTAAATTACAAATAAAACAATAATCCTTTGCAGTAAAACATTTGCAGCTCTAACAACAACAATAAATGGTCCTAAATGCTGGAATTAACATTTAGCCCATACCTGTCAAGTTTTGGATTTAAAAATAAGGGAAATTTTCCGCCGCGCGCTTCGAGCCGTCCCACCAGCCCAACCGAGGTTCAGAATCCCTTACATTTTACGACAGGTTTACAAGAAATCTAAAATAACCACCTGTGAACCACTTACAAACTACAATTAGATGATCAGAATCTGACAGGCCTACCTTTGTCTAACTTTGCCCTATCCTCTTTAGAAAGGTAAATTCGATGTCCCATTTCTCTAGATATTTACATGCAGTCTTTACTTTTTTGGCAGGAATGCCCTCTCTCTCCTTGCATCCTTCCATCTCTCCCTGTTCCAGGTTTGTTCCGGCTGTCCGCACTAACCTCGCGAGAACTGCCACTTGCAGCAGCCTGGGTGGCAATTCTCGCGAGGTTAGTGACATTCCAGTTTGGAGAGGCACAGTGTTGTATATTAGAATTGTGTTAGTGCTGTCTACCTGTGGGTTGGTTAATGGTCAGAAGGTGGCAGTAAAGGTATAATGATGTTATAAGAGAATGCATATATACAGTATATGTGTGTGTGTGTGTGTGTGTGTGTGTGTGTGTGTGTGTGTAGGTTGTAAATAAATGCTCCCAGTTAACACGGATTTTCTCTTTCTGCCTGCGATCTCTTTCGTGCAAAATATATCACACACAGGAATGTTTTTTTTTTTAATTATAATATAATACGGGAAAATTACGGGAAAATACTAATACGGGAGGAAAGAGGGGTAAAATACGGTCGTTTCCCGGCCAAAACGGGAGACTTGACAGGTATGATTTAGCCTAACTGCTAATTTACCAATTACAATTGATAAGCATTAGGAAATAATATCACATCATCAACAACAACTATTCTACTAAAAATCAGATGCTTAATAAATGAACATTTTTAAAATAGAGTAAATTCTCACCTGTGAGGAACAGCAGGATGAACAGTCGCTGCTTCATTGCTGATTAACGAGCTACTGATAAATCACTAGAAAATAAAACATATACATGTACATTAGGGTAAAACAGTATAAGTACATTAGGGTAAAACAGGGTAAAACAGTGAGTACTTTAGGGTAAAACAGGGTTAAACAGTGAGTACATTAGGGTAAAACAGGGTAAAACAGTAAGTACATTAGGGTAAAACAGGGTAAAACAGTAAGTGCATTAGGGTAAAACAGGGTAAAACAGTAAGTGCATTAGGGTAAAACAGGGTAAAACAGTAAGTGCATTAGGGTAAAACAGGGTAAAACAGTAAGTACATTAGGGTAAAACAGGGTAAAACAGTAAGTGCATTAGGGTAAAACAGGGTAAAACAGTAAGTGCATTAGGGTAAAACAGGGTAAAACAGTAAGTGCATTAGGGTAAAACAGGGTTAAACAGTGAGTACATTAGGGTAAAACAGGGTAAAACAGTAAGTGCATTAGGGTAAAACAGGGTAAAACAGTAAGTACATTAGGGTAAAACAGGGTAAAACAGTAAGTACATTAGGGTAAAACAGGGTAAAACAGTAAGTGCATTAGGGTAAAACAGGGTAAAACAGTAAGTGCATTAGGGTAAAACAGGGTAAAACAGTAAGTGCATTAGGGTAAAACAGGGTTAAACAGTGAGTACATTAGGGTAAAACAGGGTAAAACAGTAAGTACATTAGGGTAAAACAGGGTAAAACAGTAAGTGCATTAGGGTAAAACAGGGTAAAACAGTAAGTGCATTAGGGTAAAACAGGGTAAAACAGTAAGTGCATTAGGGTAAAACAGGGTAAAACAGTAAGTACATTAGGGTAAAACAGGGTAAAACAGTAAGTACATTAGGGTTGTGGACTGATTTGTTACGTATTTAAGTAGCGCTGTAATGTTGTATTAAATGTGAGATTTAAATGGATCTGTCTCCACCTGTTGGTCAGTCCGCGTATTACAGCTTCTTTATAATAATAGATATATAGACACACGTTTCGGAGGGTGTGTGTGTGTGTGTGTGTGTGTGTGTGTGTGTGTGTGCGTGCGTGCGTGCGTGCGTGCGCGCGCGCGCGCGTGTGTGTGTGTGTGTTAGTTAGGACTCTCCATGGTCAGGAGTGGAGGTCTGCAGCAGTAGAGCTGAAATACCTTCGGGAGGAATTGGATACGATAAGACTGGGAGGAAAATTAGGTGCATAAACGGAAAATACCAAAAAAAAAAAAAAAAAAAAAACAATAAAAAAGAAGTATTTATTACAGTGAGGAGCGATTTTTTCTTATGATTACAGGTCGTACATTTATCAAAACAACTTCAGTGAAAAGTTTAGATGTTAAAAATAGGATCATATTTATGAATTGTAGAATTTCTCAGCCTTCTGTGTGTTTATTGTAACTTGAAAGAGCAACTTGAGATCCTTGAAATGTGATATTCTGCTCGGTCACAGCTCAATAAAAATAATACTAAATTTAAAAGAGGTATAAACACTGTTTCTCCTCTTACAAGTAGGAAAAACTTATTTATTTATTTATCATTTTATTAGTAGAAAAATTAACCCTGATTTCAAATCAAAAATAGGATTTATTTTCTTCGGGATATTTAAAAATAAAATATTCAATTCAGCCTCTCTTTATATCATCAAAATATCACATCTATTGTTGTAAATTCATTAACAGTGGACCAAATTTTAACATTTAGGGCATCTATTTTATCTTATATAAATACATTAAAACTCCTTAATACTGCTTAAACACCTTTCAACTTTAATCATTTTCATTTTTAAGTTTCATTTTGAGTATTATTTATTCATTCCTATCTTAGCTATTTTTATTATTACATTTTAGCAACTGTGTTGTTAATTATTATCTAAATGACTAAATTCTGTATTTTTTGTTTGTCTGTGATATGATGTAGTTTTATATAAAATAACTGTTGATTTATGAAGTTTAAAAAAAAAAAACCTGGAGAAGCTGTTAAATCATGAAGCATCGTTTTTGGGTTTGATTTTACATCAGTGCATCAACATACCAAGAACTTTATCATCAGAGCAGAAGCTAAAAAAACCCCAAACCTTTAAAATGTCAGGTTTAAGCTATATAAAATCTTCTCACATGTTTTAGCTGATATATAAAATCTATTTTACATTTTAGGATTTGAAATAAAAAAACCTAAACAATAAATCTTCTAATTTAGTTTGAATCTGTTTTGAGATTTCTTGTTGTTTGTCTAGATCAAACCCACCTGCTGATTTACATCTGAGCAGGACCTGGTGATGCGGGTACCACCACGCCCGAGCTCTGAGGAGGCCGCATTTGTTTAGTCGTCATGTGACTAATGTGGCCGTGTGGTGATAAACCAAATTCGCAGCATCTTCACCGAAATCAGGCTGGTTACTGGGTTTTTACTGGACGTCAGTGTAAACACAGCCTAAAATCTCACTACGATACAGAACAGGAGCTAAAAACATCCAACATTTTTATAATAATTAGATTATATATAACCTATATGAGACTATATAAAATAAACTTGTGAATAAATAAATACGTAGTGATTAAATACTATTATTTAAATGAAATATTAAAATGTACCTGTAATTTGAGGTAAAAACAGAGTAAACGACTCTCAAGCTTCATTAAATCACCAACAAGCTCCTTGGCCGGTCGTGTTTGAACCTCCTGGTGTGAATTTCCTGACCTCCGTGTCCTCCAGTTCTCACACCTCTGCACTCGACACCCTGAAGAATCAACACTGCACTGCTACAGTGAACACGCCCTGTCATTAATGACTTCAGGTGTCTCTTCCACATTTACTGCTGATGCCTAGTTCACAGAACACGAAGTGCAAATCACCCATCACTCACAGACTCAAGAAAAATACCCAGATCCTATCCTGCAGAGCGGCGCTCAACAATTCTTTTTGCACCATGGATCGGTTTCATATAAGATGTAATTTCACAGACCGGTACGGGTTTGTCGCATTTTTCCTTTCAAAATTCTCCACACCTTCTCTATTGGAGACAGGTCAGGACTGCAGGCAGGCCAGTCCAGTACCCGTACCCTCGTCTTCCACAGCCATGCCTTTGTAATGGTGAAAGTGGTGTGCAGGGTTCGTGGGGCTTCATCGGCCCTGATAAGAACGGGCGTGTCCAGAACGGCACCATGGTGTAGCTGGAAGATCAGCTGAGGAGCTACTATGGTTCAACCTTTACCATCTTCCACGGTACATGCTAATGCTAATATGTTAGCATGTTCACATTTCACATCAGCTAACTTAATTAATGATTAATTACATCCACAATTATTTAGATTAGTTTCTTAAATAACGAATAAAATCCCAAATAAATGTAAGAGTAACATTAGCATTTCTCTTCATACTTTATCATTGTTTAATTACATTAAACTTTAATTAATATAATTATTAATAATTATTATATAAGCACTTTAGATTAGCAGGTGTATAATGCCATCTAAATAAACTTTAATAAAAGTTATAAAATGTTCATCTGGGTCTTTTTATTTTATTATTCTACACAAGCTTCTCACAAGACTTTGGGGTGTGTGTGTGTGGGAATTTGTGCCCATTCAGTCAGTATGTTGGTGTTCCGGTTCATCCCAGAGTTGTTGAGTGGGGCTGAGGTCAGGGCTCTGTGCAGGACACTGGAGTTTCTGCTCCCACCTAGTGGTGATAGGAGACAATAACACCTGAAGTGTGTTGGAAATTTCATTGTTTTTTGTAGCGTATCTAATTATTTATTCTTTTTGTGTGGGCCGGTAAAAATGACCCGGTGGTTTGGGGACCACTGGTTTATACGGTACAACCCCCATCTTTGCTCATCAAAGACTCCTGGATGCTGCTTTTGAACCAAACCATCATTACAATCACCTGTTCACATCACCATCACTATTATTTAGTTTTTCACCTCATTACTAGCCCTAAATTGCCCCCGTCCCAACTTTTTTTGGAATGTGTTGCAGGTCTGAAATGCAGGAATGGATGTTTATTAATAAATTAAATGAAGTTGAGCAGGTAAAAGATGAAATATCTCAGCTTCATCCTGTCTGACATCTAATAAAAGTCAAAGTCAATGTAAGAAACTCTGTGTTTTTATTATTTTTTGCATTTTTCATACTGTTCCAACTGTTTCTGATTCGGGGCTGTAAAATGCATTTTAACCAGAAAGGTCCAGAAAACCCAAGTCCTGGTTCTTTAGGGTAACATTTAGTGTAACTGATTCCACACAAAGCACCAGATAAAATGATGTTATTTATTTTTATTGCATGATACACGACAGTGTTACTATATTACGGATAATTGATGTTATTAAGACTATTAACTACTGGATTAAGAAGATTTAGCTTGTGCGTGTCCAGCAGTCCTTCATGGGTGTAGTTAACAGGTCAAAACCTTAAATAAACGTAAGCAGTATGTGCAGTGGGGGCAAACATGTCAGAACACTGAAACAAACGCTTCATTTCTGCATTTCTTTCAATGACTTTTGCAACTGTTTCTTTCGGAAACAGAAAAATCTAAAGAAAAACCTCCAATAATTTAAGTTTGTACGTTTTTGTTAAAATATTTTAGGTTAAAAATGTGCAAACAACTGCAAACATACAGGGCTGTCAAAAAACATCATCCCAGTCTTTCCAATTTCTTCTATTTTTGTTAATTTATTACATTCAGAATCTTTCAAATGTTCTAATTCCAAATATAATAGAACACACAAACACATCACACAACTTTTAAATAATCATTCCATTACATAAATATTAAGATTAGTTCAAATCAGTGCTGCCCAAGACGTAGTTCGCGATTGACCTGAAACGTGGCAGCCGTTTCTTTCAGTTAGAGTTTGTCTCCACCTAGCGGAAATTTTGAGAAGTTACATTCAAGTTCAATTCATGTTTTTGAATAAAAAAGTTTGTTTTCCAAGTAATGTCACAAAAAAGAGAACCAGGAAATACCAATTTCTAAAATCAAGATGTCTACATTTGACCTAATCTGTACTTGGCTACTGTTTGCTAAGATTTAAAATAGTGAAATGCAGAACTATGTGCTGTAAAACACACATTTAGAAGATTATTATTTGATTTTACAGATTGAGATGCAGCTTCAGCAGCTATCTCCACGTCACCGTGATGTTGGTGGTTATTTGGTGCTCTGCTAGTTTCTGCAGAATCTAAAGATAAGAAAAAAAGATTTATTATTATAATTAATGTTAATTCAGCACCAGGATCATGATGAGTTGTATTAAATATATCAGAGCTCGATCTTTCTACCATAAGAAGTTCAAACCCACCCTCTGCAGCACGGCCGCTTTGACTGCCGGATCGTTGACGTCCTGATCGGACTGAATTTTGAACCTGATGTAGCGCCTCTGTCCTGTAATTGCTGGACACACGGAGCAGAATCAGAACCTGCCATCTTAAATTCATGTAGTCGTGGATATCAGCGCTCCCCAACCTGTTTTGCACCACGGACCAATTTCATATAAGATATAATTTTAGGATTTAAAATAAAATAACTACAGAATTAAAAATCAGTGTGAACCCTGAGCTTTTTGATGCAACGAGACGCTGCTCCCACCTAGTGGTGATAGGAGACAAGAACACCTGAAGTGTGTTGGAAATGTAATTGCTCTCGTAGCGATCTGTAATTATTCATTCTTTCTGTGCGACCCGGTAATAAATGACCCATGGACCAATACCGGTCCGCGGCCCGGTGGTTGGGGAGCACTGGTGTAAATAAAGACTGAACGACACTCACCTCTGTAACAGAAGAAAGGAGCCAGCATGGTACACGGTGCATCGTTACCCAGAGCATTCATAGTACAAATACAAAGATCTAAGTAATAGTTTGGCTCTCCAGGCAGCATCTTAAAGCTGGTGAACTTAGTCTGGTCTGACCACTTATGTGCATTTTTATACAGGCCGATCCAGGTAGCCTCAGTGGTCAGAGTGATCTTCCCCTGTATATCTGAGTTTTCAGTATCGTCTCTGATGCTGACCAGGTCGGTGTGGTACTGCCTGCAGTAGCTCTGAGCTTGACTCCATGTCTTGTAGGTTGAGTAGTAAACGTACCTGTCGGTGCCAGAGTTCCTCTCTGGAAAATAAAAACCACATGATCATGATTAAACATCTCCTGATGTGGAACTGAACACTGTGTCCAAAATACAATGGACACCTAAAGCAATGAACAAAAATGGATTGGAATCGTCATACTTACCATCGTAGCACATGAAGGGTCTTGTTTGTGTACATGGATAATCACCCCATGAGTATGAGTACAACGCGATGCACAGCTCAAGCGTTCCACCACCAGGTTCTCCTGAACTCCATTTTGTTACTGGTCCAAGTTTCTCATTTCCATATGACCAGACCAAGTCATTGACGTCCATGTACAGTCCAATCCAACCCCAGCTCTTATAATTCAGTCTCTTTGCTTCAGCATTAAGTAGGAGCACCTCTTCAGCAGTTTCGATGGTTGCCAGGTCAGTGTGTACGGTTCGGCAGTAAGTCTGGGCGGCGCTCCATGATTTCGGGGTCAGATTCAGGTAGAACTTGCGTCGGATGGACAGACTGAGTGGGATGAACCCTGTGGAGAAAGTGTTATAGTTTAGGGTGTCTTATTTTTCTATGCATATTTAACTGTGTTCCAGCAGTTGTAAGCTATTTTCTCTACAATATTACCAATAAATGATCCTAAACGCTAATTTATCAGCTTTAAACACTAGAAGCGTTGAGCGGTGGTCATTTGAACGCTGTGGTGTTTTCAACAAATTTGTGTACACAAAAGTTTAAGGGAACTTCAAAGTCTTATGAGAAGCTTCTCAGAAGAGCAACTGTTATCTAGCCAAAAAGAACACAAAGGTCACTATTTTAATAAATAGGATGTTCTACAGGCTTACGGTCAAACGTCCGAATACTTTTGGGCATAAAATGCATTTTAGTGTATTTAGTTACTTAAAAATACATCTGGACTATTTTCAGGTAAGTTAATACACATTACAAAATAATTAAACCTAAAGATGTACGATTTTGCATTTACTTCTCATTGCTGCTTTCCCTGCTGGTCCCATACTGGCCAAGGAGTCAAGGCAGACTAGCACCCACCACTTATGTCGTGTAAATCCACCTGTGAGATCTTTAGCTGGTGTTCTGTTCATTTGTCCTACCTTATCGAAATGCCCTACCATAGCGCAGATTTATAGATAGTAAATATTTGTATGTTTGATTTCGATTTATTCTCATTAAAACTAGAATATCTTGATAGATCTGTATCTTATCATATACTACAGGTAGCACATCTCGATAGATCTATATCTTATTATAACACGAAATAATACGCGTTTGATTTGATGAGTCTAAACAGATGAGCTCATGCTCGGTAGGACATCTCGACGGGTAACACCTAACAAACCAAAACTGTCTCTACTTATTAACAGTAAGACTTCTGGTTTACAGCCGGATCCTGTTCACATCAACAACAATTCTACTAAACATTAGTTACTTAATGAATAAACATTTTTAAAATAGAGTAAATTCTCACCTGTGAGGAACAGCAGGATGAACAGTCGCTGCTTCATCACTGATGAACGAGCTACTGATAAATCACTAGAAAATAAAACATATGATTACTGTAAAGGTAATTACTGTAATTATCTGTAAAAGTAAATGTGTAAAAGTACATTTGTAAAAGTAAATGTGTAAATGTAAATGTGTAAAAGTAAATGTGTAAAAATAAAACTGTAGAAGTAAATCTGTAAAAGTAAATCTGTAAAAGTAAAACTGTAAAAGTAAAACTATAAAAGTAAATCTGTAAGTAAATTTTAGGCTGCATTTACACATTATTGGTGCACATATATCCATTCTGGTGTGGGTTTGAGTTTATATTTCCACGTTACTGGCGACATTTTGTCTCAAAGTTCAATCTACTTTTTTATAAATATTATTAAAAGCAGTGAGCACATTAGGGTAAAACAGTATAAATACATTAGGGTAAAATAGTATAAGCACATTAGGGTAAAACAGTATAAATACATTAGGGTAAAATAGTATAAGCACATTAGGGTAAAATAGTATAAGTACATTAGGGTAAAATAGGGTAAAATAGTCTAAGTACATTAGGGTTGTGTTCTGATTTGTTATGTATTTATGTAGCGCTGTAAATGTGAGATTTAAATGGATCTGTCTCCACCTGTTGGTCGGTCCGCGTATTACAGCTTCTATATAATAATAATAATAATAATAATAATAATAATAATAATAATAATAATAATAATAATAATAGATAAATAGACACGCGTGGTGTGTTAGTCACGACCTTCGCCGGTCAGGAGTGGAGGTCTGCAGCAGTAGAGGTGAAATACCATTGAGAGGAATTGGATACGACCAGACTGGGAGGAAAATACAAAAATACTAAATAAATTAGAGAAATTTTTATTACAGTGAGGACTGAAATGTTTATTATTACAGGTCGTGCCTTCATCAAAACAACTTCAGTGAAAAGTTTACATGGTAAAAATAGAATTATTCAATCATTTTCATGAGTTTTAGAATTTCTTGGCCTTTCAAGAGCAACTTGAGATCCTTGAAATCTGATATTCTGCACAAACAAATCGACTCGGTCACGGCTGTGTTAGTAAAACTAATGCTAAATTTAAAAGAGAGAAACACGGCATGCTCTCCTCTCACCTTATTTATTTATTTTGGGAATGCACAATTTGTTTAGTGTTTCTGATTGACTTAAATAACTTGATTAGAAGGAAAATTAACCCTAATTTCAAATTAAAAATGGAATTTATTCTTTTTGGAATATTTAAAAGTGATACAGCAGTGGCTTGAAACTGGACGTCAGTCGGTTTCAAGTTTTAAAGACGTTGAGTTTTAAGGATGTTTGGGACACCTGTTAATCAGTTAATGAGGTTGTTTTTGACACTTAAACACTGGAAAAAAACACAAATATAATATAAACACACTGAAATACAATTAAGAACAACTTACCACTTTTTTACCACATGTTTACATCGCTCATCCCATGCACGTCGAGTTTAAGGGAACAGATTTCTCAGTGGAGGGCGTCGAGTTTTAAATATTTTAGGGGACATCAAGTTACAGGGTACCGCTGTATTATTAAATTTAGATTTAATGTAAGTTATTAACCATACCTTAACATCATCTAAATATCACAGCTATTGTTGTAAATTCATGAATATTAAACCAACTAATACATTTTAAGCCAATTAGGTTTGTTTGAGTTGTCTTTGCTTCTACTTCTTATTAAATTTTATTATTATTATTGTTATTACCTGGAACAATTTGTGTTGTTAATTATTATCTAAATGACTAAATTCTGTATTTGATGTTTCAGCTGTGATCTGATGTAATTTTATATAAAATGATTGTTGATCACTAAAGTTTACAAACTTACAAAGACGTGCAAGTGCGGTGAACTGGAGACACTAAACAGTCCATGACTGTAACCAAAGTGTAAAACATCACGTTAAAATCCTAATAAACAAACAAACATCAGTGCGTCAACATACCAAGAACTTCATCATCAGATCAGAAGCTAAAAAATGTCGTGTTTAAGGAATATAAAAGCTTTCCACGTGTTTTAGCTGATATAAATAAATCAAATAATCGTATTAAAATATTAAAGTCTTTTGGTTTTGTGTTTTTAATCTGTTCAAACCCACCGAGTTGATTTACATCTGAGCAGGACCTGGTGATGTGGGTACCACCACGCCCTGAGTTCTGAGGAGGGCGCGTTTGTTTAGTCGTCATGTGACTAAACAAACGCGTCATGAGACCTGAACCTCACTCATCACACGCTGACCTGAGTCAGGAGAATGAAGGCAAATGAAACATGAAGGAGGCGTCAGTGTAGAAATTCTACCACTTCACTTCATTATTTATTAGGATTCACTACAGCTGGTAACTTCTCTGCGCCCATAAACATAGGACGAGTGGGACACTAATCGACTGATACTAGCTCAGATTTACGTTTATTAACCTCATTCAAGATAAAAAACACTTCCATTCTGATACTCACGTCTACAAGTACATGAATCTTATTTTTTATTTTATTGTGTGAACCACGTACACCATGTCATCACCAAAATCAGCTAAGTTATTGGGATTTTGATAGACGTCAATGTAAACACATTGATGCCTAAAATCTCACTTTGATACAGAACAGGAGCTAAAAACAACCCACAATTTTATAATGATTCGATTATATAGTTTTATTTATAACCTATAAGAGACTATATAAAATAAACTTAAATGAAATATTAAAATGTACCTGTAATTTGAGGTATTAACAGAGTAAACGACTCTCAGCCTTCACTAAATCATCAACAAGCTCCTTGGTGTGAATTTCCTGACCGCCGTGTCCTCCAGCTCTCACACCGCTGCACTCGACACTGAAGAATCAACACTGCACTGCTACAGTGGACACGCCCTCGTAATAAACACTTCCACACCTACTGCTGAAGCCTGGTTCACGAAGTGCCAACTCGGAGGCAAATCACCGACCACTCACAGACTCAAGAACAACATCCAGGGTGCTAAACATCTGAACCTGTCGGGGACTCCAAATCCTGTAGGGTGAAAAGTGTTGCGATCAGGTTACGACTGGCAGTGAGTGCGGCGTCAAACTACAGCCAATGAGAACACAGGATATGGAGTGAGGGGAAATGTCAGACATCAACAAGCATGGCTACAGAAAAATACAACCCCAAATCAGAAAAAGTTGGGACAGTATGGAAAATGCAAATACTGACTTTTGACTTTTTTTCTTTTTATTGCTGATAACAGTCTGGATGGTTCTTTTCATCTTTGGTCCAGAGCACACAAAAAAGACCCAGAATGCTGATTCATCTGACCATGATACACGTTTCCGCTGTCTGATGGTCCATCCTAGATGCCTCCGAGCCCAGAGAAGTGGACGACGCTTCTGGACATGGTTAACATGAGGCTTCTTTTTTACACAGTAAAGTGTTAAGTATGAATGTTGCAGTAACTCTGTATTGTAGAGCTGATAAAGGTTTGATAAACTAATCCCTCACCCATGTGGTTATATCAGCTGGTGTTGAGTGGAGGTTCTTGATGGCGTCTGAGGGATGGAAGATCACGAGCGTTCAGATGAAGCTTTACACACTGAAATTCCTCCTGATTCCTTGAATGGTTTAATGATATTCTGCACTGTAGAGGGAGAACATGCAAATCCCTTCCAATCTTTCTTTGAGGTTCATTGTTTTTAAACATTTGAATCATTTTCTCACACATTTGTGGACAAACTGGATCCTCTGATCATCTTTACTCATCAGAGACTCTCAGCCGAACCTGGATGCTGCTTTTGTACCAAACCATGATCACAATCACCTGTTCACATCACCTGTTTATAATCACATCATTATTTAGTGTTTCACCTCATTACTAGCACTAAATTATCCCCGTCCCAACCATCATACCCACGCTGCATTGCAAACAATATTTATCAGACATCCTCATTCAGCATGAGGGCGTGACCTGAGAAATGCACATTCAACACACGTGAACAAATAACAAAAAACACTAAACAGTAAATCTTCTGGTTGTGTTTTAATCTGTTTAAGATTTTTTGTTGTTTGTCTAGTTAAAGCCCACTTAGCTGGTTTACCTACCAGCAGGACCTGGTGATGAGGGTACCACCACGCCCCGAGCTCTGAGGGTGGCACATTTGTTTAGTCATCATGTGACTAGGTCAAGAGTTTAAATGCAAATGAAACATGGAGGAATTGATGGTGTAGAAAGTTCTTTTAAACTCCTCATTCCTGGTCATGATTAACTACAGCTGGTTACTTCTCTGTGCACACATAACTTTGACTACTTTAACTAGTTTAACTCCACTACCTTGAACAGCAAATTAGTTTTTGTGAAAAATATTTTTTATTCTTTACATTACACTACACATTATATACAATTACTCTAGTTAATTATGTTATAGTTACCCTAGTTAATTATGTAATAGTTACCCTAGATAATTATGTTATAGTTACTGTAGTTAATTATGTTATAGTTACTGTAGTTAATTATGTTATAGTTTTATCTTAGATAAATGTTGTATAGTTACTCTAGTTAAATTTGTTATAGTTACTCTAGTTAAATTTGTTATAGTTACTCTAGTTGAACGTCATACTTACTCTAGTTAAATTTGTATAGTTATTCTAGTTAAATATGTTATATTTAATCTAGTCAAATTTGTTATAGTTGAATATGTTATAGTTACTATAGTTACTGTATAGTTCTAGTTAAATGTGTAATAGTTCCTCTAGTTAAATGTGTTATAGTTCCTCTAGTTAAATGTGTTATAGTTCCTCTAGTTAAATGTGTTATAGTTCCTCTAGTTAAATGTGTTATAGTTACTCTAGTTAAATGTGTTATAGTTCCTCTAGTTAAATCTGTATGGTTACTCTAGTTAAATTTGTTATAGTTACTCTAGTTGAATATGTTATATTTACTATAGTTACTGTATAGTTCTAAACATAACAAAAACTAAACCCTAGGCTAAGCTAACACAGGCTAACACAAAACATGAACAAGACAATAACACTAAACAAGACGTTTTGCACAGGAGCGCGCACACCAAAATAGTCTCCACTGAATGATCCACGTCTGCCTTGTTAAATGCCCAAAGTATTATACCGAAAACGAGGTGCAGCTGTGGATTATCAGCAGGAGACTAATCGTAATGAGGGGCATTGGCTTGAGACTGAAAACAAACACTCCAACACATGCTCCTGGAAAGAGGGGCGTGGCACATCAACATGAGCCCCGGGAGCACAGAGGTTTGATTAATGAGTGATCAGTTTGTTTAACGATATAAATATGTTTGATTAATTGGAAATAACCGCGATATTTGAGTAGAATGTTGAACTGAAAGCTTGTGCTATGCAAAACCTCCCTCCTTATTTCCCTGCTGATGGAAATCGATACGTGTTTTTCTCCTGATTAATGTTAAACTCGATCATGATCTCTAATCACACGCTTTTACTTTCGGGATCTGGAATTTGAATGGACGTGGATCAGTGGTCATTTGCATCCAGTTGCGTAAGACATTTAGCCAAACAGAACTTAAACTCTGGTCAGCAGGCAGAAAGGGTGATAGCACGCAGAGCCATGATCAACATCCAAATATATTAAAAAAAACGGACACAGCTCAGAACTTACAGATAAACGAATGCTTGTTGGTGTCCATAGACGTTACAAGACTTTGCAAAGACACTAATAATCACACAGGCATAAGTACAAGGAACAACAAGGTGCACACAGGGGGAACCATCCAAATTTACACAGGGGCGGAGACAATATGCTGGGCAAAGTCGCCATGGAAACCATGATGAAAATACCGGAGAGTGGTTGAATATGTAAATGCGAGCGCTAAAGCTCTCGGCCTGGTTTCAAGAAGCTTCTGTTTACTTTGGTCGGACACGGTGTGTGCTGGCCTGTGAACCTCACTGGCCAATTATGAAAAGCTGTCCAGGTCCTGCAGGAGCAAAGCAGTCCCAGACCATCACACTACCACCACCATGTTGGAACCATGGCTAGATGTTTGTTGGCAGAGGCGAGATGAACCTTTGTGTGGTTTTTCGCATCTCTCCCAAGGACGCCAGTGTTTTTCTTATTGTGGAATCTTAAAGCAGTGCTGCTGTGTCTGATCGACTCATACCAGGACAACACACACTAACACACCACCACCATGTCAATGTCAGAGTCACTGCAGTGCTGAGAATCATCCACCACCTAAATAATACCTGCTCTGTGGGGGTTTTGTGGGGGTCCTGAACATTGAAGAACAGGGTGAAAGGACTGGATTACAGATGGACTACAGTCAGTAATTGTAGAACTACAAAGTGCTTCTATATGGTAAGTGGAGCTGATAAAATGGACAGTGAGTGTAGAAACAAGGAGGTGGTTATAATGTTATGGCTGATCGGTGTAGATTAGTACACAGTAATCACAGATTTCACAGAATTTGGTTCAATTTAAATGGCTTTTTAAAAGTTTCTATTTTAATTTTCTAATTTTCTATTTTTATTATTAATATTTTTTGTTCAATTTTGTATAATTGCTAATGTCACAAAAGCATTTCACTGCCAGTTTGTACTGTGTACGACAAATAAGCTTTCATTTGATTTGAATTTGATTTGAATACCAGTTTGCAATCAGGAACTGTAGAAGTCAACACAAGAAAACTCTGATAAAACTGCTAATATTCTGGTGAAGAATGTATGCTCCTCTTAAGTCATGGGGTAGGGGAAGTGTGGATTTACATACATCTGCTTTGTTTTAATATAATCAAATCAGAGCAAGTCACTCCAACAAAAAGCCAGTTCACTTAAAAACGCCGGCAGACAAAGAAATAATAATAGTGGGAAGATCGATTGTGTTCGAACTGAAGGTACATTTTAATATTTTATATTAATATTTCACTCCATCCTGAGACTTCTTGTGTTGTCCAGGCTAATTTAGATCATTATAATTATACAAATGTATAGATTAAGATGTCATTATGTAATTGCGGTTGTAGTTCCAGGTACAGTTTAACGGAAGAACAAGTCTGTATATGTTCTTCATTTTATTATTAATGGTTATTGTTATTATTTTTTCTTTACCTAATAGTGCTTCATCAGTAATGGAGCAGCGTTTGTTTATTCTCCTGTTTCTCACAGGTAAGACTTTTGTTTGTGGTGCTTTTTCTTGATTTAGTATCTGCTAACTAAGAAAAACATAATAAAACAGTGTTTAAAAATGTACTTTCTCCACTGCTGGACGGGTCCAAGGTTCAAGTTTATTGACATGACAACGTAAACCTGACTCTACTGGTTCAGCTTAGTTTTGATGGTTTAGGAAAAGTACATTTCTAAGTTATGTAGCCCAGGAAACATTTCTGCACTGGACCTGTTTAGGTCCACTAAGGGCTGAACCAGACCACCTGTGAGAAGTTGCTTAATGGCAAGTGGTTGGTCCATCAAGGGCAAGATGTGTAGATATGCGGGCTGCCCTTGCTGGGCTCTTATGACCCCATAGAAAGCCGACTCTACATTTATGGCATTTAGCTGAGCTAAAGGAATTGTACAAATGTGTTGAGAGCCTTGCTCAGGGATCCAACGGGGCAACTTGGCAGTGGTGGGAATTAACCCAGCAACTCTTTAAACACTTGTCCAGTACCTTAACCACTGAGCTAGCACTTCCCTACACTATGGGCATCCCTGAATGTTGGAACAGTGTGAGTTTTTGTTTAGAATGATTGCTTGGTCAAATATGTTGCTCTATGAGACCTTTAATACCTCTAATTACGTCTACATAACTGATCCATCCTGCCCACAGGGGTCGTCCCGTTTGCCCATTCCATCACTCGTACGTACCATCTGATCAAGAATGCAAAACCGTGGCCTGACGCCCAGGCCTACTGCCGAGCTACCTTCACCGACCTGGCGACCGTAGACTCGAACGAAATAATGGATCAACTTAAGAACTACACACAAAGCCAAAATTTTCTCGCTAGCACTTGGATTGGATTGTATAATGATGCCAACAGTTGGCGCTGGTCTATTGGGAACGAGCCGCTGGGTAATACGACGAGATGGGCTGCATTAGAGCCGAATAACAAGAAATCCATTGAGGAGTGTGGTGTTATTAAATTGAGCGCCTGGTACGATAGACAGTGCACATATACAAGACCCTTCGTCTGCTTCGATGGTGAGTAACGGAATCTTTAACTCATCGTGTACACGGATACAAATGAATGTTTAGACTCACTGCACTTTGTTTAGACACACTCTAATGTTTAGACACACTCTACTTGCGATTGTATTTTATCATTTTAACCTCAATTATTGCGAGAATGTGAATAAAATCTAATAAAAACCCACACAGGCTCCATAAACACGGTGGTTTTGATTGTTATTCTAACCACTGCAGGACATCACAGACTCGCCTGTTCGCTCACTTACACGTTGATGCAAATCAGCGCTTATTTAATTGGCAAATAGGGTCCTTAAAAGTTCAGTTACGCTTTAAGGACAGGAAAGTACTCGGATTGCTGGGGGAAGATTATTTCCGAACCTGGAATCCAGAACAGACAAGTGTTCCTCTTAAAGTCCTGGCTTGTAGTCAACAGTCCAACTCATTCCAAATGTGTTTAATCTGGTTGAGGTCAGAGGAGCTCCACATCAATTTCAAACCATGCCTTTAAGGACTTCTCGGCCATCCTGGAACAGGGAAGGTCTTCGCCAACAAGTTGCCGCAAATTTAAGCATATTTATTTAATAGAATTTATTTTCTAAAGGTTTTTAGCAATGGGTGTGGCTAAAACACCTGAACTGAATAAATATGGGGGTGTCCACATACTTTTGCTGTATAGAATCTATATAGAGTCCTTTTCGTGTGTGCACACAAACACTTACATCCAGAGTAACAATCCTTATGTAATATGATATTCGATGATTTGGAGTATGTGGAAGGGTACAACCACCAAAGAGACGATTCACAGCTTAAATCCCAACCATTTAATGAACTTGGGTAGCACCATCAAATCTAATAATTAGAGCTCCTGTGGAACATTAGTATAAAGTGTATTAACTATAATTCGAGCTAATAAGCTAAAAAAAGCTCTGCTAATACACATTTTTGATTCATCATTCTGAAAATATACATGCAAACTACTCAGAGAAATCAGGATAAATAACACATGTTGTTGAGCAAGGTTTCAAACTGTCAACCTTGCAAAGATGTCCTAGCCTAGAATGTGCTAACTCTGTGTAGTCTCACCTTGGAAAAACCAATAACTACCCACAGGGTGCCTTCAAAGTTTAGTCCAGACTCAATTAGGGCTTAGGGCAAACTAAATTAAACTAAACTCAAAGTTATAACTAGCAAAAATAATCATCGTTCATCATTATTTGGTCCGGTCTGTGATAAAGTCCTCAGTGAACTCTTGACACTTGCCAGGACACCATCACATCTAGCAGGAGCAGCGTTGTTGGCACGGCATTCTCGACTTGCAGGATTTAACCTCGGGTGGGTAAACATGTTCCCATCAGAACCACCTCGGGGTAAAAGAACAGAAAATGTAGTTAAAAATGTAAAATGCGAATTGAGTAAAATATCAGTTTTACAGAGTAGCTTTAGACTCCGTCCACTAATTATTACAGCATAACTAAAAGGGAGAGCGAGCAGGTAACAAGGTCATGAAGGCTTTCACAGGACATCAGCGCCCACCTCCCCCACCGTCATCAAACCTGAGTGATTGGACAAGAGAGGCAGAACGACAGCAACCCAACATCCCTGATCACCACAAGTTTCTATGACCTTTATTAACCCCCAAGCTCTGCTCCTTTGCCTATATTCGAGGTGGGCAGCCTTGATCCTAGGGGTCAGAGCAACTTGAGAAGCTGAAGCTTTTGGCTGAAGCTTTCCACAGTCCACCGGGACAACTCGATCCATAGACTATAAACTAAACTACGAGTAAATGTGAGTAAAAACTTGGTTTTGAATCTCAGCACATGGTTTTGAATCTCAGCTCTGCCATCCGGCTGGCTAGGTGCCTACATGAACAACGATTGGTTGTTCATACAGGGAGGATTTCTGACCAGGGTTCCTCGTAACTGATGCAATTTCGACCTCAGCTGGTTGTTGATTGATGCTGCCTGCACAGAGTGCATTAATCAGGGTGTGGCTCTCCGTGCACAAAGCTGATCCGCATGTGAACTCGCCTTGTGCAGGTGAAAATATGCAGTCGGTACTGCTCACGTGTTGGAGGGGGCGTGTTTCGGGGTGGCTTTCCTCAGTCAGCAGTGGAGGGTAGTATCGGTAGACTGGAAAATTGTGTCAGGTCATGGAATAAACAAACGTTATTCCAAAAATGTCTATCGTGTCTCATTTAACTCTCTCAGACAGGAACTCTGGCACCGACAGGTACGTCTACTACTTGGGTTACAAGACGTGGAGTGAAGCTCAAAGCTACTGCAGGCAGTACCACACCGACCTGGCTAGCGCCAGAGACGACACAGAGATCTCAGCTATACAGGGGAAGATCACTTTGACCTCCGTGGATACCTGGATCGGCCTGTTCAGAGACTCCTGGAAGTGGTCGGACCACACCCCGTTCACCAGCATTAGGTGGGAGTCTGGTGAACCTAATAATTACTGGCAAACCGAGTTCTGTGTTTTGATGCAAAACGGTGGTCAGTGATGGACGCTGCCCAACCTCAAGGAGCTTCTTTTGTCAATCAGGTGAATCAAAGCTGTCCTTAGATGTCTTGACTTCTGCAACCTCAATTCTGCATCGTGAAATTATTTTTAATCAGGTCTTTATAATCTGCAGTTGAGCTCAAGAGGCAGTATATCAGGATGAAGGTTCGGTCCAGTCAGGATGTAAACATTCCTGTGGTGAAGGCAGCCGTCTTGGAAAAGGTAGGTCTGATTCTCTAGAAGGTTTAACTCACAACCTTGAGTTTCTCCTCATTCCAGCAGCAGGAACCTCAATCTTTATCAAGCTATTAACATCTCTACCATTTTCACACCGGTTAAAACAATCTGTTTCTTATTCTGCGTCTTTCTACAGATCCAGCAGAAACTGAAGGAACTCGGGATGGACATCACGGTGAAATGGAAGGAGCAACCAAGTAGGGTGGTGTTTATCAAGATCAAAGAAAAGAGTGTATTGAAGACATGCTCCTTTTTTTTTCCATAAATCATTTTAGCCCTGTGACATGAACAACGAGTAGAAAAACAAGTTGACTTCATAGTGTAGGAATTTTATACCGTATGGTACAGAAGACTTTCTCTAACCATCTTGGTCATGACCAAGATGAAATATATTTGAGATTTTAAGTTTTTTATTTAATTTAATTTATTTATCGTAGCCAGTTAGTCTTTCACTGTTGGGGACCCCTACTCTCCATTTACTACTCCAGGTCAATGGTCTACTACTATAGGTCAATGGTCCTCAACATGGTGGCCATGGCCCAGAGCCCAGAGGGGGGTCCATTGCATTTAACTGAGAAGAGTAAAGAATAATCACATGATGGGATGAACAAATTGACAAGCTTTTGGCATACAGGATCTCTAGTGATGTTATAAGTCTATTTTAAACTACCCGTAGTCTATGGTGGGTGCTTAAAAATAGACAATATTTGATTCGCCCACCTCTAGTGCAAAGGTCGACGTATGGAGACTACAAGACTTACCAGAACTAAACCCACAACATCATCCCAAATCAGAAAATACCCTGATATTTACCTTCATCATGTAAAAAGACATTACCATGTGTGATCCTCACTGCGTAAGAATATCATACCCCCTGTCAAAAGGGTCCAAGGGGGGTCTAAGAGGTTGAGAAAACATGTTGAAAACCTCTGACTTGGGTCTTCTGATGGTCTTTTGTCTGTTCCAAAATTCAGATCATTCAGCATTATGGCACCAAGCTATAGAACTCATTACCGCACAGTCTGAGCCTCTGCTTTTCAATTTCTTCTTCAAAAACTCACTAAAATTTCCCCACTGTGGGACTAATAAAGGTTTATCTTATTTTATTTTATCTTAAAAACCACTAAAACCTGCAATTTCTCTCAGTACTTCTTTCCTCCTCCTCCATCTTAAGTGTGTGTCGGGGTGAAGTGACATTGTGTATAAGAAGGGTGCTTTATAAATCTATCTTATTATTATAATTATTATGGATTGATGTGTGAAAAATGCTCTGAATAAAGTAGACATGGAATAATTGAGCTTTGTGATCTTTTTGTTCTCATGATTGTGTCAGGAACTCTAACAGTTCTCACTTCAGAACCCTAAAGCTTGTAGAATTGTACTAACACAGAAAATGGAAATGAATTTTCCTCAGGCTACCGAGTGGCTCATGATGCCATTGTGATCAGTGGTCGGGAGTGTAAGCCGGCGTAAATGGTACAGCTTTTTGGTTGGAGGGGTGGCATTAACCGCCAGTTTGCCGTTACATATTTGCCCTGAACCTGCCAGATTGGGGTCTGTCATGAAATTAGGAAGATGGAGTACATGGGTGGAAAACAGCAATGACTTGGAGCCAACATAAAACCAACCACATAAACACATGTTCACATATTTATGTTTCCCCATTTCTTAGTCAGCTGGCACAGTGGTCTGTTATGCTAGCCTATGGCCTCCGGGTTCGAATCTCAACAGTACTTCTAAACAGACACGATTGGCTATACCTGGGCGGTGAGGGATAGCCGAAGTCCTGGGATGGATTGGCACTGACCAGGATAAAGTCGTTAATGAAAACAAAAAAAGTTTCAAATAAAAAAATCAATAATTTAAGTAAAAAACAAGCGTCTTTTCTTTTTTCCATTCTCTACTTTACAGAAGTCATTTTCATACAATTTGGGTGTTCATGCAGTGCGGGCTTTATGGAAATAGATGTTTTGCATAAGAACTCCATGAGGGTTGTAAGAACTCAAACAGCAGCTCAGATTGCAGGAGTTCAGACTTTTTCCAACTCACACTGACTGGATTGTTTTGTGTTGGAGCTCTTGGTGTGGTTGGTTGTTCTGAAGGAAGCACAGCAAGGCTTGAAGATCTGTTGTTCATTTACTCAAACTTCACCTTTTAGATGCACTTCGTTTTTGACACACATTTAAATTTTAATTCTGAGGTTCGTTAGTAACATCAGTAACGGGATCATCGCTGATGGAGCAGCAACTTTTCATCATTCTGTTTCTCACAGGTGTAAGACAGAATAACAGAATTTTAGATTATCTAAACTATCTATCCACATTGCTGTGTAAGTACTGTCCCAATCTATCAAGCCATTGTTTAGGTGTGTCATGTAATAGGACAATATTCATGTTTGGAATTTTTAAAATAGAATCATTTATTGAATATACAGTATATATACTGTATATGCCAAACACTAACCTAAAACCAACATGACTGCATTAGCTTGGTTTTTATTAACAGCTCTGTGACCTAGGTAACTCATCTGACCAACATAAACCAACAAAAAATTTTTTCTTAAAAAATTTCTGCTGATTCCTAAGAAATTGTTTACGCTGGGCGAATGCAAAAGAAGTCAAATGGTACCCACGGACTGGACTGAAGCAGATTTATTAAAACACAATTGTGGGTTCCTGTAAGCTGAAGAACAATGAACAGAACTGTGGTCCTCCTTTTATATTACTCTAGTCACATCACTGTTTTTACACTTGTGAGTTGGACTTTGGAACCTCCATTCTTTGATAACGGTTTCCACTTATCAGCTAACAATATTTTACAGCTTAACTGAAACCATTTTAATGTGGTTGAATAAAAGCAAAGTGTATGAGTCCCCCACAGTGAGCAGTGAAGGACTGACGTTTTATCTGAAGCGTTTGATTGCAGTTGTTTCTACTAACTCTGGCACAAATCAGTATGTTTATATGGACTTATATAGGGAAATCATATTGTACACAAACCAGTAACCTCGGTGTGGTGTCCAGAACTGTGCCCACTAAAAACTCTGGCGAGTCCATGAATGTTCACTGTATCTGTAGGTCTACAAGGTAGTTAAACACATGATTAAACACTACTGATTCTGTTTTTTGTTCTGAGTAATGAAGTAAAAAAAATCTCATCCACAGGAGTTCTCCCACTCGTCCTGTCGGTTCCTCGTAAGTACTACCTGATAAATCAGTCGAAAACGTGGAGTGCAGCTCAGACTTACTTACTGTCGTTCACAGGGTTGGATGGACAGAAAATGCACAATTGCATTACCCTTTATGTGCTTTAATGGTAATTACCACATTATGTATGTTGGCATTTGGTTAACAGAAAATAGACGCCATAACCTGCTGTTTATAAAAAAAAAACTAACTGAAGGTTCACTGGTGACCTGCAAACAGATTAATTTGGATCTTGCAAGGGCATTAAATTCGTTTGGACTGTCGCCTGTTCAGTCAAAAATATCAGGGTGACACTTGGATCGGTTTGCACAGGAGCTCTTGGTTGTGGTCAGACCAGACCATCCCATCTATCATTCGGTGGTTGTCGTTACAACCTGACAATGCCCTGTATAATGAAGACTGTGGATTTATATTAAATGGTCAGGCTGGAGATGCTCTCTGTTCTGATAAAAGATCGTTCTTTTGTTACAGAAGTGAGTAAAGTTCTGTTCAGTCTCAGATTTACTTCAGATTCATTTCAGACTAATAACGCTGGAGCTTCATGATCATTTCTACAGCAGCAGATCATCAGGATGAAGGTTCAGTCGGATCAGGACGTGAACGATCCTGCAGTGAAGGCAGCAATCTTGGTGAAGGTGGTTCTGATCTTTACCAGGGTTCTATTAACATGTGAATAAACTCTTGTCCATGTTAGTAATGCTCACGTGTAGGGGGGGGGGGGGGGGGGGGGGGGGGGGTTGGTCATGACCCCTCCTAGGTCTGCAGCAGTAGAGGTGAAATTTGAATGAAGGAGGAAAATTGGCACAGTGGGCGGAACTTGTCCTGAAGTCAGTGATAAGAAAGCTCGTTCTTTTAGAGCAGAGGTCACTAACAGGCGGACCGCGGTCCGGGTCCGGACCCAGAAGCTGTCCCATACGGACCCGGACCTACAGCCAAAACAAAAAGTTATGATTTGAAACCTGACGGAGCGCTTCTATTTTAACCGGCGCAGCTTCTGTAGTCTTTACGGTAGCGGTTGAGAAAAACGCACAGACCAATCACGTGACACCACTCAGCCAATCAAGTCTGTGCATTCCTGCCGGTAAACACAGCGACTCTACAGTGCAGACAGGTGAGCGAGTTAGAGGCGAGTTACATGTGAAAAGATGGTGGAAAGAAAAAGAAAGATAGCGAACGTAGAAAAAACGAATGGAGAGATACAGACGACTGTGCCGGAGAAAGTTGAGAAAAAGACGAGTGAGACAGGAGACAAATAGCGCTCTCCAAAAAAGAAACGTGTGCAGCGAAAATACAGCATTTAATCCGTGATGGAGAGACTGATTTCTGTTCTTACTTCCCACTGGAGCACAATTTATTTTCTCTTAATTTAATAAGCGAAAAGTTTGATAAGGTGGAGCGGTCCGGGTCCTCTCTGTGTGGAGTTTGCATGTTCTCCCCGTGTCTGTGTGGGTTTCCTTCGCTGCTCCGGTTTCCTCCCACAGTCCAGAGACGTGCAAGTGAGGTGAATTGGAGACACTAAATTGTCCATGATTGTTTTCGATATAACCTTGTGACCCGATGAGTCTTGTGTAATGAGTAACTACCGTTCCTGTCATAAATGTAACCAAAGTGTAAAACGTGACGTTAAAATCCTAATAAATAAACAGACATGTGATTTGACAGTCAGTTATTGATTACATGCAGATGTTGATACAGCTACTTATATATATTATAACATATATATATGTATATATATATATATATATATATTATATATAGCAGTGATAGCTCAGTGGTTAAGGTACTGGACTAGTAAACAGATGGTTGCCGGTTCAAGCCCCACCACCACCAAGTTGCCACTGTTGGGTCCCTGAGCAAGGCCCCTAACCCTCAATTGCTCATTGTGTAAGTAACTTTGGACAAAAGCATCTTCGAAATGCTATATATATATATATATATATATATATATATATATATATATATATATATATATATATATGTATAAGATAATCCTTTATTAGTCCCACAGTGGGGAAATTCACAGTGTTGCAGCAGCGAAGGTATAGTAAAGCACTCAGTACAAAAAATAGACAATAAAAAGTACAATGTATAATGATAAAGTCAGAAAAACTGAAAAAACTCTAAAAAAAATATTTACAAATAATTTATTATATATATATATATATATATATATATATATATATATATATATATATATATATATATATATATATATATATATATATATATATATATATATATATATATATATATATATATATATATATATATATATATATTCCGGATCTTTGCTTCAAGAATTTTTTTCTAACTGGACCTCTTTAAATTTTAGTTGAATACCCCTGTTTTAGAGCAATGATATGATTGGTCTTTTACTGGATTGCTATTTCTCGGCCCTTTAAAAATCTACACCTGGACCACCAATCACAGCACGACGTTCTTTCTACTGACAGCAGAGTCTTGGTCTTTCAGTCCTGGTCTCCTACTCTTCAGTCTTCACCTTCTGCTGATCTTGCTGGTTAAAGGTTTTGGTCTGGATTCATATTTACTAATAAAATCATGTTCTGTTCTTCAGATCCAGCAGCTTCTTCTGAAGTATGGGGTGGAGAAGATCAAGCTGAAGTGGAGGAAGCAACCAGATGGAGTGGAGATCCGCAAGATACCCCCGAAAACACTACCTTAACTACACTACCTTTACTACACTCCCCTTAAGTACACTACCTTACCTACACTACCACTATCTACACTATCCCTAACTAAACTAGCACTAACTACACTACCTTAACTACACTACCTTAACCACAATACCTCTAACTACACTATCCCTAACTAAAACTAGTCCTAACTACACTCCCTTAACTACACTACTCCTAAGTACACTACTCCTAACTACACTACCCTTAAATACACTATCCTAACCTTTGTGAAATGGAGATCCACCACCAAGTTCCACAAGCAGACTAATGATAATAATAAATAATAAAGACTAATAATCTTTTTATTCTTTATGTAAAGCATTTTATCTCTCTGGGTTTAATTTCATGTTGTTTTAATTGTAACATTATTTGTAAGAAGCCTTTCTGAGGTTCTAGATCTCAGGAATATTTTAATGTTTGTATATTTATCTGATGTAAAGCACTTTGAATTTCCACTCTGTATGAAAGCTGATATATAAATAAACCTGCCTCATAACTCGAACAGATTCTTTTATGGTCGCCGTTTGTTGATCTTGGCTCTTTTGTCGTGGGAAAATCGAATGTGTGTCTGATCTCAAAGACCCAACGTTATGACATCACAAGAATTTAAATATGATTCACGGTCGTGAGGATTTAATCCAACTGCAGCATCATACAGCAATGAGACGTGAGAGTTTTATTTAAATATATTCTATTTGTGGCTCTGACCTTTCTGAATATGTCTGGTCAGACTTTTACACAGACTCGATTGGCTTTACCTGGGAAGTGGGAGATGGCCGAAGCCCTGGGATGGATTGGCACCCACCAGGATGAAGCAGCTGATAAAAACAAAATGAGCTTTTAAGTTGTTGTAGATAAAGACACTTGTCTTTTCATTCTTTCACTTTCTGCTTTTAAGAAATCCAAACATTTTATGTGTGTTTATGCCGTGTGGGCTTTATGGAAATAGATGTTTTGCATAAGAACTGTATGAGGGCTGAAAGAAGTCAAACAACAGCTCAGATTGCAGGAGTTCAGATTCGTACATGCCGTTGTGACGCTCTCTGGTTCATTTACTCAAACTTCACCTTTTAGACGCACTTCATCTTTAAACTGATTAGATTTGATAAGGAAGAAATTTTAATTCATCGCTGATGGAGCAGCAACTTTTCATCATCCTGTTCTTCACAGGTAAGACCGAATAATAGAATTTTAGATCTATAGATAGATTAAAAAATAATTTGTTGGATTTACTTAATGTCAAAAATTTCCCTTTAACTGAGTTGTGTTACATATTAGTTGTGTTAGAATTAAATCATATTCTTAAGATGCCAGCAACGAAATCATGTAAAATCGACATGACTGAATTATGACTAGCTAACCAACATAAACCAACAAATTCCTTTTAATTATTTAAAATAATATTTTAATTATTGATTAATTCCTCCATATTAATTATACTGATTCAACTCATTTATGTACATGTAACTGGAATTGAGGTCTTTGTTTGGTGTGAAAGGAGAGACTTGATACGACTCTAAACAAACAAGCAATTCTTTGTAGCTAAACAAATGAACATCGCAAGATAAACACAGAACAAGACAGATAGTCTCTACGTGAACACCATTACGATGCTTCGGCTGGGACTTTAAATGAACAGTTCATGTGTGAAACCCTTTTTAATGCGGCCGAATAAAAGTAGATTTTACAAAACAAGAGTCCAACGATCCTCCATGAAGCCGTGAAAGAATGACGTGTTTTCTGACGTGTTTGGTTGCAGTTGGTTCTCCTAAGGGTGGAGCTTTTCTACACAGCACACCTGTGCTAAATATATGCAAAATAGAAAAACACAGGCAGGGACAAATACTTCTGTAGTCATTAGAACTAAAGAACTCTCGGTCTGTAAAGCTGTAGGAAATTCAGATCTTAAGGAGATGTTTGATAGTTTCGCAGATACCAGGCAGTAAGATACAGGCTATTGAAGCCAGTTGCAGAACTGTGCCCACTATAAACTCCGGCGAGTCCATGAATGTTCACCGTCTTCAACAGGGATTAAACCCGACTGCTTCTGTTTATTGAGCTGAGTAATCAAGTAACAAAATCTCATCCACAGCAGTTTTTCCACTCGTCCTGTCGGTTCCTCGTAAGTACTACGGGGTAAATCAGGGGAAAACATGGAGTGATGCTCAGGCTTACTGTCGAACAAACCACACTGACTTGGCGACCTTCGACAATGAAGCAGAACAGCTAGAACTTTATAATGTAGCTCAGAAACAACAGTTGACTGCTAGTACTGCCTGAATTGGACTCTACAAGATGTATCATGAATGGCGCTGGTCCTATGGAAACATACCAGCAAGCTGGACAAGTTGGGGTTCAGGAGAACCTAGCAATGACGGCGGACGTGGAGAGTGTGTAGCAATGTCTTCATCAATTTGGTCGGATGGAGTGTGGACATATTTATTTCCCTTTGTGTGCTTTGATGGTAAGTACCACTTTGTTTATGTTGGCATTTGGTTAAAAGTAAATGAACACCATAACCTGCTGTTTATAAAAGAAAACTAACTGAAGGTTCATGTCTTGTGTAATTGTTAGACAGGCTCACTGGTAACAGCAGGTACATTTACTACTCCATAAAAAAGACGTGGCACGATGCTCAGTTTACCTGCAGAGTGAATCATGTGGATCTTGCCAGCACAGCAAATCCATTTGAACTTTCAGTTGTAAAATCAATGATATCAGGATACACTTGGATTGGTTTGCACAGGAGCTCCTGGATGTGGTCAGACCAGACCAACGTGTCCATCATTCGGTGGTATCCGGGACAACCTGACAATAACCTGTATAATGAAAACTGTGGGTATATAAGTAACGGTCAGGCTGCAGATGCTCAATGTTCAGACATTAAACCGTTCTTCTGTTACAGAAGTGAGTAAAGTTCTGTTCAGTCTCTGATTTACTTCAGATTCATTTCAGACTAATAACGCTGGAGCTTCATGATCATTTCTGCATGCAGTTATCACTGGACAGCAGCAGATCATCAGGATGAAGGTTCAGTCTGATCAGGATGTGAACGATCCTGCAGTGAAGGCAGCGATCTTGGAGAAGGTGGGTCTGATCTTTTCCAGGGTTCTTGTGCTCTCAGTGTCATTTGCTGTTGTGAGTCTGAGAGAAACAGTCCAGCAAAACCTGAGAGCTCACAGGAAGAAACTCATCACACACAGTCACGCCCACCTGGTTCAGCATTACTGATTGTATTGCATTTGGCACAGCGGGCGGAACTTGTCATAAAGTGATAAAAAAACATGCTCACTTAAAAAAACGATGTGATTGGTCTTTTACTGGATTTCTATTTCTCGGCCCTCTGAAACTCTATGGCTCTTCTCCTGGTCCTGGTGGTTAAAGGTTTTGGTCTGGATTAATATTTACTAATAAAATCATGTTCTGTTCTTCAGATCCAGCAGCTTCTTCTGAAGTATGGGGTGAGGAACATCAAGCTGAAGTGGAGGAAGCAACCAAATGGAGTGGAGATCCGCAAGATACCCCTGAAAGCACTCACCTAACTACACTACCTCTAACTACACTACCTTTACTACACTCCCTTAACTACACTACCTTTACTACACTCCCTTAACTACACTACCTTTACTACACTCCCTTAACTACATTACCCCTAACTACAATACTGCTAACTACACTCCCTTAACTACACTCCCTTAACTACACTACCTTAACTACACTACATTAACTACACTACATTAACTACACTACATTAACTACACTCCCTTTACTACACTACATTAACTACACTCCCTTTACTACACTACATTAACTACACTACCTTAACTACACTACATTAACTACAGTACATTAACTACACTACATTAACTACACTCCCTTAACTACACTACATTAACTACACTCCCTTTACTACACTCCCTTAACTACACTACCTTAACTACACTACCTTAACTACACTACATTAACTACAGTACATTAACTACACTACATTAACTACAGTACATTAACTACACTACATTAACAACTCTACCCCTCAAAACACTATCACTAACTACACTCCCTTAACTACACTATCCTAACCTTTGTGAACTGGAGATCCACCATCAAGTTCCACTAGCAGACTGATAACACTCCTCAGGAGCTGCTATAGAGCTTCAGGAATGAGAGTTTAGGAAACATTAGTGGATGAGGAGGAGATTTTTATTATGGACAAAGATTTATTTTCATTATACAGTAGATTCATCTGATCAAGAATAATATCATTACACAGTGAGCATGCACCCTACATGATGTTCTAATGTTATTCCATATTCTGCAGGAGCTTCTGTGCTGTTTTATTTTCTCCTTAGATTTGCAGTGTAGGATGTAAAGATGTGGTTCTTAACCTTATTTACTCTCTTGATGTGTGAAAAATGCTCAGAATAAAGTGAACGTGGAATAATTGAGCTTTGGGATCTTTTTGTTCTCATGATCATGTCAGGATCTCACTTCAGAAACCTAAAGCCTGTAGAATTTCACTAACACGGAGAATAGAAATGACTTTTGCTCAGGCTACCGAGTGGCTCATGATGCCATTGTGCTCAGTGATCGGGAGTGTAAGCCGGCGTAAATGGTACAGCTTTTTGGTTAGAGGGGTGGCATTAACCACCATGGTACCGGGAGAGGGTGAGTGTGTATGTATTTATGTATAATTATGATAGAAATAAAGCATATAAAGTACTAACCTGTATAAGAATATAGATATATGTACACTATATTATACACTATATATGTACAGTATATACACTATATTATACACTATATTGGCAAAAGTATTTGCTTGTCTGCCCTCACACACACATATGAACCTGAGTGACTCCCATTCTTAATCCACAGAGTTTAATATGATGTCGCCTCCCTTTGCAGCTACAGTGGGGCCAAAAAGTATTGAGTCAGCCACTGATTGTGCAAGTTCTCCTACTTAGTAAGATGAGAGAGGTCTGTAATTTTCATCATAGCTACACTTCAACTATGAGAGACAAAATGAGAAAAAAAAATCCAGGAAATCACATTGTAGGATTTTTAAAGAATTTATTTGTAAATTATGGTGGAAAATAAGTATTTGGTCAATAACAAACAAGCAAGATTTCTGGCTCTCACAGACCTGTAACTTCTTCTTTAAGAAGCTCTTCTGTCCTCCACTCTTTACCTGTATTAATGGCACCTGTTTGACCTCGTTATCTGTATAAAAGACACCTGTCCACAGCCTCAAACAGTCAGACTCCAAACTCAACCATGACCAAGACCAAAGAGCTGTTGAAGGACACCAGGAAGAAAATTGTAGACCTGCACCAGGCTGGGAAGAGTGAATCTACAATAGGCAAGCAGGTTGGTGTGAATAAATCAACTGTGGGAGCAATTGTAAGAAAATGGAAGACATACAAGACCATTGAGGGTCAAGATCTCATCCTGTGGGGTCAAAACGATCATGAGAACGGTGAGCAAAAATCCCAGAACTACACGGAGGGACCTGATGAATGACCTGCAGAGAGCTGGGACCAAAGTAACAAAGGCTACCATCAGTAACACACTACGCCGAGAGGGACTCAAATCCTGCAGTGCCGGGCGTGTCCCCTTGCTTAAGCCAGTACATGTCCAGGCCCGTCTGAAGTTTGCCAGAGAGCATATGGATGATCCAGAAGAGGATTGGGAGAATATCATGTGGTCAGATGAAACCAAAATGGAACTTTTTGGTAAAAACTCAACTCGTGGTGTTTGGAGGAAGAAGAAGAACCCAAGAACACCATACCTACTGTGAAGCATGGGGGTGGAAACATCATGCTTTGGGGCTGTTTTTCTGCAGAGGGGACAGGACGACGGATCCGTGTTAAGGGAAGAATGAACGGGGCCATGTATCGTGAGATTTTAAGCCAAAACCTCCTTCCATCAGTGAGAGCATTGAAGATGGAACGTGGCTGGGTCTTCCAGCATGACGATGATCCCAAACACAGCGCCCGGGCAACGAAGGAGTGGCTCCGTAAAAAGCATCTCAAGGTCCTGGAGTGGCCTAGCCAGTCTCCAGACCTCAACCCCATAGAACATTTGTGGAGTCTGTGTTTCCCAGCGACAGCCCCAAAACATCACTGCTCTAGAGGAGATCTGCATGGAGGAATGGGCCAAAATACCAGCTACAGTGTGTGCAGACCTGGTGAAGACTTACAGGAAACGTTTCACCTCTGTCATTGCCAACAAAAGTTATGTTACAAAGTATTGAGTTGAACTTTTGTTATTGACCAAATACTTATTTTCCACCATAATTTACAAATAAATTCTTTAAAAATCCTACAATGTGATTTCCTGGATTTTTTTTCTCATTTTGTCTCTCATAGTTGAAGTGTAGCTATGATGAAAATTACAGACCTCTCTCATCTTTCTAAGTAGGAGAACCTGCACAATCAGTGGCTGACTCAATACTCTTTGACCTCACTGTATAACAGCTTCAACTCTTCTGGGGAGGCTTTCCACAAGGTTTAGGAGTGTGTTTATGGGAATTTTTGACCATTCTTCCAGAAGTGCATTTGTGAGGTCAGACACTGATGTTGGATGAGAAGGCCTGGCTCACAGTCTCCTCTCTAATTCATCCCAAAGGTGTTCTATCTATCTATCAGGTTGAGGTCAGGACTCTGTGCAGGCTGGTCGAGTTCTTCCACACCAAACTGGCTCATCCACGTCTTTATGGAGCTTGTGCTTTGTGCACTGGTGCACAGTCATGTTGGAACAGGAAGGGGCCATCCCCAAACTGTTCCCACAAAGTTGGGAGCATGAAATTGTCCAAAATCTCTTGGTGTGCTGAAGCATTAAGAGTTCCTTTCACTGGAACTAAGGGGCCGAGCCCGACTCCTGAAAAACACCCCCACACCATAATCCCCCCTCCACCACACATTACACTCGGCACAATACAGTCAGACAGGTACCGTTCTCCTGGCAACCGCCAAACCCAGACTCGTCCATCGGATCTCCAAAGAACACGTCTCTACTGCTCTAGAGTCCAGTGGCGGCATGCTTTACCCCATTCGCTTGGTGATGTGAGGCTTGGATGCAGCTGCTCGGCCATGGAAACCCACTCCATGAAGCTCTACACACTGTTCTTCAGCTCATCTGAAGGCCACATGAAGTTTGGAGGTCTGTAGTGATCGACTCTGCAGAAAGTTGGTGACCTCTGTGCACTATGTTCCTCAGCATCCGCTGACCCTCCCTGTCATTTTACATTTACATTTACATCTTCAGCATTTAGCAGACGCCTTTATCCAAAGCGACTTACATTACAGTTAGAGTCTACAGTCTGAACAATTAAGGGTTAAGTGCCTTGCTCAAGGGCCCAACAGCAGCAACCTGGCATTGGTGGGGCTTGAACCAGCGACTTTCTGATCACTGGTCCAGTACCTTAACCACTAGGCTAAAGCTGGCCCTTTTTTATGTGGTAGCACTTGGTGGATGAGTTGCTGTCGTTCCCAATCTCTTCGACTTTGTTATAACAGCACTGACAGTCGACTGTGGAATATTTAGTAGTGAGGAAATTTCACCACTGGACTTGTTGCACAGGTGGCATCACGGTACCACGCTGGAATTCACTGAGCTCCTGAGAGCGACCCGTTCTTTCACTAATGTGTGTAGAAGCAGTCTGCATGCCGAGGTGCTCGGTTTTATACACCTGTGGCCATGGAAGTGATTGGAACACCTGAATGTAATGATTTGGATGGGTGAGTGAATACTTTTGGCAATGTAGTGTATGTGTATGTGTATAAGATATATAGCTCAGTGACTTACCGGTGCGCCACTGAGCAAGATGTAAAAATGAGTAGAGAAACTGCTACAAAAGACGGTGAGAAAATAAAAGTGGGAAAGGACAAACAAAACAGATGCCAACAACACGTGCTCAAACAAAGGAAAGTTCTCAAAACAAAGACGAAACACAATTCAAATCATCCCCCACGCTGCCGTGGAGAAACTCTTATTCTCAGCAATCTTTCTTTACTTTTCTGCTCAGTGATTTTCCTTCCTTTTCTGTTCTTTTGTTTTCTACATAAACCCACCTTTACCATTCGCACTAAATCAACGGTGCGACGCTGGCTGCTGTCTGACACCGGGTTTATATGCACCGCCGCACAGCTGAGCCTGGTTGGCGCTGATTGCCGCTGGGGATTCTGGGGATTGGAGTTCTGACGCTCCGATCCACCAGCTCTTCCCCTGCGCCGCCCAGGCCCCCTGCTGGCGACCGTCTGCACTGGCAGGGACCCTTACACGCCAGTTTGGCTTTAAACGTTTGCCCTGAAACTGCCAGATTGGGGTCTGTCATGTATTTAGGAACATGAAGGACACTTGATTGGTTTTACCTGGGAAGTGGGAGATGGCTGAAGCCCTGGGATGGATTGGCACCCACCAGAATAAAAGATTGATAAAAACAAAATGAAAGGTACTATAGAAGCTTTATGGATCATTTTAAATAAATAATCACAGTTGTGTGTGAGACATATAATAATATAAGCGTCTTTTCTTATTTCCATTCTTTGCTTTTAAGAAATCCAAACAATTTGGGTGTTTATGCAGTGTGAGCTGTATGGAAATAAACGTTTTGCATAAAAACTACATAAGGGCTGTAAGAAGTCAAACAGCAGCTGAGATTACAGTTCAGACCCTTTCCAACTCACACTGTCTGGATTGTCTTGAGTTGTAGCTCTTGGTCTGGCTGGTCGTTCTGAAGGAAGCACAGCAAGGCTTGAAGATCTTTCATTTATTTACTCAAACTTCATCTTTTAGATCTTTAAACTGATCAGATTTGATGAGGAAAAATTTTTAATTCTAAGATTCATTTGTAACATCAGTAACGAGGACCATCACTGATGGAGCAGCAACTTTTCATCGTTCTGTTCTTCACAGGTAAGAGAGAATAATAGAATTTTAGATCTATAGATAGATCATACAGTGTATCACAAAAGTGAGTACACCCCTCACATTTCTGCAAATATTTTATTATATCTTTTCATGGGACTACACTATAGAAATAAAACTTGGATATAACTTAGAGTAGTCAGTGTACAACTTGTATAGCAGTGTAGATTTACTGTCTTCTGAAAATAACTCAACACACAGCCATTAAAGTCTAAATGGCTGGCAACATAAGTGAGTACACCCCACAGTGAACATGTCCAAATTGTGCCCAAAGTGTCAATATTTTGTGTGACCACCATTATTATCCAGCACTGCCTTAACCCTCCTGGGCATGGAATTCACCAGAGCTGCACAGGTTGCTACTGGAATCCTCTTCCACTCCTCCATGATGACATCACGGAGCTGGTGGATGTTAGACACCTTGAACTCCTCCACCTTCCACTTGAGGATGCGCCACAGGTGCTCAATTGGGTTTAGTCCATCACCTTTACCTTCAGCTTCCTCAGCAAGGCAGTTGTCATCTTGTAGGTTGTGTTTGGGGTCGTTATCCTGTTGGAAAACTGCCATGAGGCCCAGTTTTCGAAGGGAGGGGATCATGCTCTGTTTCAGAATGTCACAGTACATGTTGGAATTCAATGAACTGCAGCTCCCCAATGCCAGCAACACTCATGCAGCCCAAGACCATGATGCTACCACCACCATGCTTGACTGTAGGCAAGATACAGTTGTCTTGGTACTTCTCACCAGGGCGCCGCCACACATGCTGGACACCATCTGAGCCAAACAAGTTTATCTTGGTCTCGTCAGACCACAGGGCATTCCAGTTATCCATGTTCTTGGACTGCTTGTCTTCAGCAAACTGTTTGCGGGCTTTCTTGTGCGTCAGCTTCCTTCTGGGATGACAACCATGCAGACCGAGTTGATGCAGTGTGCGGCGTATGGTCTGAGCACTGACAGGCTGACCTCCCACGTCTTCAACCTCTGCAGCAATGCTGGCAGCACTCATGTGTCTATTTTTTAAAGCCAACCTCTGGATATGACGCCGAACACGTGGACTCAACTTCTTTGGTCGACCCTGGCGAAGCCTGTTCCGAGTGGAACCTGTCCTGGAAAACCGCTGTATGACCTTGGCCACCATGCTGTAGCTCAGTTTCAGGGTGTTAGCAATCTTCTTATAGCCCAGGCCATCTTTGTGGAGAGCAACAATTCTATTTCTCACATCCTCAGAGAGTTCTTTGCCATGAGGTGCCATGTTGAATATCCAGTGGCCAGTATGAGAGAATTGTACCCAAAACACCAAATTTAACAGCCCTGCTCCCCATTTACACCTGGGACCTTGACACATGACACCAGGGAGGGACAACGACACATTTGGGCACAATTTGGACATGTTCACTGTGGGGTGTACTCACTTATGTTGCAGCTATTTAGACATTAATGGCTGTGTGTTGAGTTATTTTCAGAAGACAGTAAATCTACACTGCTATACAAGCTGTACACTGACTACTCTAAGTTATATCCAAGTTTCATGTCTATAGTGTTGTCCCATGAAAAGATATAATGAAATATTTGCAGAAATGTGAGGGGTGTACTCACTTTTGTGATACACTGTATATGTATATATATATATATATATATATACACAGTGTATCACAAAAGTGAGTACACCCCTCACATTTCTGCAGATATTTAAGTATATCTTTTCATGGGACAACACTGACAAAATGACACTTTGACACAATGAAAAGTAGTCTGTGTGCAGCTTATATAACAGTGTAAATTTATTCTTCCCTCAAAATAACTCAATATACAGCCATTAATGTCAAAACCACCGGCAACAAAAGTGAGTACACCCCTTAGTGAAAGTTCCTGAAGTGTCAATATTTTGTGTAGCCACCATTATTTCCCAGAACTGCCTTAACTCTCCTGGACATGGAGTTTACCAGAGCTTCACAGGTTGCCACTGCAATGCTTTTCCACTCCTCCATGACGACATCACGGAGCTGGCGGATATTCGAGACTTTGCGCTCCTCCACCTTCCGCTTGAGGATGCCCCAAAGATGTTCTATTGGGTTTAGGTCTGGAGACATGCTTGGCCAGTCCATCACCTTTACCCTCAGCCTCTTCAATAAAGCAGTGGTCGTC
Source organism: Trichomycterus rosablanca (assembly GCF_030014385.1). NCBI lineage: Eukaryota > Metazoa > Chordata > Actinopteri > Siluriformes > Trichomycteridae > Trichomycterus > Trichomycterus rosablanca. The sequence goes on along the minus strand of NC_086001.1, from coordinate 419,642 downwards.
TTAGAGGCGTGTTTGGGGTCATTATCATGCTGGAACACTGCCCTGCGACCCAGTTTCCGGAGGGAGGGGATCATGCTCTGCTTCAGTATTTCACAGTACATATTGGAGTTCATGTGTCCCTCAATGAAATGTAACTCCCCAACACCTGCTGCACTCATGCAGCCCCAGACCATGGCATTCCCACCACCATGCTTGACTGTAGGCATGACACACTTATCTTTGTACACCTCACCTGATTGCCGCCACACATGCTTGAGACCGTCTGAACCAAACAAATTGATCTTGGTCTCATCAGACCATAGGACATGGTTCCAGTAATCCATGTCCTTTGTTGACATGTCTTCAGCAAACTGTTTGCGGGCTTTCTTGTGTAGAGACTTCAGAAGAGGCTTCCTTCTGGGGTGACAGCCATGCAGACCAATTTGATGTAGTGTGCGGCGTATGGTCTGAGCACTGACAGGCTGACCCCCCACCTTTTCAATCTCTGCAGCAATGCTGACAGCACTCCTGCGCCTATCTTTCAAAGACAGCAGTTGGATGTGACGCTGAGCACGTGCACTCAGCTTCTTTGGACGACCAACGCGAGGTCTGTTCTGAGTGGACCCTGCTCTTTTAAAACGCTGGATGATCTTGGCCACTGTGCTGCAGCTCAGTTTCAGGGTGTTGGCAATCTTCTTGTAGCCTTGGCCATCTTCATGTAGCGCAACAATTCGTCTTTTAAGATCCTCAGAGAGTTCTTTGCCATGAGGTGCCATGTTGGAACTTTTAGTGACCAGTATGAGAGAGTGTGAGAGCTGTACTACTAAATTGAACACACCTGCTCCCTATGCACACCTGAGACCTAGTAACACTAACAAATCACATGACATTTTGGAGGGAAAATGACAAGCAGTGCTCAATTTGGACATTTAGGGGTGTAGTCTCTTAGGGGTGTACTCACTTTTGTTGCCGGTGGTTTAGACATTAATGGCTGTATATTGAGTTATTTTGAGGGAAGAATAAATTTACACTGTTATATAAGCTGCACACAGACTACTTTTCATTGTGTCAAAGTGTCATTTTGTCAGTGTTGTCCCATGAAAAGATATACTTAAATATCTGCAGAAATGTGAGGGGTGTACTCACTTTTGTGATACACTGTATATATATATGGATTTGTGTAATCCATTTATTTAATGTCAAATGGAATTAAATCATATTTTGAAAACTCTGACCTAAACACTAACCTAAAACCAACATGACTGCATTAGTTTGGTTTTTATTAATGGCTCTGTGACCAGCTAACTCATCTGGCCAACTTAAACCAACAAAATGCTTTTCTTGCATTAACTAATTGTGATGATAATTCCAACATATTTAATCAACTGATCAAACTCACTCATGTACGTGTAACTGAACTGCTGGACCTCCGATACTCGCTGCTTTTGGAACAGATTTTGAGGTCTTTGTTTGGTGTGAAAGGAGAGACTTGATGTTACACTATCACAGCAGGGTATCCACCGACGTTGCCCATGACTGAGGGCATAGTCCTGGTTGAGCTTGCACAGTGTTTGCTCTTCTGATTTGATGTGATATGGTGTTTTCACTGTGGAACTTTAAGGACTCATTACCCTAAAGGTTATAATTTGGGAATCACAGGATGAAACCCCGCAACCTCAGAGGGGAATCCAAGTGCAGGTTAATAAAGCGAGGCAGAACAACAAAATAATAGCTAAACAAATAAACACCAAACAAGACAGAGAGTCTCTACGTGAACACCATTAAGATGAGGCTGGAACTTTAAATGAACAGTTCATGTATAGATCTGTTTTTCATGTGGCCAAATAAAAGCAAATCTTTACAAAAACAGAGAGTCCAACAATCCTCCTGGTTGCAGTTGTTTCTCCTAAGGGTGGAGCTTTTCTACACAGGTCCTGTTAGTGCTGAATATGCAAAATAGAAAAACACAGGCAGGGACAAATACTTCTGTAGTCATTAATGTCCTGAGGAGAGAAAGAACTCTTAATCTGTAAAGCTGTAGGAAATTCAGCAGATCTTAAGGAGATGTTTGATGTTGAATGTTCACCGTATCTGTAGGTCTACAACATGGCTGCTTCTATTTATTGATCTGAGTAATCAAGTAATAAAATCTCATCCACACGAGTTCTCCCACTCCCACTCCCACTAGCTTAAGTGAAGTAGGATGATGCTACTCAATGATGGCCTTGGTTCTAGCTGGATCCATTTGCAAGTTGCCTCTGCAGACGACAAAGACAAGAAAGATAACCGAGGTGACGTAGAACACAGACTTCTCAAGCTTAATGTAGGGATGGTTCCTCAGAAAGCAGCCTAACATGAGCTACGTGTTTGTCACGCGCCCGACTGTAAATCAAGATCGTCCAGATACACAAACACATAATGCCACAGAGCCTTCAGAAGAACCTCTGAATTGCTGGAAGACATTCTTAAGCCCGAAGGACATCACTTGTTATTCATAGTGGCCGGAAGGCATTCTGAAGGCTGTCTTCCATTCACCCCCATCTCAAACTCAGATGAGATTATAAGCATCAAAATTTCATCATGGTGGCTCAATGGGAACCTGCCACTGGATACCCCCTTTTTTCTAACTCTGCTGTGTCCATACAACAGAGACAACCAGCTGTGTACAAAAACACAAAACAATTTGGGTGTTTTATGCGGTGTGAGCTGTATGGAAATAGATGTTTTGCATAAGAACTCCATGAGGGCTGAAAGAAGTCAAACAGCAGCTCAGATTACAGGAGTTTAGACTGAACGGCATCTGGATCTTTTGTGTTTTGGTGAATCGTCGTTCTGAAGGAAGCACAGCAAGGCTTGAAGATCTTTTACTCTAACCTCACCTTTTAGACGCACCTCGTTTTGGACACAACTTAAAATTTTAATTCTAAGATTCGTTAGTAACATCAGTAACAGGATCATCGCTGATGGAGCAGCAACTTTTCATCTTTCTGTTCTTCACAGGTAAGAGAGAATAATAGAATTTTATATCTACACTGCAAAAAATGTGGAGTAAGATTTACTTAAAAAAACTTAGGAAAGTTTTTCCATGTACAAACTGCTAGTAAATTTAACAGACCATATATTCAAGTAAAAGTTACTGACAATTTTATGTGGATTTTACTAGAAATTCTTCAGTAAATGTTACTTTGCTACACACTGCTTCAAGTATATTTTAATAGCTGTATCATAGTAGATTTTACTTAAACATTGCAGCAATAAAAGCATTAAAACGTGGCTTATAAAATGCTATATTATATATATTATTAAAATGCTATATTATAAAATGCTCAATAATTTTACATTATTCCATTCATCAACAATGATTACCATATACAAAAGCCACTAAAACAGACAGACAACATTTTTGTCAAACTTTTTTTTATTTGTTTTGCTCAATTAATGGAAATGCATTTTCACTTACAGTTTAGTGGACAAAATGTCTTTCAAACAGCAACAGCATGTTTTCTAAAGTCTTACTCACTAAACAAAAGTAAAAACTGTAAATGAAAAACAAACTATAAAAGTGTCACAGTGTAAGGACAAAATAAATGATATCAATCTTTCAAACATTTTTCTGAAAACTTGCAGTAAAAAATCAAAATAGATGCAAATAAAAGTGCAAGAGAAACCCTCGCTCCAGGTGTAGTTCTCCTCCTGAACTCATCGTTCACCTAAGACAAAGATAAAAAAATAACATAAGTTAGTAATTATAAAGGTTATGTAGACCTCAGAATGTTATGTTACAAATTATAATTCAATTTTACTTTCTCAAGGTTTACTCACAGGTCGCCTAATAATGCACATTTGTATTTGAAAGACCCGGGACTACACAGCCTCATACAGATTTATTTTTAAGTAGCAAAATGGGCTTTCATAATCATGAGACAAAAAAACTATTTTAGAACCAACATTTTAAGCCCTCGTGCATTAAACGGAACAAGTTATCCCGATTAATATAATTACATAACATTAATTCTGTCATGCTAACAGATGCTAATTTGGAGTCAATAGTGTAGAAAGTTAAACGACTTTTTTTTTATATTTATAATATTAACTGGCACAGTAATATAATTTCTTAAAAAATGACAACTTACCATAAAACAGTCCCCTTTGGCCAAAGTATGTCCTCAACAACCGAAAAACTTTGAGAAGACTTGAGAAGATTAAAAAATCTCAGCAGCTCGTACATGTCCGGACTTGCCATGCAATGCGCATGTGTGGAACATATATTAATATTTACTAGAAGTTTTCAGTTTTTTCTTTGCTTCAATCCAAGAAATAAAAAACATAGTTAATTTTACTTGGTATTTACAATAAAATTTACTAATATATTTGATGACAAATAGTTACAAAGAAACACCAAGTAACACACTAAATTATATGTGAAATTCTTAAGTAGCAAGACTGTACTAGAATAATCTTGTATAAAGTACTTTAAAAATCTTCACTCTATTTACTAAGTCAAAAAAAATTTTTTTGCAGTGTATAGATAGACAGATTATATAAAGGATTTGTCAGATTTACTTGTCGGATGTTGTGTTACATAGAATTAAATCATTTAAAGCAGCCAATAACGTATGTAAAACCATCATGACTGCATTATGGTCAACCAACAAAATGCTTTTTCTTTTGCTTTACTTAATTGTGTTGTTAAATTCCAACATATTTATTATACTGATTAAACTCACTTATGTACCTATTGTGCAATTATTTGTAAATATTTTTTCCAGAGTTTCTTATTGATAATTGTCTATATTATATATTGTATACTTTAAACTGTTAATTTGTCTGTTTTTTTTTGTACTGAGTGCCCTGCTATCCCTTTGCTGCTGCAACACTGTGAATTTCCCCACTGTGGCACTAATAAAGTTTTTATCTTATCTTATCTTACGTGTAACTAAACTGTTGGACCTCCAATACTTAATGGTTTTGGAGACTTGCTATGACTCTAAACAAACAAACAATTTTAGCTGAACAGAGAGTCTCTATGTGAGCACCATTAAGACTTGGTTCATGTTTGAAACCCTTTTCAATGTGGCCAAATAAAAGCAAATTTCAAATAAAAAGAGAGTCCTCCACAGTGAGCAGTTAAGGAATTAAGTGTTTTCTGAAGCGCCTGTTGTCAGTTGTTTCTCCTAAGGGTGGAGCTCTTCAACAAAGGTCCGGTTGGTGCTGAAAATATAAAAACACAGACAGGAGCAAATACTTCTGTAGTCATTAATGTCCTGAGGAGAGAAAGAACTCTCGGTCTTTAAAGCTGTAGGAAATTTAGCAGATCTTAATGAGATGTTTGAAAGGTTTTCAGCTACCAGTAGCAGTAAGATTTAGGCTATTAAATCCAGTTCCAGATCTGTTCCCACTATAAACTCTGGGAAATCCACGAACGTTCACTGTATCTGTAGGTCTACAAGGCAATTAAATACATGATTAAACAGGGCTGATTCTGTTTATCGTTCTGAGTAACCAAGCAAGAAAATCTCATCTACAGGAGTTCTCCCACTCGTCCTGTCGGTTCCTCGTAAGTACTACGCAGTAAATCAGGGGAAAACGTGGAGTGCAGCTCAGGCTTACTGTCGAGCCAACCACATTGACTTGGCGGCCTTCGAAAACAAAGCAGAACAGATACAACTTTATAATGTAGCTCAGAAACAACAGTTGACTTCTGCTGCCTGGATTGGACTCTACAAGATTTACCATGAATGGCGCTGGTCCTATGGAAACATACCAGCAAGCTGGTCAATTTGGGGTTCAGGCGAACCTAATGGTGCTGGAAGTGAAGAATGTGCAGCTCTAGGTTCACAGGGTTGGTGGGATGCACCATGCACATATTTATTACCCTTTGTGTGCTTTGATGGTAAGTACCACATTATTCACGTTGTCATTTAGTGAAAAGAAAATAGACCTGCTGTTTATAAAAGAAAACTAACTGAAGATTGATGTCTTGTGTAATTGTTAGACAGACTCACTGGTAACGACAGGTATATTTACTACTCCTTTCCAAAGACGTGGCACGATGCTCAGTTTACCTGCAAAGTGAATCATACAGATCTTGCCAGCACAGCAAATCCGACTGAACTGTCGGTTGTACAATCAAAGATACCAGGAGGGAATGCTTGGATCGGTTTGCACTGGACCTCCTGGAAGTGGTCAGACCAGACCAACGCGTCCATCATACAGTGGGTGCCATTACAACCTGACAATGCCCTGTATAATGAAAACTGTGGGTATATAAGTAACGGTCAGGCTGCAGATGCTCAATGTTCTGAAGTGATACCGTTCTTCTGTTACAGAAGTGAGTAAAGTTCTGTTCAGTCTCTGATTTACTTCAGATTCATTTCAGACTAATAACGCTGGAGCTTCATGATCATTTCTGCATGCAGTTATCACTGGACAGCAGCAGATCATCAGGATGCAGGTTCAGTCGGATCAGGACGTGAACGATACTGCAGTGAAGGCAGCGATCTTGGAGAAGGTGGGTCTGCTCCAGAGAAACAATCCTGCAAAACCTGAGAGCTCACGAGAAGAAACTCATCACACACAGTCAGAGTGAACGTCTGTTTTATTGCAGGGAGAAACGAGTTCATATAGATGAGAGAACATGTACATGAGAATGTGAGCCTATGTCCAATCATGTTCTGTTCTTCAGATCCAGCAGGTTCTTTTGAAGTACGGGGTAAGGAACATCAAGCTGAAGTGGAGGAAGCAACCAGATGGAGTGGAGATCCGAAAGATACCACTGAAAAAACTCCCTTGAGTAGAGTATTTTATCTACATTACCCCTAACTACACTACCTTAACTACACTACCCCTAAGTACACTATCCTAACCTTTGTGAATTGGAGATCCACCACCAAGTTGTAGTAGTAGCAGATTGACGAAACTCCTCAGGAGCTGCTATAGAGCTTCAGGAATGAGAGTTTAGGAAACGTTAGAACAGAGAAGCAGGTTCAGATTCATTCTGACCAACAGTGGACGAGGAGGAACTTTTAATTATACGTTTATCTAAAGGGGATGGGTCCCATTCTCACTAGATTAGATCTACATGATGTTGTAATGTAATTCCGTATTCTGCAGAAGCTTTTTCTGGGACCCTGTGACCCTTGTTATGAAAATATTCTTACACTTACATTGAGGATGACAAAAGGTGTTGTCTTCTTGCTCCTGAGGAATTGGATAAATCCATGATGAAGGTGTAAATCTTGGTATTTTCTGATGTTGCTTGATGTTGTGGATTTAGTTTTGGTGAACTGATGGTAGGAGCTTCCTCACCTGGGTCTGCTTCAGTTGGATCTGCATCTACAACTGAGCCAGAATCTTTTGTAGTCGCCATCATTATGTTCTCAATCAAATGTAACCCCCCCCCCCCCCCCCCCCCCCAATCCTTCCCGGCTCACTTGGCCCCCTGGTTGAGAACCACTGATGTAGATTACCTACAGATTATCTACAAACTCACCATAGGCGTTCAGGCCAATGTTGAGTATGGGATGGAGAACATCCACCTGACCTGTCTGAATAAAGCTTTGTTCTTTTGTTACTTCAGGAATGAAGGAGATGTATTTATTCTGTGTGTAAATATAATCCTGTCAGATAGATGTTTAGTATCTAGATGTACGTTCTGTTCTCTCACAGCCCTGCACACACTGAAATAAAGACCTCCAGTTCATTTTCTTTTACCTTCTTTTGTCGTCTTTTACTTTTCCAACAACTAATTAAACTCTGGTTCTCACTCGACCTCCCGCTGGACGTCACGTTAAGACGTAGTGATGAGCAGAACTAAACGCCTTCACAGAAAGTAACAAAAAAGTCACGTTTTTATTGTTCTTGACAGGTTCACATTTATGATGGTTTACCAAAAAGTTACACAGATGAAACGGCTTACCGAGCAGCCCAGCTAACAGGAACATTAGCAAACTGGTTCCCAGAACATTAAAGATCTAGAACCTTTAGATCTTTGAGGGGTAAGTGGCATGTGTTAATGGGTTTAAGGTTAGAGAAAAGAAATGACCACCATGGATAAGGGGACGGAGTCAGGCAGACAAGGGGTCAGTTTAAAGTCAGAGAGGTTAGGGTTAGGGTTAAGGTTAGGGTCACGGATAGTCAAAGTAAGGAACCAGGACTCAGGGATGAGTGGTCAGAATTAAGGGTCTAGGCTAAGCACCATAAATAATGGGTCAATGTCAGGACTGAGGGGTTAGAAGTGGTTATGTAGGTTGCAAAAGTGATAATTGTGTAATGCCACAGCCTGACTTCACCCCGTTAGCTGGGATACATGAGTTTGTACACAAATAAATGGACACACAAATACGAAGACGATCACAAAGGTGTAGACCCTGTTAGAAGGTCAGGTACAGTGCGGCACGCACTCATCTACCTTCTTTATTCCACTGTACAATAAAGCAACAACAGACACGTTCAGAATTTGAAACTAAACAAAGACAAATTAAGGGAAAGACGAAACGAGAATTATATAAAAAAAGTCACATGTTGCTGTAACACCCCGAAGATTGGGGCTCGGATGGGTCGCTGGTGGATTTACAAAAGCACAAAGCTTTCACAGATTGGAAATAACGACTGTGAGAGCCTTCGAGGAACTTTGAACTTCCTGTTGATATTTGTTGACGTTGGATAGTGCCAGTCAATGTGGTATGATCCCTGAGATGATGGGAAAAATTTACTCATCATCATCGTCATCATCATCGTCGTCATCGTCGTCGTCGTCGTCATCATCGTCATCGTCATCGTCATCGTCGTCGTCGTCATCGTCATCGTCATCGTCGTCATCGTCGTCATCGTCGTCATCGTCGTCATCGTCATCATCATCATCGTCATCATCATCGTCATCATCATCGTCATCATCATCATCGTCATCATCGTCGTCGTCATCGTCGTCATCGTCGTCATCGTCGTCATCATCGTCGTCGTCGTCATCGTCATCATCATCGTCATCGTCATCATCGTCATCGTCGTCATCGTCGTCATCATCGTCGTCGTCATCATCATCGTCATCATCGTCGTCATCATCATCGTCGTCATCATCATCATCATCATCATCATCATCGTCGTCATCATCAACGTCAATCTTGCCTGACAGTACGTCCTCAATCCAGGTGTCCAGCTCGTAGGCAGTGGGCATGTCGTCCTCACCGTCCATCTCCATCCACACGCTGTCCGCCTGTACACAGAGTTCATTACAGTAAATCAAACCGGTGAGGAAACGTCTGAAGAACATGCTGGTGGAAACACCTCATGCAGAGGTTAACGTCATGCAGTCCAGGACAGATTCCAGACAGGACTGGTTCTATCAGGCAGAAGCAGGAAGAAGTTTGTGAGAGTGACAGAACGAGAGATGGACAACCTGAACACACACCAACCACAAACTCTTCCAGAACAGCTGAGCATTTCAGGCATGGCGCAGGCATCTTATCACAGCCCTTCAGGCAACAGACTGGCTTGTTAACATAGCCCTTTAGACGATGGTCTTACATCCTTCACATCCACCACACCGATTTGTGGAGAGGAGAGGTCAATGCCAAAGGTCTTTTCCCAATAGGGCACCAACTGAAACATAGAAAGAAATCAAATTTATATAAAAATATAAAAGAGGGGTAGGTAGTCAGGACCAAGGAGTCTACGTGTAGAGGAGGTCAGGGTAGGGGATAAGTGGTCAGGATCTATGTCAGGAATATAGGGTCAAAGTATGCAATAAATGGTCAGAGGTAACTAGTGCTTAATGGACTGAAGATAAAAGTCAAAGTCAAGAGTAGTGTCAGGAATAAAAGGGTCAGTGTTGGGTTTATGGAGGTTCTCACCAGAGGGAAGTCATCTGGGTCGATCCAGATGATGCTCAGCTCAAGGTTCTCTGTGTTTTCACGAGCTACCTCCTTCAGAATCTCAAGGAACTCAAAACCATCTAATGGGAGGACAGAGATCATTAGATACATCATGAAGGTTAGTATATGGCCTGTCACTAATTCAGCCTCTCTGTGCACCCAGTGTTTATGTGCCACGCCCCGATCTCTGGGAGCACATAGTTGAGGAGGTTTGTTTATGCCTCCTTATTTCTGATTGGTCAGTGAAGCTACTGATCCTTCAGCGGAGACTATTTTGGTTTTCATACTTATGTCTAGGTTTGGTATGTTATGGTAGTAATGCTTTGGACTTAGTCGTGGTCTGTGATTGATGATATTTGATTGCTCTTGGCGGGCTCTTGCTTAGAAGTCTTGTTAAGTGTTTTGTGTTTGTTAGTTCATGTTTGGTGTTCGTGTGTGTTAGCTTAGCTTAGGGTCTAGTATAGTTTTGTCCAGTTTCATGTGTGTTTAGTTTAGCGTTAGCATTTAGCTTAGCATAGGTCACATGCGTGTATGTCCGCCCCTCGTCTCTTGTCAAGTAGTTCATTCGTTAACTGGTCCGTGTGGTCCGATTCAACAGACAAGCTACTGTAGTTCAAACTGCTAAAGAAGTTCATGATGGTTCTGGTAGAAGGTGTCAGAATATACAGAGCATCACAGTTTATGCTTGATCGGTGTAAAGTCCATATAATTTAAACTTTCAGTATATTCTATAAACCTAGCTCCATCAACCTAGCTATTTTCCCGGTAACCTACTGACCCTACTCTCTTTGACAAACATGCTTTGATGTTCATTAGCACCTTCACATGGTTTTGTGGTGCCTAAAGTTAAAACTTGCCCTAAAAAACAAACCACAGAACCCTGGAACGTCCCCTAGCTTATTAGCTCACCAGGGTCCGACTCTTCCGCGAAGGCCACGATGTGTTGTCCGTTGATGTCGTCCTCCTAAACCAGAACACACACAGCACAGGGTGTCAGTACTTTCCTAAACATCGATCTCGCGTCACTATTAATCTGAAAAGTAGATCCGCTTTGTTAGCGCTCGTAGCTTACCCAGGTCTCGTACATGTTGTGGGGCTCCAGCTTTCTCAGAGTCGGTCTAAAAAAGACACAAACTAATAAAAACAACTTCTTACATTTACAAACATCATTCAGATTCTGCTACTGAACATTATTTTTATTAAACACTTTATTCTGTTAAGGGTCGTGGTGGATCCATCGAAAATCATTGGGTGCAAGCCATGGACACAACCTGGACTGGGTACCAATTAATCCCAATGGCTTTGGCCGTCTCGCCTTCAGCCTCCAGCATACCCTACCGTGTCTGTGTAGATGCCCGACCAGCTGATAACACAGCTGAGATTTAAACTCGGATCTCAGTGGTAGTGGGTCCTACTAATTTCCCTTGCCTTACCTCATCCTGACCTCACGATGCCTCGTCCACACTAAACAAGGAGAACACTAAACTATAACTGGACAGTCCCAGATAATGACAGTTTCGTGGCTGGTTCTGACCTGTCGTGTTCCTCGATGTAGTCGACCAACTCGTCCTCGGTGTAAGGTCTACCCGGGATGGTCTTGGGGTGGGTCATGAAAGGCTCGTAGAAGTCCACCTCGTTCATCTCAAGCTTCAGTTTGTTAGCGATCTGCACAGAAACAGCAGCAGGATGACCATCAGAATGGAATTAAAACGAGATTTTAGGTGAGTGTTTGATGTACCAACTTTAGCATGAAGTGACCTGGCAGAATCGAATTAAATTACATTTTATTTTTGATTATTGGGTCAGTAAATTAATCCACACCAATCTGACTGGATAGTAGAAATGCTGGGGATCAATATGTCATTTCCACCATTTCTTTTTGAACAAGACAGTGGTAGGATATTGCAGAGAGTTTTAATATGTATGGAGGAACATGCTACACTCTTTGTACTTCTCCACCACTTCTACTGATACCTCAACCAGACAGTAGGAGGCGCTGTTGCAGCAGACAATAAAATTAGTGCAAAAATAATCACATTTAATTTTAGCCTTTATTATATGTTACAATATATTTTACATGTTGGTACATAAAAAGTTCTAAATTAGAATCATAATATTCATAAATGGTAATAAAATGAGGCTCTGAAGCACTAGCTGTAATCCCCATCACTGAGGAGGCTTTTATGTCTACGCCTCCTCAATGAAGCTACTGATCCACAGCTGCTCCTTGATTCAGGTGTAATGCTCACGGCATTTAAGGGAGCAGCTGTGGATCCTTCAGCAGAGACTATTTTGGTTTTCTTACTCATGTTGGTTTGGTTTTGTCAAGACTTTGGTTTTCATGCTTATGTCTAGGTTTGGTATCGGTCTAAAAAAGACACAAACTAATAAAAACAACTTCTTACATTTACAAACATCATCATTTATTAATACCTATATTTTTTAATTTGATTTTTATCAAACACTTCATCCTGTTAAGGGTCACGGTGGATCCATCCAATTATTGGACCGTCAGCATGGAATTAAAAGGAGATTTTAGGATTTAGGTTCTCTGTACTCCTCCACCACTCCTATTGATACCTCAACCAGACAGTAGGAGGCGCTGTTGCAGCAGCAAGGAGGAAACCCTTCCTCCATCAGAATTGATTATTTTTGCTCAACCAGGCCAGTAGATCTCCTGAGATTCTAACCCAGGAATCGACAGTGGGCTGGCATGCTTATTAATGATTCGTTACGCTGGTTTTAGTTCTGATGTCGACTGATGTGATGAAATATTGACACCTATTTTATATAAACTCTAATGATCAGTTTACCAAAAAATGCCTCTTTTTCACCACACAGGGTATTTTATATATAATCTTTATTTATTATTTATGCAGATTTTAACATAAAGAGAGCTTCTGTCATACCTGCCTGCAGTACTCAGCTCGACCTGACAGTTAGATGGGGCGCAGTTGGACACATAACATGTTTCACTTTGAAATGCACTTCAAAGCGTCTTCACATCTAAACAATCATTACATGCTTCACCTGGGCGCTTTATGAGTGTACATAGAACTCAGCTTGGGGTCAAGGCTTTTGTTTTTAAAGTGTTTAGTTTGACATGCCTGACTGACTCTTGGATTTGAATACCTGCCTGGCTTCTCCCACTGGTCCTGTGTTGAACATCCTTGCTGTTTATGTTGCTTGTCTGTAGGTGGCGTGGCAGCTTTCATGTGACCCTACCGATTGTCCTGCTTTCTGAGACTGTATCAATGTTATCAGAGTTTCCTGGTGATCGTGAGGAGTGCCGTGTATCCTCTCCAGTGATGTGGTTACTGACCCTCTCTTGGATTATCTTATGGTTGGTTCGGTTCTGCTATTTAAAAAAAAAATTGTATTCCTTATTGTTTGGTGAAGCCTCCTGTGATTCGGTTCTGGTCTTTAATATTTCCAGGTGCCTCTATCCGGCTTATATTGCACACCTTACAAAAAAAGAGTACAAAAAAGAGGCCGTGTGGTCACCCTATCTTTAGAGTCTCATAGAGTCAGGTAGAGATTCTCTCTGTGCTCCTGGAGATCATGTGCCACGCCCCTGTGATGGTTTAGTTTCAGGTTTCGAGTCGACGCCTCTTCATGTTGATAGGACAGTTGAGCTAATGATCTACAGCTGAAGCTCATGAAAAGAGGAACGCTCAACGTATATAAAGACTGTGCTGTGGATCATATAGTGGAGGTTGGGTTGCTGGTTGGGTGGGGTTTTCTTGTTTGGTGATTGGTGTCTTATATTGTAGCATTAGTTCATGTTTACATTTGCATTTGTTAGCTTTCAGGGTTTAGCTTAGAGTCATGTTTTACGTGTGTTTGGATTTGCATTTGCAAGTAATGATTTGCATTGGTGTGTTTGTGTGTCTTGTTTAGTGTAATTATGAATAAACTAGACGTAGCGTTTCTACTCGTGTGTTCGCCCTCGTCTCTTATCACAAGCCTGTCATTACAGATTGATTCCTGCAACACTCATAAATCGTTATAATAAATAGTAATAGCTTATAATTATAGTTTTATCTTTAATATTTAGTTTTGTGAGGTGTAGGAAGCTTCAGCTCCTTATCTATAACAGTAATATTAGATCCTGAGCGTGAGTGCAGACTGTAGCTGGAATTATGCTACATTACAGTCATTTAACGCTGCAGATTAGTAATAAATATATCAATTACAATCTAAACATAACAAATAATGACATTTAAGTGATTCTCTCCGAATGTGGCTTATAAAGTGTGAGATTTCTTTTCTTACTTTAGAATCAAAAGTGGCGAAGAACCTGACGAAGGGATGGAACTCTTCAGCAGCGTCGTCATACTCAATAAAATCTGAAACATCAGCAACATAAATGCAAAAATAACCACATTTATATTCTAGTTCTAATAGAGCAGATCCGGTGTTCAGGGTTCAGTACTCACGTCGGGAATCATCGTTCTTAAAATATCCCACCAGCTTGATGTCCTCATCCAGACTGAAGAATCCTTTCAGCTCTCGCTCGTTATCAATGATCTCCACTGGATCCTCGATCACCTGATCACACATCAGTACACACAGTGTTAAATTGCTGAGGATTCAGACCCACTGATTGTACATTTTTACTTTTACATGTTTAATAAAAGTGTGTCTGAATATTTGAACTTCAAACTTTGTAGTTATTCTGTAGTTTGAGCTGATAGATGAGACATAAAAAACTGTTCTTCAAAGGTTAGATTTAGAGTTAAAGTAAGGGGTAATATTGGGGTTAGGGTTAAGGTTACGGTAAGGGCTAAGATTGGGGTTAGGGTTAGGGTAAATATGAGGTCTAGATGTTAGGGTTATGGTTTGATCTAAGACATTTATTAATATTAATATAAATACAGATGTTATGATTATATGAGTATTGAATCAGATTAATAACTGATCCAGGATCAGCAGGACTTACATCATAGAGAAATTCCACCAGAGTTTCTGCAGCCATTTCTCCATCATACTCAATTATTTCATCATCAGCAAAGATGTAGATACTGTCCACCTCATCCAGACCTGCAGCACACAGCAGAACATCAGGTTATACTTACAGAGAGTCTCGATTTTACTACAATTACTAACTGTTTATTTACTAAATGTCACATTTCAGAGAAATAATATATATACAGTGTTGACTCTGCTCCAGCATGGCGTCTGATTGGCTAATTGACATAATTTGAGTTCATTGTTGGTGAACTTTGTGGATGTTCAGTCCTCCAAATGTTGAGGTAAAATGGTAAACCAAGCACCCTGGATCAGGTTCATCCAGTGCAGGATGTGTTGCTATGGTAACTGAGAGAGCAATAAGACCAATTTCCTTCAATGAATAAACTTGTGTTCCACTAAACGTTCTCCTGGAGTTTAATCATCAGTAATCGCTATTAATTCATCTCCAATCGACTGTCCTGGCTGATCAGATTTAAATATAAATGTTTGAGGTGGCCCTGTTGAACACCCCACCGGACTGAGGAACACCCCACTTGAATTAAAGAACACCCCAGCAAACTGAGGAACACCCCAGCACACTGAGGAACACCCTGCCGGATTGAGGAACCCTTGAGGAACCACAGGATTAAGGAACACTGGTTGCATTACCCAGCTTCTTGGCAACTGTGACATCCTTCTTAGAGTTAATCAGTCCAAATCCAATATCTTCATCCTCAAAATCATCCAGCACCTGGGCAGCAAGCTGTACCAACACAAAGAGAGAGAAACAGAAACTGTAGCTTCATAACCAGAACCAAACACAGAACCAATTACAGAACCAAACATAGAACCAAACACAGAACCACAGTATGATATGATGATTAAAGATCAGAGGCTTTTATGAGAGTAAAAAAGTGATTTTATTTTGTATTTAGAGGTAAATAATCAGTAATATAAGATCTGCAATCATTGAAATCTTTCTCCTTCCACTGCTGTAAATATTATTATTATTATATTGGGGTGTCCACAAACTACATGGTGTGGTAATGCAAACTGACCCCCAAAATACCCAGAGAGATCAACAAACGCCACTATGACCCAAAAATTGTTAACAAAAAGAATCCATAATAGTACAGGACTAGGTGCACCCTATGGTGCAAAACCCTCTGATGTTGGTTCTTGGTGGAGATCTGGCTAGATGTTCACCAAAAACCAAGAACCTGAGGACTTTGTGGAACCTTTTCATTAAAAAGCTCTAAGATCCAAACACAGACATTTTAAGATTTTTGTTAGAACCCAAACACTGGCTGGAGTTCCTCTTAGCTGTGCAAACAACCTGGGATTAAACCCTGACCCCCTCCTGATCCCCCCCCCCCATTACTGTACTGGGATTTCATCAGCCAGGCTGAGCAGTAAAACTAAACCCTGCACCACTGCAGCACTTTCTAAATCTGGCTGTAACGTGACCCCTGATAGACATTGGATCCAACCAATAGCGATGCAGGGTAGAGTTTCAGGTATGTGAGGGGCGGAGCTTGATTACAGGGTGCTGAATGCTGGACACGTGGAGACAGGTGCAGTACAAGACTGGTGAAAAGTAAACACGTGTTGGTATAGGTGGGCTCATACATACTGTATACAGGGACACCGGGGACACCAAGGACACGCCCCCAGCCCTTTTAATATTATTAGTATTAATAGTTATTCACTTTGGTCGACAGATAATTTAATGATGTCACAGTCGTGCTACTTAGTAGTCCAGTGCGGGGCAGGGCGATAAACACGGTGGCCAAAATAACACAATCAATCAACATCCACAACCACGACGGAGAAAGTGACCTGGACAGGGACAGAGCAGAAATGAAAACTGGATGTCAGAATTTGGAAAGAACCTCAGAGTGCCTGCAACAAACAAGTTCTCCAAAAAGAAGAATCCAGGTATGGATATTAACATGTAGAACAGCCATGGGTCCAAACATGATGCCTGCTTGAAGAAGGACCATCACACCGAGAAACTGGTGGACCAAATTGAGACAGGGTTCTTTCTGTGTGGAATTTGCATGTCCTCCCTGTGTCCACATGGGTTTCCTCTGGGTGCTCTGGTTGCCTACCAAAAGTTCAACGATCTGCAGTAAGACTATTTGGAGCTACTACAAAAATATAAGACCCTAAGTGTGTGTGAGTGTGATGATATCTCAAAGCACCAGAGTCTCCTCGACAAAGAGAGACTGCTCTGGACTTTCTTATACAGTGCCTGAGTGTTGTCGGTCTAGTCCAGTTTATTATTCAGATGTTTATAATCTCATTATCCCCTCCCTGGATGTTCACTGGTTTTGCTGGAGAGAACTTAGTCCTGCGAACATCTACCACCATCTCTTTGGTTTTACCTGTATTGATCTGGAGGCGGTTCTGCTGACACCAGTCCACAAAGTTCTTGGTAAGCATATCATTCGAGACGTAGCCGACGATAGCAGAGTCATTAGAAAACATCTGTAGGTGGCAGGTTGCTGTGTTGTAGGTGGGAATGGGGCTAGGACTGTCCCCTGT
Organism: Trichomycterus rosablanca; assembly: GCF_030014385.1. Classification (NCBI taxonomy): domain Eukaryota; kingdom Metazoa; phylum Chordata; class Actinopteri; order Siluriformes; family Trichomycteridae; genus Trichomycterus; species Trichomycterus rosablanca. Next base: position 402,294 of record NC_086001.1, on the reverse strand, counting down.
GGAGCCCCGGTGCTGCCGACTCAAGAGTAACTGCATGCATATAAAGGGACTGAAGCTGGAACTGGAAGTCCACGTGTCCATCTGAGATGAGCCCGAGCCCAGAGAACTCAGAGGTGTTACAGTATAGTATTGATGTACGACTTTCTCATTGTATAACAGAGGTTCAGGTTGCAGTTCTTGATGCAGCAGCGGACTGTGTCAAGTGACAACGGTTTTCTGAAGTACTCCCGAGCTCATTTAACTGTATTTAGTACATAAGGATGACATTTTTTATACAATGCATTCTGAGAGCTCAAAGGTCACGCTTTACCTTACACGGACTGAGATTTCTCAAGATTCCCTAAATCTTTCCAGAATATTATGTACGGTAGATGGTTAACCCCTTATTAGTTTGCGTTCTTTTTTAACTGACCGATTCTCTCCTGAAGTTTGGAACACAGTGTTTAATAGAGCGCCTTTATTTGTCATATATACATATACAGACGTACACTACAACGAAATTCTTTCTTCGCATATCGGAGCAGACAGAGTTAAGGGCCTTGCTCAAGGGCCCAACAGTGGCTGTATGGCAGAGCTGGGATTGGAACTCTTAACCTTTCACTGGGCTACCACTGAGGTGAGCCATGAGCCATCATAGCTTGTACAGACTGATCCTATGGTGGATCCTTTTATACCTGATCATGATTCCTTCACCTGGAACCAAACACATTTTACAAACTGTCCCAACTTTTCTGGAAATGGGGTTAGTACTATAAGTTATAACAGAACGTCAACATTTCCCTCATTAGAATCCCTATAATGATTGAGAAATTAAAAACCTCACCAGGTACAAAACCCTCCAAGAAGCTGCACCAGAAACACATGATCCCGTCCACATTCCTTCAATTTAATTAATAAATTAATTTATTTACTTATTTTATTGATCTTTGCTTCATCTTAAGCGGTTATTGATCAGCCAGGCGTGTAGGAAGTGTTAAAAACGTTTAGAAAGAGAAGAATGAAAGGATGAGGGCCTGGACATACCTGGTAGGTCAGGGCGGCAGGACTGGTTAGCAACTGCAGAGAGAAGTTAGGGCACGCTTTAGAGTAAAATCACCAAGAAAAACACCCCCCCCCCCTCCAAAAAAACCCCACACCCCCAGTTGAGACGAGTGAGTGAGTGAACATTACCCACAATGCAGCACCAACAAGCACAAAGCATCAGTGCAGTTTGGCTGAGCTGTTGTTGCTCCTGCGAGTCTTTGGTACGACCCATGTGACTGCCGGCGTGTGTGGATGTAACGTCAGTGTGTGATAGATTATTATGGTCTGTGTGGGGGAATTTGTGCCCATTAAGTTAATAGATGGCAGCATTTGTACGATTTGATCGATCAGTCGGGGTTCCGGTTCATCCCAGAGCTGTTGAGTGGGGCTGGTGCAGGACACTGGAGGGCAGTGGTAGCTCAGCGGTTAAGATACAGGACTAGTAATCAGAAGGTCGCTGGTTCAAGCCCCACATCTGCCAGCTTGACACTGTTGGTCCCTTGAGCAAGGCCCTCAACCCTCAATTGCTCGCAATGTATACTCTCAATTGTAAGTCGCTTTGGATAAAGGCGTCCACTAAATTCTGAAAATGTAAAATGCTAATGGAGTTCCTTTAAACCGATGCACAGTCATGCTGAAACAGGACATTTCATTAGAAAGGGTGTCCCAATACTTTTGTCCATACAGTGTATACATTTGTGCTTACTAGAATCTCCAGTTAACCTAACCAGTTAGTTTTTGGGGATCCTGAAGGAAACCCACACAGACACGGGGAGAAAGGACCTGAACTGCTTCACCTGGGAATCGAACCCAGGACCTTCTCGCTGTGAGGTGACCATGGTACCCACTGTGCCACTCCACAGAAAGAACAACCAAAACAAACAAACTCACACAGGTACTGAACTAGTGATCGGAAGCTTGCTGGTTTAAGCCCTGTACTAAATTGGTTACCACAGTTTGGCCCTTGAGTGAGGCCCTTAATCCTCTGGATCGACTGGATGACGCTGTGTTCTAGAGAGTCTGGACCAAGGTTCAAATCGAGGGGTCTGACCCTCCTAATTAATACTTGGACCCCCAAAAGAGGTAAAAACAACAGTTCTGGGTCGTTAGTTAGCTTTTATATAAAGTCGACCCCCCACCATCACTCCCTGGCTTAGTTCTGAAGAGAGGAAGAAGTTTGAGGTCTTTAACGTGGTGCTGATGGTGATGGTGGTGGTGGTGGTGGTGCTGAGCAGACAGCAGGTGGAGGGTTTGAAGATAAACAGATAGCAGATGAGATGAGTCAGACATGAAGAAACGCTGCCAGAACTCAGCGCTCAGTATTTATTCAGTAATCAGAGAGAGATTCAGTCCATCTGATCCACACGGCTGAAGGACCCACCACACCACGCTGAGCCTTCATCCTGGACCACCCAGCTGAATGAGGGTGAATACATGAACGTATAAAAGTGAGGAAATGACCTACTGATTTAAGTGTGAATGAGAATTTAATCCTCTGAAACCATCTCAAAACTATTATCATTCATTTACCTCAACAGTTGTGTTATTATTATTATTATTATTATTATTATTATTATTATTATTATTATTATTAATATATATATATATATATATATATATATATAATATTATTATTATATTTATTATTATTATTATTATAATATTTATTATTGTTATGATTATCATTATATTATTCTTATTATATTTATTATTATTATAATTATCATTATTATTATCATATTTATTATTATTCTTATTATATTTATTATTATTATAATTATTGTTGTAGTTCTTATTATGTTTTATTCTTTTTATTATATATAATTTACATGTATTGTTATTATTGTTGTTATTTTTTATTATATTATATTTATTATATTCTTAATATTAATTTTATTGTTTGTATTTATTTTATAGCATAATTATAATAATTATTATTATTTATATTTATTTTAGACTTTTTGTAGATGTATAAATCTGCTGGAAAATGAATGACACTGTTCACAGTCAAGCAAGCTTTGCATCACCACGAGCTGATCTAAAGACAGCCCTCTAACTTGAACTGCTGGAGCAGCTTGTTTGTTTACATCTAGTTACCCTTGTTGGTGTGGAAACTGTGCATCTGATTGTGGAGACTCGATTGGTCCCTCAAGGTATCAGCAGTTTTGGTTCCATCATGGAACCATCAGGATCAGATCCGTCAGTCCAGCAGAGCATGAATTAAACCGGTGATGTTATAGAAGATCTGATGCTCACTCTGAATGCAGCTCGGTTCTCCAGACCATATCTGTATCCTTATCTTCAGATGTTCTAGATGTTCTAGATGTTCTCCTCAGCAGAAACGACCTGGTGCTTGAATGTCAGCAGAGACACTAATAGTGGCTAAAATTAGCCGCTAACAGGCAGCAGCAGCAGTAGCAGCAGGCTACCGTCAGCACAAGCTATTCTGGCACTCAGAGATATTTTAGAGGGACTGAAAGTGCTGACACGCAGAGCCCAGCACGTCACCTCAAAGAATCATGGGAGAACCAGACGTCCATCATCCTCCACCGTGCCGGGGCGCAGTTTAAAAATACATCTGATGACCGGAGAGCAGACGGAAGCGCCTGACTTCACTAATGATCTGGGCATCAAATGTTCAGCACAAATCAGTGTTTAATAAGATCATGATGAGGTGTCCACATACTTTTGGTCTGAAGGTGTATGAAGACCTGATCAGTTCAGATCCGTGGGTTTGTGTTTTGGATACATTTTGTTTGCTGATTATTTTTTATTTATTTAATTTATATTCGGGGTGGGTGTTGAGGAGTTTTGTCACAGGCTCCAGGACTCCACAGAAGCACACCGAGAGCCGTTATCTCCAAAGAGAGAAAATTGCTAGTATAACAGAGGAGAAGACGAGTCAGAATAGATCCAGGAGGAACTTGGAACCTCATGGCTCCACGATACAGATGGACAGAGTTTAAAAACGTTGGTCTGAGATAGAGCACAACCCTCCTGGTCTCCTGAGCGAAGTTTAGAACCAGAGATAAACACCACCAACCCTAGATGATACAGCCAAAAGTATCCGGACACTCCGCAGAACCTTGTGTGAACAGGTGTATACTGTCAATTATATCAAGAAAAGGAATTGCTGTCAACTCTCTGGCAACAGGTTGGGGAAGGTCCCTTCCTGTTTCAGCATGACTGCCCCCTTGTGTGCATTTAACAACAGAGTACGCCCGGTGGCCGGCACAGTGCCTGACCTTAATCCTTAATTTAACGTCATCCCTGTATCTGGTTCCCAACTGCTGGAGCAGCTTGTTTGTTTACATCTAGCTACTCTTTTCAGTGTGGAAAACACACCTGATTTAACCAGCAGGTTCAGGAGAAAGGAAATCCCCAAACTGTTGTGTGGCAGCGTGTCAGGATGTTCAAAACACAACAACTGCTGACCAGTGACCAGTACAAGGCCGACACGACCGCTATGAAAACACACCACAGCAGCCAATCAAGTTTCATATCTCAGCTTTTCCCCTTTTATATTCTAATTTAGTCAACACGTGTCTGATCTGCGCCACTTCTTATCACCCGCCAGTGCTGGGTTCCTACACAGAGCCGAATGATGTACAGAGAGACACGCTAAGCTCTGTGTGATGTACTTTTGTCCAGACAGGGAACTCTGACTCCCTCTGGTGGTGAATGGCTCTCATAATGATGCTAACATTAGCCGTGCTGCACGAGTGAGAGCATATCAGTTCCATCAGCACTGTTACTCAATATTTAGAGGGCACTGCCAGTGCCAATACCAGTTACAGTGCCAGTTACAGTGGGCAGGACCCAGTACTGTCTACCCATGCCAACAGGAAGCAGTATTTCTTTAATGCTAGCTAAAACCTTTTGGTTTGGATGACAAGCTCTGGCGAAGTTAAACAAGTGGTGGAACCCTCTGCTGAGAACCCTCGGGCGGAACTGTTCATAAAGGTTCTTCTCGGTACCAGAACTCCTAGTCATGTTTTCCTCTCTCATAAAATCAGTGATCATATGGACGCCAATCCATCGTAGGGTCTGACCCACTTGGCTAATCGGCTAATCATGTCCACATTTGGGCACCGAGAGCACCGCTGGAGATTGGAACCCTGGGTCCCAGCAGTAGTTAGTGGGTTAGTGTATTTATCACTGCGCCACATCAGCGCCCCCTACTGAAATAATGTGATTTCTGATTCCTGATCAGATCCAGGGGGGTCTGAGGAGGGGGGGGGGGGGGGGGGGGGGGTATTATTAAAACTGTACCTGTCACCGGACCTGAAAGCAGTGAAGCTGATCCAAGCCGACGTTTACAGTTACAGTTTACAGTTACAGATCTGAAGGTTGCTGGTTCAATTCCTGCTCCTGACCAGCTGCCAACATTGGGCCCCTGATCAAGGCCCTCAACTCTTAGTTCCTTGAATTTTGACTGGAATATGTAATGAGAAGAAAAACTGGTCTGTAAAGCGTCAACAACTCTGTAAACGAGTTTCCTCAGATCTCCTGTACAGATTATCACACAAATAAATATAATAAATATTTAATAAATAAATAAATAAATGAAGCTCCTAAGTTCTGGGGCGGTTTTGGTCGCCCAACATCCAGTGTGATGTTTCTAAATTCCATAAAAACCTTGAAATGTTCTTGATTCTTTACACCACATCTCTGATGCAGCTTTTATTTGATCTTGTTTTGATTCTTTGACCTCTACCACGACGTATGAAGCTTTGTTCACGTTTACGACTTGATTTTATTCTTAGGGACGACGTCTGAGACGTTAAATACCCTGTATGACGTCTGACCCTTTACACCCAACCCTCAGTTCCAGAGTATTTGGGACAGTTTGTGTAAAATGTCGATTTATCAGCTTTTAGGCTTAATAACATTCAGTGATGGTTTGGTTTGTGGACTGAAGACACCAGGTGATCAGATCGATCGGTTCTACCGAGCCACCGTATGGAGCTTCTGCGTCGTGTTCTGTTGTGTTGAAGACATTGCCAGATTTAAACAGGAGCCACTTCAGGCAGGCCAGTCTAGCACCCAGGAGCGCTCTTTAATTACAGCCATGCTGGTGACACATGCAGGCACATGCTCAACAACCCAGACGTCATCTACAAGCAGTGTTGGACGTTCGTTTGTTCGTGTTAGTTCATTTGGCATGGAGGACACGACGTTTCTGGACGTTGTTGACGACTTTCACTGTGTATCATGGGGGCGTCACTCGTATTTCTTCATGCTCTTAGCAGCAGTGTTTGTTTATCGCAGTGTTGGGTTCTTCACTGATTTACTGAACGTTCCTCGCTAATGAAGAACAAGCATTGATGCATCATCTACAGCAGTGTTTCCCAACCACTGTGCCGCGGTCAGAGCTCAAAACAGCAAGTCTGTTTATGGACAATAATGAAACAAAAACACCCCCGAGACCTTGACCATTGAACTGTTTCAAGCCACTCTTGGGCCCCTGAGTGAGGCCCTTAACCCTCAATTGCTTAGACAGTACACTGTCACAGTACTGAATAAAAGCGTCCGCTAAATGCTAAAAATGCTTCATAACCTTCCTATTCCCAAACTGACCCCGTCCCAACTTTTACTGAACCTATTGCAGCCATGGCAACCATGCTAAACATTTCAAACTGTGATGATCGTGTCCCCCTGCGCTACCCGGTTTGGCCAGCAGGTGGGGTTAAAGAGCTCAGTCGAGTGTGATCTGTAGGTCACCGCTCCAGGTGGAAGGTTTCCCGTATGTCGCGGCTCCTCGCTGTTTACTTTGCAAACCTGCATTTCTCTGAAGCTGCGGTGCTGTTATCACTCGATTCGCGGCACGGAATGTTAGCGTGTTAGCATGTTAGAATGTTCTGTTGATTTCTGGGATCTCGCCGTTTGTAGGGTCTCACAGGGGACCCCAGAAATGCCTAACGGCCCCTGTTTTTTGGGTTGGATTTACTTGTAAAACCACTGATTTTTCGTGGACGGCCAGAGTAGCCTGTCAGGTCTTAATTCTGCACTATCCCTGGTGTGTCCGTGTTCTTCGTTGTGAGTTGTGGATGTTTTTTCCAATAATTTGGCCACCCTGTTATTTACGATCGTCCTTATTGTTTTTGACCTTGGTCAATCATCTGCTCATGGGTTCTATTTCACCTCATCAGATCGTTTATTAACTATAATTTCACTCGACTTTGATGTGCTAGAGTAATAAATCTGACCCCTGTAATCACCACCCTGGTTGTACTAACTGAATCGGATGAAGCCGGTTTAGATGTGATGATGGGTGCGAGCTACACCTCCCTATTTAGGTCCCAGACCGTCTCGAAGTTCCAGAAGGTTTATTCCGAGGTTTCTGCTGACGGCCGAGCAACACAAACCGCCTCTCATCATCCGACACGTATCAAATAATAACAGATCCACACATTCGGTTCCTCCGATGGCACCGGCTTCTAATTCCATCCTCATCAGCTCCCTGCACAAGTCGTCAAGTCCGTCTGCTCAAATCTCAACCATCTGAGATTATTTATAGCCTCGGCGTCCACGTCTGCTCCGTCCTGCACCTGAAGATCTTCTGTCCCATCTAACTATGGGAGACCCGTCCCTCAGAATGGTCTCACACCACAGTTCTACGCTCTACGTCACGTCTTTAAGGGTTTTATCAAGAAAACCTCAGTGAAGGAGAGAGATGTTCCTTAATGTTCTGAAGAACCCTAGAATGAGTTTGTAGACGTGGTGCAATGTTAGACGGGTCTGTTATGAACATTCACCAGTTCCTCTGGGATTTTTCCAGGATAGGTTAGCATGCTTTCTTTCCAATCTATCTAAAGTACCAGAAACAGTTCATCTACAGTACCAGTCCATCTGAAGAATCAAAACCAGTCTATCTAAAGTGTCAGTCTATCTAAAGAACCAGTACCAGTCCATTTACAGTTCCAGTTCATTTAAAGAACCAGTCCATCTAAAGTAGGGCAGTTGTAGCCTAATGGTTAAGGTACTGGACTAGTAATCGAAAGGTCGCTAGTTCAAGCCCCACCACTGCCAGGTTGTCACTGTTGGGCCCTTGAGCAAGGCCCTTAACTCTCAATTAAATTAAAGTACCAGAACCAGTCCATCTAAAGTACCAGAACCAGTTCATCTTAAAAACCATTTCAAGTACCAGTACCAGTCCATCTAAAGTACCAAAACTAGTCCATCTAAACTAGAACCAGTACCAGTCTATCTACAGTACCACAGTACCAGTCCATTTAAAGTACAGGTCCATCTTCAGTACCAGTACCAGTCCATCTAAGCCTAGTGGTTAAGGTACTGGACTAGTAATCAGAAGGTTGATGGTTCAAATTCCACCACTGCCAGGTTGCCACTGTTGGGCCCTTGAGAAAGGCCCTTAACCCTCAGTTAAATTAAATAACTAGTCCATTTACAGAACCAGTCCATCTAAAGTACCAGTACCTGTCCATCTAAAGTACCAGTACCTGTCCATCTAAAGTACCAGAACCTGTCCATCTGAAGAACCAAAACCAGTCCATCTAAGGTACCAGTACCTGTCCATCTAAAGTACCAGAACCAGTCCATCTAAAGTACCAGAACCTGTCCATCTAAAGTACCAGTACCTGTCCATCTGAAGAACCAAAACCAGACTATCTAAAGTACCAGTCCATATACAGTACCAGTACCAGTACCAATTTATCTAAGGTACCAGAACCAGTCCATCTACAATACCAGTCCATCTACAGTACCACAGTACCTGTCCATCTAAAGAACTATCTAAAGTACCACAGTACCAGTCCATCTACAGTTCCAGTCCTTCTACAGTACCAGAACCAGTCCATGTAAGGGTTCTGCTTCTCACTTTTTCTGTTGTAGGGTCGGTATATAAAATAAAACTACAGGAACGATTAATAAAGAAACATCACAACACCGCGGTTCTGATGGAGTAAATCAGTTCTTATTGGTTCTTTAAATGATGTGATGCTCTTGACATGTGAAAAACTCATCAGCTTTTAAAACATCAGCTAACTAGGGGGCGCTACTACAGATTTCTCTTTAAAAGGATGTACATGAAGGTGTAAATGCTCGGTCAGGGTTTTCTCCCCCACTGTAATTCCACTTACAACCAGTTCCAGAAGAACAGTTCCTCAAATAATAAACCGTTCTGCTGCTTTTGATGTGGTTCTGTTTGGATCCTCTAACAGTCTAGATTACCGGGTGGTGTACGTCCTGTAGGAACCTCTGAATAAACATCAGAACGGCTTCCTGAGAGCTTCTACCTGTGTTTTTGTTGTAAGGTTCTACATGTAATGTATGTTGGTTCTCTGAAAACCTCTCAGAATGGCATCGAGGTTCTTGGTGGTGCCAAATGGTTCTTCTTACCTTTTACATGGAACCTTACAAACAAAAACCCTCCTCAGGGTGCGAGTACGACCCAAACAGGCCATTCTGAGTCTGAAATGCACCAAACGTTCTAGCAGAACCTGGACACGTACCTCTAGAGCGAGCTCCTCCATCTCGAACTGTTTCCGGGCCATGCGGCTGTGGCCGACGGACTTGTGGTAGTAGATGACCATCACGTCGTACCTCTTCATCACCGATCTGAAGTTCTTGTTGGTCAGTTCGTGGACGCGGTCCTTCCCATCGTACTCGGGGATGTCGAGGACCTTCGATCCCCAGCACAGAAATCCACAGGTGAGGAGAACCACGGCAAGCCCCCAGCCCCACTTCATGTTCCCCTCGGAGTTCCCCAAAACCCTGAGCGATCGAAAAGTCTGAATATATTTTTGGTTTTTTGTTGATTTATTTGTGCTTTGTTCCTAATCGATTTAGGAACAAGGTCCGACGCGTGTGGGTGCCGCCCAGAAAGAGCAGGACCGATCGTCCCAACCTGCTTTTAAACACCACACACACCAGCTTGTTTTTCGGAGGGGTGTTTTAAGGATAGAGGGGGGGGGGGTGTGTGGGGGTGAACCGGTCACAGAGGAGTACGACCTGCACCCACCACGTGGTCTCGAGAGCGAACAGGAACACAGCACGACCGCGACTGGATAAAGAGCCGTGAGAGGGGCGGGACAAGTCCGGGAGCACCTGTTGCAGCCACTCGTGGGGGGGTGAGGGGGGGGTGATTTGGGCACAGTGCGTTGGGCACCGTGAGGGGGGTGAAGTGATATGGAGTCAGGCCGAGGTGCAGTTTAGCTTCCATTTCCATATTTAGTTGGGCAGGGTGCAGCGAGTGACCCCCCGCGCTAAAAATAAACACCGCGCCCGGGCGCTCGGCTTCTGCTGATCAGTCACTTATGGCCTGGCGCTCGCCAAGCGCCACCAGAGCCACGAAACCCAAGTACATCCATACACGACCAGCTCGTCTCAGGATCAAGGTTCCTGGTGAGGTTTGAACCTTTCCTGGTCCTGGATGAGGTGTTCAGGAGCTCCAGTGACCTCCAACATCAAAGCCTAGGCTGTCACCTGGTGTCTTGCAGTTGGCACCAGGAACCATGAGGAACCATCAGTCCTGCACTGCAGGGAGGCGTCCCTTTTCTTGGTCCTGTATGAGGTGCACAAGAGCTCCAGTGACCCCAGAGAACAATTTTGGAATGAATCGGAACGTTCATCCAACATCAAGACCTTGTGGTTGGCACCAGGAACCATCAGGAACCATCTCAAGAACCATCAGGAACCATCAAGAATTATTTGATAAGATGTGATGTGATAGTTTGAATAAAAGTTTTAATGTTGGTGTGCGAGTTTGAACAGCAGATGTTCCTCCACATCTGTAATGAACCTGTGAGGGCACCACAGATGGTACCAGATAATTGGAACACATTTTCACCAAACCCCTGCATCACCGTCTGAGTTCTGATTACATCACTCAGTCGAACTCACTTATCATCCAGTTTACTGCAGTGCAGCTCCGACCCAAAACAGTACCAGAACCCATCTATCTAATGTACGACCCCAAATCAGGAAAAATTGGGACAGCATGGACAATGCTAATAAATAAATAAAAACAGAGTTTCTTACATGGACTTTGACTTTTGTTTGAGTGCAGACAGGATGAAGCTGAGATATTTAATCTTTTATCTGCTCAACTTCATTTCATTTATTAATAAACATCCATTCCTGCATTTCAGACCTGCAACACATTCCAAATAAAGTTGGGACGGGGGAGATTTAGTGCTAGTAATGAGGTGAAACACTAAATAATGACGTGATTATAAACAGGTGATGTGAACAGGTGATTGTGATCATGGTTTGGTACTAAAGCAGCATCCAGGTTCGGCTGAGAGTCTCTGATGAGTAAAGATGATCAGAGGATCCAGTTTGTCCACAAATGTGTGAGAAAATGATTCAAATGTTTAAAAACAATGAACCTCAAAGAAAGATTGGAAGGGATTTGCATGTTCTCCCTCTACAGTGCAGAATATCATTAAACCATTCAAGGAATCAGGAGGAATTTCAGTGTGTAAAGCTTCATCTGAACGATCTTCCATCCCTCAGACGCCATCAAGATCCTCCACTCAACACTAGCTGATATAAGCACATGGGTGAGGGATTAGTTTATCAAACCTTTATCAGCTCTACAATACAGAGTTACTGCACTAATCATACTTAACACTTTACTGTGTAAAAAAGAAGCCTCATATTAACCATGTCCAGAAGTGGCGTCCACTTCTCTGGGCTCGGAATCACACAGCGGAAACGTGTGTCGTAGTCAGATGAATCAGCATTCCAGGTCTTTTTTTGGAAAAGTGGTAAATGCTTTACTGTCCCAACTTTATTTGGAATGTGTTGCAGGTCTGAAATGCAGGAATGGATGTTTATTAATAAATGAAATGAAGTTGAGCAGATAAACGATGAAATATCTCAACTTCATCCTGTCTGACATCAAATAAACATCCAAGTCAATGTAAGAGACTCTGTGTTTTTTAATTTTATTTACATTTTCCATACTGTCCCAACTTTTCCTGATATTTTCTGATTTTCAGTACTGATTGAACTGCTTTTGCTCCGTTAGAAGCTGAATCTGACCGATCAGCTCCGTCCTGTAGCGCCCCCACATGGTGGAATCTGAAACAACACTGACTTATTTTAGCTGGGTCCAGCATGTCCTGCACCGAGCCCTGACCTCAGCTCCACTCAACAGCTCTGGGATGAACCGGAACATCGACTGATCAATCAGGGCCCGGCCATACTAACGTCAGTAGTGTCATATTTTGACTGGACGGGCACAAATTCCCACACACAGACACACTTCAAATCAAAGTCTTGTGAGATGCTTCTCAGAAGAGCGGCTGTTGTTCTATAGAGGGAACGGGACGTTCAACAAGCTCACGGTCAGGCGTCCAAATACTTTTGGCTATATTGTGTATATTTATGTATATAATTATAGCATTCTTCTGACAGCTTTTATTGTGAACAAACACAATCCAAAAACCTAAAGGTCCTTGCTCAAGGGATCAACAGTAGCAACCAGGCTGTGTTGGGACTTGAACCTATGACCTTCTGGTTACCAGTCCAGTACTTTGACCACTAACAGTCTTCAGCTGAACGTTGATTGAGCATCGCTGTAAATATCAGTCAGTGGTGGATTCATCAGCTCTGAATCATCGCGCTGTGGTACGGTGATGGTCAGAACCTCTCAGCAGGGGGCAGCGTGGCACTTACAGATCACAGCGGGGCGCGCTTACAGATCGCCCCCGCCCGTATGGAGGCCGCGGGGGGTAGGGGGGGTAGGGGGGTGAAGAGATCTCCAGGGGGCTGGACGTTCTGGGCCCCATGGGCGAGCCGAACCCCGCCGCTCCATCTGAAGTGATGCTTCTCGTCTCTGTGATTCAGGAGGAACCTTGTTGCCCGGCAACCGCATCTCAACAGACCCACGATGGTCCTTGAGATGTGAGTAGTGAGTGGTGGTGCATCGATGAACCCTGCGGTGAAGCAGCCTGAACCTCCTGTCATCTGTGGGTTCACACATCTGGAAGATCATCAGACCTTCAGAAGGAACGAACACGAGGAAAAACTGTGTTAAACACTGTAGGAATTAAACACTATGGTCAAAAGAATGTGGACACCTGAGCATACGTTGGGATTACCATCATAATTCCTATGGGAACTTGTGCCAGTTTAGTCAAAAGAACATTTATCTCTATAGAGTCCATGATTCAGTAGATCCTCTCAGTTTAAACCAAAGAATCAGCCCCGAGAACATCACAGATCCCTCACTGGGTTCTTCTTTTATTGTAGGAGCTTCCATAAATGAACACAAAGCTTAAAGTTTCTACAGGAACACTGTACCAAAATCAAAAGAAATAACAATAAACTATGAAACAAAGAAGCTATTTCTGAGGCTCTAGGACGACACAGAACCACTGTGAGAGCCATTATCATCCATTATATTATTATTATTATTATTATTATATTTATTATTATTATTATTATTATTATCTTTATTATTATTATCTTCATTATTATTATTATTATTATTATTATTATTATTATTACTATCAATCATTATTATTATTATTATTATTATTATCATTATTATTACTATTATTACTATTATATTTATTGTTGTTATTAATATTATTATTATTACTATTATTACTATTATATTTATTATTGTTATTATTATCATTATTATTACTATTATTACTATTATATTTATTGTTGTTATTAATATTATTATTATTACTATTATTACTATTATATTTATTGTTGTTATTAATATTGTTATTATTATCATTATTATTACTATTATTACTATTATATTTATTGTTGTTATTAATATTATTATTATTATCATTATTATTACTATTATTACTATTATATTTATTGTTGTTATTAATATTATTATTATTATTATTATCATCATTATTATTATTATTATTATATTTATTATTATTATTAATATTATTATACACAGAACTCGGACTGGTTTCCTTCCTGCTGCTCCATAAATAAATAGCAGTTTTTTAGGAAGTCTTTAGTGTGTGTGTGTGTGTGTGTGTGTGGGGGGGGGGGTGTTAGTTTTTACAGCCCTGTAGATAAAGACATGATGTATTGGGGTACTTTAGGATGGGGGGGGGGGGGGGGGGGGGGTTTGAATGTGCCCGCCTGGTATCAGGACGTGAGAGCGGTGCCACACACGGTGGGTTTAACGTGACTCAGCGTTTTCATTCTTCCTCTTTCAGATTCACTCACTTCTGCTCTGTCTGTCTGTGGCTTTATATGAGATTTTGGAGTGTGTCTGTAAGGATTTGTGCCCATTTATGCTCAAAAGACTTTTGTGGGGTCACCGATAATAGATGAGACTGACTGGCAGAGTAAAGGGCCTTCCCCAAACTGTTTTCACAACTCCTGGTGGCTGGAGGAAGTGAACTCAAACGTTATCAGAACCTCTGCTAACCAGAAAGAGGACAAAGTGTTGTCCCAAAACTTTTGGAACATAGTTCAGTGGGCTGATAAGCTGAACTAGGCTTGTGTCACATGTGATCAAAACATCACATTAACTGTGAGACGTGGTGGAGGTAGTGTGAGAGTGTGTGCTCTCTACCAAAACATCCTGATTAAATCTGTACATCCTGCAAAGTAATTATTATTAATTATTATTATTATATTTATTATTATTTTATTATTTTTTATTAGTAGTATTATTTATTATTATTATTACATTTATTATTATTATTATTGTATTATTATCATTATTAATATTATTATATTTATTATTAGTAGTAGTATTAGTATTATTAGTATCAGAATCAGAATCAGAATCGGGCTTTATTGGCCAAGTATGCTCACACATACAAGGAATTTGTTTTTGGTTACACAGATGCTTGCAGTGCACGAAAAATACAGTAAAGACAATCTTATTCACACAGCTCACTCTCTCTAACACACACATTCATACCCGTAAACATAGAAGACATTGTAAACATTTAGCATGTGCAATTTACATTGTAATTTTAAAAGGTGCAGTTTTGTGCAATATAAAACTATAGAAAATATAAAAATATATAAATATGAAATGGAAGTAAGGTGAAAATCCTGTGTATGCCATTACATAAATGAAATAGGTAGTTTTTGATGTGCAAGTGTCCCGAGTATTAACAGTACAGTAGTGTTCAATTGTTCATGAGCGTAATGGAGTTTGGATAAAAGCTTCTCTGTAGCCTGGTCGTTCCGGTCTTCATGTGGCTGAAGCGTCGGCCTGATGGAAGGCACCGAAACAGGTGATGGCCAGGGTGAGACGGGTCAGTGATGATTTTCTCTGCACGCTTCCTGGTTCTGGAGGCATGCAGGTCCAGCAGTGTGGGCAGCTTCACACCGATGGTCCTCTCTGCAGACTTGATGATGCGCTGCAGTCTCTTGGTGTCATGTTTTGTGATAGCGCTGCCCCACACTGTGATGGATGTGGTGACGATGGACTCTATGATGGCTGTGTAGAACTGCACCATCAGCTCTTGGGGTAGGTTGAACTTCCTCAGCTGGTACAGAAAGTACATCCTCTGTTGAGCCCTCTTGATGATGGAGTTGATGTTGCTGTCCCACTTCAGGTCCTTGGAGATCGTTGTGCCCAGGAACTTGTAGGACTCCACAGCCATCACAGTCCTGTCTAGGATGGTGAGTGCTGGCAGGGTTGGGGGGCTCCTCCTGAAGTCCACGGTCATCTCCACTGTTTTTGCTGTGTTCAGCTCCAGATTGTTCTGACTGCTCCAGAGGACAACCTGATCAACCACCCGTCTGTAAGCAGACTCATCACTGTCACTGATGAGACCAATGACAGTAGTGTCATCTGCAAACTTCAGGATTTTAACAGAGGAGTCCATGGAGGTACAGTCATTTGTGTACAGCGAGAAGAGCAGTGGGGAGAGTACACAACCCTGTGGGGCACCCGTGCTGATTTTTCGGGTCCCTGAAGTACACTTTCCCAGCCTCACCTGCTGTTTTCTGCCAGTAAGAAAGTCAGTTATCCACTGGCAGGTGGAGGCTGGTACGCTGAGTTCAGTCAGTTTGCTGTGTAATTGTCCTGGAATAATTGTGTTGAAGGCTGAGCTGAAGTCCAGGAACAGAATTCTTGCATAAGTTCCTGGGTGATATATAATAATAATAATAATATAATGATAATATAATAACAATAATAATAGTAATAATAGTAATAATAATAATAATAATAATAATGATAATAACAACAACAATAATAATATAATAATAAAAATATAATAATAATAATAATCATGAAAATAATATAATAATAATCATAACAACAACAACGAGAATAATAATAATAATAAATAATATAATAACAACAATAATAATAATAATAATAATTGATGATAATTAGGTTTTTGGTGAGGATTTTGACCAATATTTCAATATTTGTTTTTAAATACAAACTGATTTTTATTGTGAATAAATTAACTGTATTTTGAAAACTTAAAGTGTTTAAAGTTTTATTTGAAGTTATTATAAGCTTATTTTTGTTTATTTATATTTTTATTTGAATATAAATCCATAATAAAAGGATTATGATGTGAATCTCAGTACAGTGGAGCGGCGGTGCTGCTGTGTGCTGCCCCCTGTGGTTAGAGTGAGAACTGCAGCCAGTCAGTCAGCACAGAGTTCATCATTCCATCCTGGTCCTGATCTACATCCACAGCAAACCCACTCACGCACTTGTTTATATACTGGGATCAGCTGCTTGTGTTACTGGGATCAGCTGCTTGTGTTCCTGGGATCAGCTGCTTGTGTTACTGGGATCAGCTGCTTGTGTTACTGGGATCAGCTGCTTGTGTTACTGGGATCAGCTGCTTGTGTTACTGGGATCAGCTGCTTGTGTTACTGGGATCAGCTGCTTGTGTTCCTGGGATCAGCTGCTTGTGTTACTGGGATTGGAGCTCAGACCGTTTGGCTGGATGCTGGTGTTTGTTTTCTCTCACTGGTCAGGATGGAAACCGGAAATGGAGGAGGGAAGTGGAGAAGAATGGAGGAGGGATTAGGAGACCGGATAGGGCTCTGATGACATCACAGCCGAAAAATGTGTGTGTGTGTGTGTGTTGTGGTGTGTGTGTGTGTGTGTGTGTGTGTGTAAAGGCGTTTCCAGTCGGTCTCAGAGCGCACAGACGCGGATGCGCACAGACGCACCAACGCCGCTCCGAAATTACGCACCGATTTATCGTTATTTATCTCGTTATTTATCTCGTTATTTATCTCGTTATCAGTGGAATATATCGCGTACACCCTCCGCTCTCATGCTGTGACCCTGCTGCCTATCGGTTAACTCGTTTACCATAAGTATTTGGACAGGTCGTGAGTTCCCGTTAATTCGGCTCATCACTGAAGATCCGACCATCCTCATCCTCTTCTTATCTGAAATCTCTCAGCTGGTTCGGATCTCTACAGACACCGTGAGTACTGCACATCTGTACAGACTGTAAACGATCCTTATCATTTATGATCCACAAGATATAACATCAATATCGCGATTATCGGAATGTGAATCGTATCTGTCAGACGAATCTGATATTAAAGTGTGTGTGAGTGGATGGATGAAGATCGAACCGTCATTATCAGAGGGTTGCACCAACACCCAAAATATCAACTCAAGTGTTAAACATGTTGCTGTGGCACCTCCTGAGATCCAGCTGGCACGCTGGAGAACAGCGACCCTGATCAGATCTGGTGGCTAAAGTTTCATTAACATTCTTTAACAGATTCATTCAGGTTCATGCGGAATCGTTTCAGATACGAATGATGTCGTGCAGTCATGCCACCCAGCACCCCCAGCACCACCAGCACCCAGCACCACCACGGGGTCAGCTGGTACAACAGACTTAACTCAGTACAAATAATCTGAGCTTCATTTAACCAGATTTAACCAGATAACTGAATTAATCTCAGTTTCAAACTGACCTGCTATAAACTCTAGTTAATTATTTAATTCTGTTCTCTTTTATCCTCAGTGTAACTCTCACACACACACACACACACTCACACTCATCAAGTTCTAAAGTTTATTAAATAATAAATATATATAAATATATAAAGAAGTTTGTGTTCTGGTAGTATTTCAGCAGCAGAACTAAATCCAGTCCTGGTCCTGTGTGTGTATGTAAACTTTAGATCCAGACTGAGATCCGATGTTAGGATTCATTACAGGATTTTTCATCTCTGATTATTTATTAATGAATCTACAGTAAAAATAGACGTCAGAGGAACTTTAATATATTTAATATTTAATATTTTCCTGTTATACGTGTGTTATGAAGCTGCAGTGATTATAAATTATGTTCCATTATGATCTGGATTTTAATTTATCAGATTTACATACAGTGAACCCTTGACTTATGAATGTAATTGGTTCTGAAGTTTTGTTCTTAAGTCAAAATGTTCGTTATTTAAACCTGTTTTTCCCACAAGAAATAATGTAAACAGAATTAATTCGTGCCAGACCTCCCAACCCCCCCCTTACCCCTAACCTCTCTAATGTCTTAAATGCTCTTTTTTGTTATAAATACATGTATAATTTCCCTTAATCTTAAATGATAGAATAGATACTACTGTAATAAACAACAATAAACAATAATACACAGTAGTACTGTAACACACATCACATTTCAGTACAGTACGTGTGCTGCACCATACACCATAATATATTTCCTTCTTTATATATAAATTGTATCTACCAGAAACAACAATAACTCTCATATTTCTCTATTATTTCCTTCTTTATTTCAGTAGTGTGTATTTTGTAGGTGTAATTGCACTAAAGAAAGAATACTTTACTGAGCCAATTTCCTTCTTCTCTCTCACTCACTGTCCCCTCTGTCTGATACACAGTGACACCTACTGGCAGGAATAATTATACAACACAACAGCGCTTCCTCTGCACCTTCTTTAAGAACATTTTATATAGAATTTTACAAAATATAAAAAAAATCGAAAAAAAAAAAATCTATATATATATATAGAGAGAGAGAGAGACGGTCGGACTTGTTCGCGACATCATGTGTTTCGAGAATTTCGGTTTGTAATCCGAAACTTGTTCGTACGTTAAGTTGAAACAGATCGCTCGTAACCTGAAATGTTCGTATGGTAAACCGTTCAGAACTCAAGGGTCGACTGTATTTTTATTTTGGTTTGTTGGAACATGTTAATCACAGCAGCACTAAGTTCATCCCAGAACTAAATTAGAATAAACGCTACAGCACATATTTATTATTATTATTATTATTATTATTATTATTATTATTATTATTATTATTATTTATATTTTGAAACTAAAATCTATTGAGGCTTCTTAAATTTGTGGCAAAAATGAAATAAAATAAAGAAAAAAATCACAGCTGTTTATTTTTCCTTTTTTCTCTTGCAGAGAATTTAGATTCAGATTCTGATTCAGTTTTAGGTTCTGATTCAGTTTTAGGTTCTGATTCAGTTTTAGGTTCTGATTCAGTTTTAGGTTCTGATTCAGTTTTAGATTCTGATTCAGATCTGCTCTCATGTGTTTATCTGATTGACCCTCTATGGCGGTTGTGGCGGTTGTGCTCACTGTAGCGCTTTAGCGAGATTTCACACAGCGTATATAAACAACGTAAAGATCCGTAGTGATGCTCCTACACACACACACACACACACACTCACTATCGATACTGCACACACACTCACACACACACAGATACACACACTCACTCATACTGCAAACATCTAATAAACACACACAAATACACACACACACTAACACACACACACTCACATACACACACACTATCAGTACAGCAAACATCTAATACACACAAACACACACATTCACTATCGATACTGCACACACACTCACACACACACACTCACACACTCACTATCGATACTGCACACACACTCACACACACTCACACACACACACACACACACACTCACTATCGATACTGCACACACACTCACACACACACAAACACACACATTCACTATCGATACTGCACACACACTCACACACACACACTCACACACTCACTATCGATACTGCACACACACTCACACACACTCACACACACACACACACACACACTCACTATCGATACTGCACACACACTCACACACATACACACTCACTATCGATACTGCACACACACTCACACACACACAAACACACACATTCACTATCGATACTGCACACACACTCACACACACACACTCACACATTCACTATCGATACTGCACACACACTCACACACACACACTCACACACTCACTATCGATACTGCACACACACTCACACACACTCACACACACACACACACACACACTCACTATCGATACTGCACACACACTCACACACATACACACTCACTATCGATACTGCACACACACTCACACACATACATACACACACTCACTTACTCATACTGCAAACGTCTAATACACACATACACACACACACACACACACACACACTATCAATACTGCAAACATCTAATAAACACACACAAATACACACACACACTAACACACACACACACACTAACACACACACACACTGATACACACACACACACTGATACACACACACTGAGACAGGAAGTGGACAGGGAGGAAGTGGTTTGTTTCCCTCAGTGCTGAATCAGTACCAACACTGTACAGTTATGCAAAAGTTTGTGAACCCCCGCTGTGTACAGGAAGAATGAAGGAGCCATTAGGAAGCTGGGATTCGAACCCTCAACCTTTAGATCAATCATGCATACTTCTGGCTAACCTCCTGTTGCGCTCTGAACCTGGGTTCAGATGTTTTGAGATGTTCTGAGATGTTTGGGTGCATGTTGTGATGTGATTGCATGGAGAAACACAGACCAACACTTCCAGCACTCAGTGGTTATGTAAGGATTCTTCTGGGATGCCAGATCCTGCAGGATTCAGCTCCGGGTGCAGTGGTGTGTGTCGTGGTGTGGAGATCTTCTCCAGATTTTCTCCAGATCTTTTCCACATATTCCTCAGCTATTTATCAGATTTTCTTGAGATCTTCTTCACATCTTCTCCAGATCCTCATCAGATCTTCTCTTCATCTTCTCCAGATCTTCGTCAGGTCCTTTCCCCATCTTCTCCACATCTTCTCCACATCTTCTCCACATCTTCTCCAGATCTTTGTCAGTTCTTCCTCAGATCTTCTCTAGATATTCTTTACATCTTCTACAGATTTTCTCCGGATCTTTTCCAGATCTTCTGGCTCTGTGAAGGTCATGCCGTGCAGCTTCTCACATGACCTTCTCTGTGGGAACCACGAGTTCCTGCTCTTTTCCCAGAGGAACTGAGGAATGATCAGGATTCTTCAAGCTAGAGGCTTTTCAACCATTTTTGTCCAGTGACTCCATTTGAAGGTTGTGAAACTGTGGTGCCTCAGTAGTGTAATGCACCAGCTCACAACCTCAGAGACCCGGGTTTGAGTCTCAGTGGTACCAGACCGGTGCTTCACATCAATCCCAGCGTGTGTTCCTCTCAAGTGTTACTCAACAGCGTCTGTACAGATGGATTGTGGGTAATGTAGTGTAGTGTGTGTGTGGGGAGGAGGTTCTAATATACCCAGCGTGATCCACCATCCCACAATCCATCTGTGCGCTCTGCTCTTCCACATGCCCTGTTACCCACGATGCTCGGAGTCCATGTGGAGAAACAGTTGGAGTTCCTCTCCAGGGTTCTGGATCTTACAGTCAGAACCTTTTACACCGTTAGAACCATCAGGAACCACCAGGAACAACCAGGAACCATCAGGAACAACCAGGAACCATCAGGAACAATCAGGAACAACCAGGAACCATCAGGAACAACCAGGAACCATCAGGAACAACCAGGAACCATCAGGAACAATCAGGAACAACCAGGAACCATCAGGAACCATTAGGAACAACCAAGAACCATCAGGAACCACCGCTCGTCTTTTTCTGTGACTGAATGATTCAAACACAAATGTCTTTATGGGTCATAAATATGTAGACAGCAGGTTAGATGATGAACGTGTCGTGCAAGTGATGTGTGAGTGTGTATTTGTGTGTGTGAGGTGTGTGTGTGTGAGGTGTGTATGTGAGGTGTGTGTGAGGTGTGTGTGTATGTGTGTGTAGGTGTGTATGTGTAAGACGAGGGTTCCTGTTACAGGAAGTGTTCTGAGGAACTTCAGAACTGACAGATGTTTGAAACAGAACTGGAACTCCTCATGAGATCATGTGGAGTTTACCATCTACTGGGTTCCAGTCAGAACTTTTTCTTGGTCACCTAATTTTATCTTTCATTGTTGTTCTTCTGACGGATGATCTTACTGATCCAAAGACACGTGGAACTGGTCTAGAGTATAAGAACCACAAAGGTTCTGAGGGTTTAAAGGGTTTGAAGGTTCTGATGGTTTTAAAATGTCTGAAGGTTCTGAAGGGTTTAAAGGTTTTGAAGGTTCTGGGGATCCTGAGAGTTCTGAAGGTTCTGAAGGTTTGAGGTTTCTGAGGTTCTGAGGTTGTGGGAGTTGGAGCAGGTTGGTGGTTGGTTGGTGGTGGAACACTTGCCCTGTTGCTAGGTTACAGCCTCACAGTTTCTGAAAGGCAAGCTAGGCCTGGTTGTCATGGTGATTATAGTCTTGTGAATGGTGAATAGCATGATGGTGGTTGTGTCATGACTGCACACACACACACACTCACACACACACAACATGCACGCACACACACACATACACACTTACTCACACACACACACACACACACACACACACACACACACACACACACACACACACACACATACACACTTACTCACACACACACACACACACACACACAACACGCATGCACACACACATACATACAAACTTACTCACACACACACACACACACACACACTCACACACACACAACATGCACGCACAACACGCATGCACACACACATACATACAAACTTACTCACACACACACACACACACACTCACACACACACAACATGCACGCACACACACACACACACACATACACACTTACTCACACACACACACACACACACAACACGCATGCACACACACATACATACACACTTACTCACACACAGACACACACACACACACAACACGCATGCACACACACATACATACACACTTACTCACACACACACACACACACACACACACACACACAACACGCATGCACACACACACATACACACTTACTCACACACACACACACACACACACACACACACACACACACACACACACACACACACACACACATACACACTTACTCACACACACACACACACACACACACAACACGCATGCACACACACATACATACAAACTTACTCACACACACACACACACACACACACTCACACACACACAACATGCACGCACACACACACACACACACATACACACTTACTCACACACACACACACACACACACACAACACGCATGCACACACACATACATACAAACTTACTCACACACACACACACACACACTCACACACACACAACATGCACGCACACACACACACACACACATACACACTTACTCACACACACACACACACACACAACACGCATGCACACACACACACACACAACACGCATGCACACACACATACATACACACTTACTCACACACACACACACACACACACACACACACAACACGCATGCACACACACACATACACACTTACTCACACACACACACACAACACGCATGCACACACACACACACACACACTCACACACACACAACATGCACGCACACACACACACACACACACACACACACATACACACTTACTCACACACACACACACACACACACACACACACAACACGCATGCACACACACATACATACACACTTACTCACACACACACACACACACACACACACACACAACATGCATGCACACACACACACACACACACACACACACTCACACACACACACAACATGCACGCACACACACACACACACACACACTTACTCACACACACACACACACAACACGCATGCACACACACACACACACTCACACACACACAACATGCACACACACACACACACATACACACTTACTCACACACACACACACACACACACAACACGCATGCACACACACATACATACACACTTACTCACACACACACACACACACACACACACAACATGCATGCACACACACACACACACACACACACTCACACACACACAACATGCACGCACACACACACACACACACTTACTCACACACACACACAACACGCATGCACACACACATACATACACACTTACTCACACACACACACACACACACACAACACGCATGCACACACACATACAGTGTATCACAAAACTGAGTACACCCCTCACATTTCTGCAAATATTTTATTATATCTTTTCATGGGACAACACTATAGAAATAAAACTTGGATATAACTTAGAGTAGTCAGTGTACAGCTTGTATAGCAGTGTAGATTTACTGTCTTCTGAAAATAACTCAACACACAGCCATTAATGTCTAAATAGCTGCAACATAAGTGAGTACACCCCACAGTGAACATGTCCAAATTGTGCCCAAAGTGTCAATATTTTGTGTGACCACCATTATTATCCAGCACTGCCTTAACCCTCCTGGGCATGGAATTCACCAGAGCTGCACAGGTTGCTACTGGAATCCTCTTCCACTCCTCCATGATGACATCACGGAGCTGGTGGATGTTAGACACCTTGAACTCCTCCACCTTCCACTTGAGGATGCGCCACAGGTGCTCAATTGGGTTTAGTCCATCACCTTT